>NC_082359.1:10905356-11209887 GCF_027477595.1 Haemorhous mexicanus
CAGAGTTTTCTGACATCAGTGAGCAGATCCCAGAAAATGAACATTCTCCAACCAGTCCCAATCTAGAGGACAGTTTGCTTGACTTAAAGGAAAATCCTGATAATGCAGTTTCTGAGGGTCTGCTGGATGACACCCTGCCTGCTGCCAACCCTGAGGTTAATGAGGGGGAAAACACAGGTGGTAATAAAGTGCCCACAAGCACTGGATCATCTGTGAAAAAATCTGGACTTGTTCCTGACATGAGCAAGTTTGCTGCAGGCATCACACCATTTGAATTTGAAAACATGGCAGAATCAACTGGGGTTTATCTACGGATAAGAAGCCTGTTAAAAAATTCCCCAAGAAACCAGCAAAAGAAAAAGACTTAAATCTTAATTGGTCTTTTGTTTTATTATAT
This sequence comes from Haemorhous mexicanus, assembly GCF_027477595.1. Taxonomy (NCBI): domain Eukaryota; kingdom Metazoa; phylum Chordata; class Aves; order Passeriformes; family Fringillidae; genus Haemorhous; species Haemorhous mexicanus. The sequence goes on from NC_082359.1 coordinate 10,905,754, forward strand.
CCAAATCCCTTCTGTTTCCCCACCAGTTTTACAAACTCAGATAACTTCCCTCATCTTATGGAAAAGAGAAAATCTTGACAAATGCAGGTCTGCCCTATTTTTCCTTGGTAGTGAAGTCAGTGCAGGTTTCCATCTTGACCAGGACCACCAAAGCAGCCAGCAAATGTAGAATTTTCCCAAATTGCAAGCTTCCACCTAAGGAATAACAGGACTGATGATTTGTTAAGACCATTTTATTTGCCAATACTCAAGACTCTAAAATGCAGAGTTTGTGGTTTGGTGTTCATTATTTTGGCTAAGATTTATATTGTCCTTGAGTTTCAGGTGGATTGGTGATTTTTTTAATATCTGTCCTTTGTACAATAATCTATACTTTATACATTTTGCTAATTATCCTGTAGATAAGTTTAATATATTCTGAATGTTTTTAAAAAGGTCTGATGGTAAGATTTCCCACATCAAAGTCCTGGCAATAGGAAGAAAATAATTGGGGATTACATCGCTATTTTCACCATTTCAAGTATTTTTATAAATTATTTATGTGGGTCTGTTTTAATTGCCACTGTATCTTTTGTAGCATCGTCCTTCATGTAAACTTGCTGTACAGACATGTTCGTGGTTGTCTGCAGAGGTTTAATAAATGAGCTTTTAGCTAAAGAGCTTTTACTTGGAGTCCTGAAGCAGCAAAATGCTGATTTTTGAAAATCAGCTGCTGAAGAAAAGTTGGGAAAACAAGCTGAGCAAAATAAGGATGAGTATAGTGAAATATTTTAGGAAGGGCCACAGTTGTCAGCTTCAGATTTCCTTAATCAAGAAACTTAAAATTCTCTCAGCTACTTGAACAGAACCTTGCCATACCATTCAGTTTTCATAATCTGAAGAGCTGCCCACTTCTGAATGTTTAGAAATGTTATAATCATGCTGATTAATTGTTCTGACACTTTTTTTTTCCTTCTTGTCTCGGGAGGGAGCTGTGGCTGAAGCGACTGCACATTGTTCAGTTGCCAAGAGAGGGAGCTCTAGATTGATGTAAGCATTTGTCCTTCCAGAAATGCAGGAAAAGTCTCCCCAGCCAAGTGGAAAGCAGAGTAAAGCAAAGCATTTTCAAGTATCTAACAAAAAACTTGTGAAGGGAAATGTCTGTAAGATAATGTTAGAGAGTGAACTTAATTCTTTCAAATTCTCAGCTTTGCAGTTAGTGCATATTGCCCAAAGATCTTTAATATACATGATATTGGTACACTCTACATTTGAATCTCAGTGAGAACCCCAGGCTTTTTGCAGTCAAAGCCTTCATTTATTTCTCTTTCTTTTTTTTCTCCCTAAACTTTACAGGAAGGCAAAACCAAAGCACCTTTATGTGTGAATTCTGAGAGGCTGAAAAATCTTTTTGCAGCATTTACCTGTTGAGTTTATTTGGTTGCACTTGGAAAGCAAGTCAAGGTAAATGTTCATCATATGTTCTAAAATGAATGGCATTTTTCTTCCTAGTTGATAGGAGAAATAGTATTTCTATAACAGGAGTGGACAACAAAATAATGTGCTGCTTCCACCTTCTACACACATTTAAAGAAAGCTCTGTTGGAAGGCATGTGGAGGTCTGGCACTTTTTCTTCCTCCTCCTCCTCCTTCCATGGAGTTAAAAGCCAGTAATGAGAGTTTACAGGAGCCTTTGTGTGCTGCACCATTGCCACGTGGATGATAAAGGGATGCAGGGCAGGAGGTGATGATTGCCAGTGCACACCTTCTGGGTGTGTTGTGCAGCTCATATTTGAAACATGCAGTTCTCTCACCACACCCCAAAGATCTGGTTTTAATGGCTCTTATGAAATGCTGCTGCTTGAGTAGGACATGCAGCCTAAGCTCAAGGAGTGCTGGTGGTTTCTGTGAGCAAGGCAGAAGAGCACACAAGATAAAAATCATCTCTATGTGCTTAGAACCTTTTAGTGCTCTGTATGGTCCATTCTCAATCACAATAATTAATTGGTCCCAACAGATAAGCAAAACAGTTGTGCCTAAAGTTCTTTCATCTGTTATTCTTTTGTCTTTCAAACCACAGTGTTATAAATGTTCCTGTAATGCTTTTTTTTTCCTTAAAATAATATTTTTGTGATATGTTTTGATTTCAGAAAAGCAGGCAGGGACTGTTGAATTTCTGGATTTTATTTTAGTAATCTAATTTCAAATAAGGATAAATCATACAAAATTCTCTGAGAGCACTCAGGGGTATCTTTAAATTGTCCTTTTAAATCTTCTCTTTGGAATTGTCCTTTATTTGGAGGTGGCAGTCAGCATGGATAGTGCTGTGAGAAAACTGAACCAGTAAGTAAAACTCCTCCTGTATTTACCTCTGCTGTAAGACACAGTTAATTAGGGATGGGCAGTTATCTCTGCTGCTTCTCATGATGAGGAATTCATTCATCTGCATCTCTTAGCTATTTATCTATAATTCACTCTTCTATCAAGTGCTACATATTGTTGCACTGAAGATATTTGTAATTAGTGAGGATTTTTTAATCTGTCAGCTGTAACTACTCCAGTGGGCTTTGTATATTGAAACTGCAATCAGATCACACTCTTAAATCCCAAGGAAAAGCTGAATAGCAAAGTATTTTGGGTCCTTTTAAGTGCCATTCCCATGGTGATGGGTGTGGCATAATAACCTAGATTAGAGCTTACTGAAATGAATGAGTAATAAAATCTGTAATGAGGTGGGTATAGCATGAGCAGGCATCACTCACATTTTCCCACAGATTCCTGTTGGTGTAGTCCTCGTGTTTATTTACAGCACTTGGAACACCAAAAATATTTTTAAATGCTCATGCACGTCTAAAAAATCAAATCTCTGCAAAATATTCTGAGTATCAGGTGGGAAGTTGTGTCTTAATAAGATCCAAATTCCTGACTCTAAATTTTTATAATCCAATTCCCAGCGCTCAAAACGTCAAGAAAAGAGAAAAAGCTGAGATTCTAGAAGATATCTGAAAGATGTGGTAGCTGCTAAAAATAATTATTTCACTGCAAGCTCTGTGAGGCAGCATAGCTGGGGAAAAAAAAAAAAAAAAAAAGAGAAATGAAGAGGAGGAAAAAGCTCCAATCTAATCCAAGTGCTTCAGTTGCCATGGAAGCCCGTAGCACCTTCGTTCTGTGCCATGGCTGTGCTGCCCCTGGGAAGGGAAAGCCACTGAAGATTGCTGCTGTTCCTAAGAATACAGTGCAGAGTCATTGCTACATTTTGGGGGGTGGGAGGGGATGAGTCAGAGGGAGAATTGGTCGTGATTCCTGGAGTAGCTTTTAGAAAACAGGATGGATTTAATAGCCTGGTAATTACTGTGTGACAATTGGACACTTCCTAGACTTCAGACAACTACAGCAATAGAGATGTTATGTAAGATTTTTTGCAATGTGTGTTTAGTTGTGACCCATGACTGAATGAACATTTATTTACCCCTTCTTTAGAATTCTGCACTCGATAGGAACAAAATCCTTCTGCTTTGCTTTGCTGTAGGTGAGAATTCAGCTTTTATTGCTATTTACATAAGTGCTGGAATGATTTGCATCTTTATTAATAGACTGGTTCCTCAGTTATCAGGGAAATGAAACATTCATCAAGAGGAAATTATTGTTAATTTAAGTACCTTGTTTAAACCAGAATGCAGAAAGGATTCTTTTTTAATTTGTTCAAATACTGCTCTCCATTGTTTTACCCGTGTTACAGTAGAACAAATAATGTAAAGTTGGATGAAAGCTTGTCTTGAGTAGCTCACCAAAGAACATGGGTTTGGAGAGCTTTTTCTTTTATTGCTGGTGGGTAGTCTGGCTGACCTGGGGAAGGGAAGCAGTAAGTACATTAGCAGGGAAAAGACTTCTTGCAGCCTTTACAGAAAAGAATCTACAGAAAATAGTAGTGCAAGTGCTGAGATTTTTGAAGCAGCACTTCTGAGATAAAAAAAAAAAAAGCAATTAGCTGCCTTTTCTGTAGCAGATGTGACCATCAGTTCTGTATAGGAATTGCCAGATGTGCATATTGAAGAGATCATTCAGATGGAAAAAAAATCTTTACTCAGAATTCTTGTACTTGGGTGAATACATCCCATTAAATAGAAAAATGGATTTCTTCTGTCAAGAGATCCTTACATTCAGTTCTTAAAGGACAACATTTTAGCTCTTTAGAAAGCTTCAACAACCTTGGAGCCTTCACAAATCTGAAAAAGGGCAGAAACAACTGCAACTGGTGTTCCCACATTATTGAGAATTCTAATTTCCAAGTTGCCTTGTACTTGTGGCCAGGATGCCAGTAGTTATGTTGGCATCCTGAATTTCCCTGGAGCATCCAGCAGTTCCTGTTCTCATGGAATTATGAAAATGCCTATATATTATTTGTTGACTGATCTGATAATGCAGATCAGAAACAGCCACTAGGACTGAAATCAAAGATATTCTGGCTTTCAATCCTAGCTAATCCTGTACAGGAGTGTGGTTTATAGTACCAGGATCTCTTATTACAATGATTCCTACAAATTGGCTGTGCCCTGTGGGTGCAGACTGGTACACAGAGGCTGTCAGCCATTTCCAGCTGGGATGAACTGAAGTTGCAGTTGCTCCAAAGCTACATTTTTACGGTATGAAGTTGATTCTGGTCAAAGAATGGATAACAAACTCTCTTTTTCTCCTACAGGATCTTGAAGCTGTCTGTTCAGTAGGAAATTACTGGAAAAAACAGTGGCACATTCTCTTGATCTGTGTGGCATTCTCAATTCCTGCCTTTGTCCAGAACATTTTTACCATAGCTTTGCAAGGGAGTGAATCAAAATATTTACAGATTTAAACATATTTTATCCATTATTTCCCCACTGTTACTGCTCCCACATGGTGACAAGTTCTACAATAACAGCACAAAGTTGCAACTTCTAGTTTTCATCTTTAAGCTGTCTTGTAGTTGCTGTGCTGTGTCCTAGATGCACCAGTCTGATATTGCTTCTACCACTTTAATGCTGTGCACTGAACTGCAAGCATTGGAGATGGGACTTACGTGGTGGCAAATTAACTGAGAGACAAAACATCAAATTAATGATGGAGGATGATAGATACACTTAGAGAAAAAACCCATTCTACGTTAGCATCAGATCCATACAGAAAGCTCAAATCTGCACCACTCAAAAGAAGCACAGAGGTTCAACACTGCAGCTCTCAAGCCAGCAGATATTTTAGGTAAGTTTTCTGTAAAGTTAGTACAACTCCAGTTTCTACCCTTATTGCAATTTTTGTGGGATTGTTTCCATAGCTAGGGGCTGCAGGGTCATTTTTTTTTTTTTTGAAGTAATCCTTTGCTGGCTCTGCACTTCTGAATACAACCCAATGTTTAAATCCTGAAGTCCTTATTCAGCAAAACTTTTATCAAATTTTGCAGGGAGAAAGAGTGGTGACTGTACATGGATTCAAATTCTGTTTCACCATATAATGGCCATGGCAAGAGATTGTGTTTAACGTTTAGGAAGTGAAATTCTAACAAACATTGCTAAATGCTGATGTAGTTGAAACCTATTATTTGGGGGAGTGCATCACACCATTTTGTGCTTTACCGTGCTGGATTAATGCCAAAGAACGAAGCCAAAATGAAACACAAATTGCAATCAGTCCCCAGCAATGGAACTGCTTTCTCATCACCCTTTTGTTCGAATGGCATCATGCAGAAACCCAACAAGCTATGAGGCTGCAAACTGAGGTTTGCTTTGTGAGGAATTCAGTGGTGATGGGCCAGCTCTGGCTGGGCTCTGCTGCCTGTGTATAAGAGGGGAAGAAGTGGAGCAGAGCTGTTTGATTCAGCCTTGAAAATCGGTATTAAATTGTTGATGGTGGCATTGGAGCTGCTGCTCCAGCTGTTTAAACTTTAGGAGTGGGATAACGCCAGCTTCCAATGTGTTGCTTCACAAACACAATGAAAATAAAAATATTCAATACTTTGGGATAATAAATTTCTGCATGATGAATTTCTGGGCATCAGGACAAAAGGAAAATGGAGCGAAGCAGCAGACAGTGAAGTTATTCACCCACTAGAGCGATGTGCTTCACACCTCCCCGTCTGTGCCCACCCTCTCCCCCTCCCACCCAGCCGGGCTGTGCCGCAGCGGCGACTCCGGGACCACCGGGCGCGACGGGGTCACCCCGAGCCGGGGCACGGCCGCTCCCTCCCCCGAGCTGCGGCTGCCGCGGGGCGAACAAAGCGGGGGGCGGACAAAGAGAGAGGAGGGGGCGCGGGGAGCTCGGGGGCACCGCCGGTGCCGCTGCCGCTGGTGCAGTCCCCGCCCCGGCGGGCGCAGACGTTGTGCCCGCCCCGCTCCGCCTCCTGCGAGCCGGGGCGGCGCCGCTGCAGAGGGGCCGCGGGAGCAGGAACAGGAGCGGGAGCAGCAGCCGGAGGAGGCGGCGGCGGGAGCTGCGCTGGCGGCGGGGCCGGTGAGGCGGCGGAGCCGGGGCTGGGGGGGGCCGCCCTGAGGAGCGCGCGGGGCGACGGCAGCGCCTGAGGGCGGGGGGAGCCGCGTCCGCCGCCTCCCGCCTCGGGGCCTCCGCGCTTCCCGTCCGGGCGCCGCGCTGGGCGGGTCTGAGGGCGCGGGGGTCGGTGCTGAGGGGCCGTGAGGGGCAGCGGCGGGGCCGTGAGGGGCGGCGGCGCCCGGGCCCCGGCGCTGAGGGCTGTTAGCGGCCGCCGCACGTGCTGCCCGCGCCGCCCCGCAGCGGCCGCTCCGGCGGGGGCCCGGCCGAGCCCCGGCGGGACGGGGCGCTGCGGACGCGGGGCCGGCGCGGAGCAGCAGCGGGACGGCCTCGTCTCCCTCAGCCCCGGGGGTGGTTGTGCGGAGCGGGGACGCGAAGGTTGGATCGCAGCCTCTGCTGGAGTCTCGCCCTGGGAAGCTGCGGCGCTGTGCTGGGTTAGTGGTGGCTTGAGCGGCTGATTCTGAGGGATGAGGTCTGGGTGTTCCTTATATTCCTTGGTAAGTGCTGACCTGCAATTCCCTGCATTTACATAGGGATATTTTACTAACAATCCACCTTGGCATTTTTGGATTTGTTTTTTATGGCCGCTGCCCATCCTCGCGTTATAAAACCTCCTGGTTTCCAGGTGAGCTGCTCTGGCATCCACTCAGGTGGCTCAGGAGAGTTTGCTGCCATGTTCTCGGCAGTGTCGGAGCTGCGGGATTCCCAGGCACAGGCGCTGCTCCAGGCCCCTCCTGTTCCCGCTATAGTGCTGGACCTCGGGCGATGCAGTGCTCCCTTTTCTGTGCCATAGCTGTCATGGGGCACAAGGTAATTGCTGCTGTTACTCACAGGGTAATGTGGCTCCTGCTGCATAAAAAAATCAGCAGTTAGTTTTTCTTTTCATCTTGGTGCTGATTCCATGTTTTAAATAATTTTTCAAGATATAAACAAACAAAAGCCAACACCAAAGACATTTTCCAAAATAGAGCATGGGGAGGAAAGTTTACTCTGTGATTGTATATGCTGATGATTAAATATATGACTGTGAAATGAAGACTTGTTCCTCCCCGCCCCTTCATTTACCCACTGTGCTGAAGGGGCAGGGTTTTATAGAAGTTCACAGGTTGCTTTGAGATCTTTGAGCAGAAGGATTTTAAAACATGTGATACTTGTGTTGACACGTAGGAAGAAGAAAGAAAAAGAGGTACAAAAGAGGAAGTGCCTTGATGCTGGCTGCTTTGCAAAGTATTTTATTGAAAGAGCAGAAATATGCATTCTGAATGCAATGTAAATTTGAAACTAGCAACGACAGAGAGTGGTTTTCCTGAAGTGTGTCCATGTGCACCTGCTGCAAGAGTAGGAAGATTGCAAAGTAGATACTGTGAAGGAAAAGTAAACACCTCCCCTCCACCCACAGCAGCATTTCTTATTCTAAGGAAAGTTTAACTGTTCATCTTTTACATGCTGAGGATTGTTAGTTCTTGCTGTAAAATGACAAGATTTCAGGGTTTCCGTGCATGCTGGGAGATTTTCTAACTGTGCTGCAGTGCACTAAAGCTTTCTGTGTACTGAAAGGAGAGGGATGGGTTGTCTGAAGCAGAAAAGCTTGGAAATGTGACCTTAAATGTCCGTACCTTTAGGGATCAAGAGGGAGATTTTATTTGGCAAAAAAGAGTTTTACATAATTTGTATGGTTTCCCTTAAAGAGAAGATCTCAGCTTTCTAGGGAGGGCAGAACACCAGCTGTCTTGTAGGCTCATTCCAGATGTATTCTGTAGGGAATAGCAGCATCTTTCCCCGTGTGATTGCACTGTAGGAAGGAGCAGTGCTCTCTCTGCTGATTGCTACAACTTCCTACAGCTCCTGAAGATTTCCTGTCTGACTTTCAGGTTGTATCTGTTTGCCATCTTCTGACTGTGGATAGCCAAGACAGCCTTTATTTACTCAGCTTGGGCAGATTGCATAATTCATTTAGTGTTCCTCCCTTTATCTTTTAGCCCTGTTAAAGTTTTTCTTGGGAGGGACTGAGAATATATCAAAATAGATCCTCCTTAAAAAGAAATAGAGAGCTCTGCCTTGCCAAAATGATTTTTCAGAGCTGCTTTTCTTTCTCTTTCTAAAACACTCGGGTCAAATGTTAACTCTGTATGTTGAATGCAAGTTTTCTAATGTTTGAACATGACAGCCATGAATGAATGCAGCTCTTGTTTAATCCTTTGGCATTCCTTAGGGACTACTGGCTCTGCTGGCACGTATAAAGAGTAGCTCACTGGAATCCTTATTGGAGCAGCATGTTTGGAAATGCCTCAGATGGCTGGTGTTTTGTTATTTCATGAAAGGCAATTATATACTGCATTAGCTGTAATCTCAGCTGCTCTCAGCCCCATGCCAGTTTCTTCTGGAGCAACCATTTCGTTGGTGTGGACCAGCAGAACTCTGTCAGCAGCTCCCTGATGATTTGAACACCTCCTGCTTGTGCAGGTGTCTGTCCTCCACGTCCATTTGTTTTTGTAGAGTGAAGCTGCACTCTGTGACTGACCCTTAGAAATACTCACAAATCTGGTACTGGCTCCTGGTCCCCAAAAGTCTGTGAAGGATTCAGGAGATGCATCTAAGGACAGGCTGTACAAGTTTGTGCTTTAACATCAACCTAAGTTTTTCCACATGGAACATCTCATTAATTATTTGTACAAACTCATAAAAATAGTTCCATACATTCTTTTCATTTATAAGATATGTCTTCACTGTTTCCAGAGCTATTCATTTTCCCTGATCCTTATAATCTTTCTGTCTGTATTTTTAGCTTGTTATGAGGGGAAATTGCAAGGCAGAAAGAGAAACTCAGTATTGTATAGAATCAGCTTATTTGCCACTCTCATTCTGCTGGTCTGCTTGGCAGCAGCATCCACTCAATCACAGGAGTATTTATCTAGTTCTGAATTTGTGCTTCTCCTGAGCTCTCTGCCAGCCATGCTGCAGTCATGGTGCTAATTTCAAAGGCTGAGCTATAAAGAGACAGCTGACTTGATGTTTTCACCCAGTGTGAAACAGTTACAGTTTCAACCAAGTCTATCAAAATTAAATCTTTACCATAAAAAGCAGCATCTTTGTTTCAGCTGCTTGGGTTGTAATTGTATTAGGGAGAAGCCTTTGTGCCTTTAAATGCTTTGGGGTTTGAGGCTGAAGGGAGATGATGTTTTCTTTCTCAAAATTGAAATTGTAGATCCCAAGTAACTTAAACTTGAGACTCTGCTATTTCAAAGTCATCATTTTATCCTGACTGATTGCACTTACTGGGATGGCTGAAGTGCATTATCATCAACAGAAGTCAGTGTGGACAGTCAAACCAATTGTTCTTTTTCTTAATGAAATTTAGGTCTTTGGAGAAAAAATAATTTCCTGAGACAATTGTAAGAAAATTAGTGACAATAATGGGTTTACCAGAAGAGGTGACAGTTATTTACTTAATTGGAAACTTTCTCTTCACCTCAATCCTTGACTCCTTCTGTAGGGAATGATGTGCTGAGAAGGGAGGATCATGTGCTTTCTGGTCTTTTAATAGACCAGAGCAGCAATGTTTTTATAATCTGTGTGCACAGTGGCAATTTGAAGTGTTAGAGTTTGCATCATATTAACAATTATCAGCTCTTCCTGATTAATTAAAGATAGGCAGAATCTTTTTAAAAGGACTGATCAGGCTGTGTTTGAAATAGAAATGGATTGAGAATAAAATTACTCACAAATTGCTGGCCCAAAATAGTTTTTTACATTTGAGCTTCATATTCAACAGTTTGTGTTTCAGTGTTTCTTTACTGAGGATGCTGAGGCATTTGGGAATCTGAATGAGCATAGCAAGTTCTAGAATGATAAAACTGGGTGACAAAATGTCCGTGATGCAGAATTAAAATCCATAAGCAGAGCTGAAGCTTTGATGAATTGCCTTCCTCACAGCAGTGCTGTAATATCTGACTGATGGTTTGGCATCCTAAGCCTCTTACAATCTTTGATCTGATTCATCTTCTTAGAACAGTTTCTGAGTTATAAGAATTCACCCTGCCTTTTCCCTTTCCCTGGCATGTGCTGGGACAATCCTGTTTATACAATTTGCAGCAAATATCCTGCACTTCCCAAGTGGAAAAACAGCCTTGTATCTTATTTAGCAGTTCCCTAAAACCAATTTTTAGTGGATTTGGGACTCGTAATGGTTGCCTTCCTAACTATATTAAGTTCAAGTTTTATATTATCTCCAAGTAAACTGATAACCTGCTGCTGACAAATGTATTGATGGCAAATTTGCTTCAGAAATCAGTTGTTCTAAAGGTACTGGGAGAAACTCAAAGCTTTTTAAACAGAAGTCCCCCTCCTCCTGGGTCACCTGCTTCTGTGGAACTTGTAGGAATAGGATTTTTTTTAGAGATCTCCTGCCTTCTATTTTTATTTAGTTGAAATTACCCAGCAGGTCAAAATCAAAGGAGAAATATAGATTTGTGTGCAGGCCTGGGTGATGTTGAAAGATGACCTAAAATCTTTGGTTCTGAACACCCTGGAATCTGTGAACTCACATGGAGAACAGTTCCAGTCATTTTTGTGGTACAGAAACACAACTTCTACTATTGGTTTCAGTTAATAAATCTGAAATTGCTGGTTGAGCTGTAGGTTCCCATGTCCTTAATAAGGGCCAGTGCTGTGGGGCTTTGGGATTCCCAAATATTCTTCCCCAGTCCCTCTCACTGTGCAAGACAGAGGCAGCATCTCTGAGATCTGAAGGAAGCAGGGATTTGCTCTCTGGAGTGAAAACCCAGGAGCTATTTTGGGGATGTCCTCAGCCCCGGGGCAGTGGTTCCATGGTGGGATGAGTGATGACAAGGCTGAGTGTTTGTGTTACAGCCCTGGGACTGCTCGGAGATCCCTGCGTGCTCCTGTCTCACTAAACACACACTGCCTGCCTCACACTAAGGAATGTTTATCCAAACCAGTGCCCTGGAAAAATGAGTTGGAAGGTTTTTCAGGCCCTCTGCCACTGATAGGACAGCTCTGTTTCACTTTCTGTTGGTTTTTGCCACTCTTCGTTTTAGGTTGGGTTCATCACATCAGTGCCACTCTCAGAGGAGCTGTGTCATCCCAGTGGGCAAACTTCCCAAATCCCTGCAGGCTTTGGGCTTGTGTTATTGTGGCAGCAAAAGCAAACTGTGTTTGGGTTAGACTAAAGCCCTACTGAAAGTTGCATGAGGCAGTAATTTCCTGGAGTTCTCCTGGTAGCTGCTGTGAAGGCACTTCAGAAGAGCAAGAATTGCTTTTGTTCTGTTAATGCAATGGTTATGCCTGGTTAAATGAAGTAGAGATGCACTTCTTCAAGAGTCTGTCTCTAGTAAAACTCATATTTATGTTAAAAAACAGAATATAAGAAACTGTGGCTTTGAGGTTTGTGTAGGATAAGTGTTTGCCTTTGTGAAGAGTTGACCTCTGGAATTCCTATGATGGTTATGTTGGATTGGGCTGGAAAGCAGAATGTCTCAAGGATCCTGTGTAAGTTATGAGACCCTCTTGCTTATTTCCTTACAAAATTTTTATTTCCCATTCCAGCACCTGCAAACAACAGATCTGAAAGGTCTGGATTTCTTTTGTTATTTTCTACTTGATCAGTTATAAATGCAATTTTTTTCTACCTTTAAAGGTGAGGTACAAAACATTGGTTTCATGTGCAGGTGCCAGCCCTCACGTTTTGATGTTGGCACTAAGCAGAGCATAGTAACCCAAATAAATATGTTTTCCTGGCACTTGGCATAACAAACATGGAATTAAATAATGTCTTTCCTTCTAGTAGTGCTGTATCTGAAGGCTATATTCAGATCATAACACGACTTGAGTAATTGACATAAAAATCAATGGTTTCTGGAAGACAAAATGAAACTGAAGCCATGTTTTTAAATGTTCCCTTTCTCTGATTGCTGTGTGTTGAATGAGTAATCAAATATTGACTTCCAAATGCCAACTCTTCTTGTATTGAAATGTTAAATTCTTCATTCTATTTGTTTTCTGTTTTATATATAAATTCTTTCTTAAATTATCTTCATTTCAATGTGACTGATGCCTGAAGATGCCTCTAATTCCAGTGTAATCCCTGAGCAGTGCAGTTAAAACCTTGGGCAAGCTCAGATGCTCACTTTGGTGTGACAGTGGCCCCTGCAGAGGCTGTTCCCTCAGTCCCACCACAATTTGCTGGTTGTGCCTCGCTTTGTTAACAGATGCCTACGGTGCTTTCTGGTGTGGCTCAGGCTGAGCTTGCTGCCCATTCAATAAATGCATCAGAGCTGACAAAACACATGGAATTTGCAGTAAGTCAGGAGCATGAGGGTCACAGAGAAGTTCATTTGCCTTTTCACTGTCTGGCTTCAGTGGATCAATGCAGAGAGACCTGGATGTGAGTTCATTGCTCCAGAATTGTTGTATTTAATAGGGAGTGGCCAGGAGTGCTGCCTCACTCCAGAGAAACTCTGTAAAGTGAATACATGAGGGCTTCCAAATCCATCCTTCTGGTTTAGCAACTTGTAATTGGGCAGGACTGGCTTTGAAGCTGAGTGAGACTTTTAGAGTGGATATTGTGTGCTCTGGAATATTTCATTGTAGATGTAATCCATTGCTTGCAGAGTGGTTATTCAGACTTTTTGGGTGCCCAGTAAGAAATTTCTCCTATAGACCCAGAATGCAGCAGAGGGAGAGTCAGGAGTAGGAAGACTTTTGTTCCAGGATTCAGCTTCTCTTGTGCCCCCTTCCTCCAGAACTGCTCCTGTGAGGATGCTGCTGTGCATGTCCCAGTCTGGTCAGTTTGTGCACCTGCTGTGCAGGAATTACCCCCCTCAGAATCTTCCACAAGTTTAGCTCTGATCTGGCTCATTCTTGCACACCAAGAAATATTCTCCAAGAGGTAGCAAGCAGCAAGAGCAGTGCAAGGAGAAGGCATTGATTTTGTTCAAAGCTAAAATGGGGTTGTGTTTCTAAATCAGGTATGAATTTCAAAAGCTTATCAATTCAACTGTAACTATTCAGTGCTTTTGTAAATATATATACTTGGTTTTTCAGGAGTGTAATAACAGCCCAGGAGACTGCAAATACAACTTGTGGAGCTGTAGGAATTAGATCTGAATCATAGAGAACATGTTTATGTGCTTTAGTTTTAAGACTGCAGTAATTTTAGGGGTTGTGTTCGTAATTGTGTAGGGTCAGAGCTCTTGGAGTAACTCGTGGACTGGGGGGGAAATCTTTCCAGGTTCAAAAATTCCAAGTTACTTTCTCTAAACTCTAGGTATTTGAGGAATGATTCATGAGCTCCCTCAAGCTTGGCAGCAGCAGCAGCTGGACAACAAGTATGAAACAGGTATTTGAGAAATGCTGTTCAGGCAGAGATTTCAGACAGTGCTTCTTGTGCTGAGTTTGTTTTCCTCTCAGGAAGGTGAAGTTACTGCATCCTGATGGTCTTTGGAATATATTTTCCATTTAGCTTTTCTACAAAAGGATTTTCTGTTTGATTTTGGGAATTTAATTTTGGTCATTTTACTTTTCTTCATGGTATGGGAATTTGTTTTCTAGGTGCTTGTTTCTGACTGCCACAGGGATTGCATGTGAGGGTCTCAGCTTATAGGGCCCTGTGAGATTTTTCAGCTGTTATCTGTTCTACAAACCCCTTTAGAATATTTACTTTTTATCTTTTAGTGTGACTGTTTAGATGTGTTTTGCAAAGCACTCCACTATGCTCAGTACAATTAACAAATCAAGTGGTCTCTTTTTGAGCTTGGAAATGCATTGGCATTGCAAGGCATTTTCCAGCAGCATTTTGTCTATTAATGGTCTTAACTAAGTTAAATATGAATCTTTCTAATTTGAAGTGTTTTGAAGAACTAGGAGAAGCTGGACTTAATTATCTTAGAGGTCTTTTCCAACCTAAACTATTCTGTGGTTCCACTGGTATTCCTAAATTCTTGTAGTGACTACAGGGTTAAGTAGAGTGAGCTGAGGTTTTTCTCCCTGTGTTCTTATTTAATTTAGTTCTTTTTAGAGTACTATTTGTTGAAAATAGTCTTGAAAGGAATGTTGGACAGCTGCTTTCTTTTTATTATAGGAATTCCTTTTTTGGTAGTTGGAAAATATTCTGCTTTTGTAATTTTGTAATTACGTGGCTACATTTTATTTATTTGTTTTTAATATCAGCTTGCCAACAGAATTAATATCTGTTATCACATAGCACATTAGTAGGATTTATTTACTTAAACCAATGGTTCCCAGCTTGTTCCTTGATCCATGCAATACTTAGAGGTCTTAAAAAGGTAAATAAAAATAATGATATCATTAATCAGTTAAAATTCATATTGTATGTAGACATATATTTCCAGTAATGGCACAGGTGCAAAGCCTGTGCTTAAAATCTCTTTTTATGCTCAGTTTTGTTACTGGTAGAACACTTCAGTGGAATATATTATCAGAGGCTTTCTGGACCTTTCCTTAGGTTCCTGACAGGGTATTTTGGGGACACAGTAATATTTTTGTCCATTGGTTATAAGGATCCTTTTTCAGGAGAGCTAAGTCAGATTCAAGGGAGGAAAGAACACATTGAGACAAGCAGTAGTGAGCTGCTGTCTTTTATGAGAACTGAAGTGAGATCATTGACATCTGGAGCCTGTTAGGATATGTTGGAGTGTAATGCTTAAAATCACTTGATGCAAATTTATGTTTTATGAGCTCCATTAGGCAATGCTGCTCCAAAGGCCCTGTCCCTAAGACCAAAATTTGCATTTTAACTATTGCAGTGAGGCAGTGAGTTATCAAAAAGTGTTGCCTATAATCTTAGCTTTTATTTTGTCTGAATTAAGCTACAATTTCAGTAACTCTGAAACCAGGACAGGAGGGGTTGTGTTACTTCTGGCCTAATTGAAGGCCTGTGTGTTGAGAAAAGCAAATGACACAGCAAATATATAACCCATGACTGTGGAGAGCAAGATTAAACTATGAATGAGTACCCTGAGCCAAGAAATGCAGGGGTAGAACATTCTAACTTTCTGTTGAGCAGAGGCTTATTAACCATCTATTAATAAATAATTAACTGAAACTGGCAAAGTCTAATTTGGGTGGTAATGCAGTGTGTGCTTTCTCTTGCTGTACTTGTCCCTGCACAGGGCAGTTGTGGTGGGGCTGGAATGGTCTTTGGGGGCCAAAAAAGAGGTGATGTTTGGACAAGAATGGCAGAGTGCTGGGGAACAGTTCCAGCTTCCAGGCTTTAGGAGAAACCTTCCTTAAGGAGGACTCCCCTTGGCCCAAATTTCCATCAGTTTGGTCTTTGGCACTGACTGAACTAAAAAGGACTGACCATGATGCTTCCCCTATTTCTGTATTTGTACCAATCCTTCTTTATCTTGAACAGTTTTTGTGTTTTGTGGATTTTGATGGGTTGAGGAAGGTAAGGGAGGTGAGCATGTTGATCCTGGAGAGGAGGGAATAGTTAGTGCCTGTAGCCTGAGGAGGGGAGCACATTTGTAAGAGAGAAGAAAAGGCTTTTCAGGCCCTTGGTGTGTAAGGTCAAAGTGCAGTTTTAGAGGATTTCTAAAAGGAAAGATAAGAAAATGTGATGCAGAGTCATAACTCTGCAGGCAGGTGGGTGACAAACTTCTGACAACACTAGAAAAAAAAAAAGGTTCAGAAATCTCCCCAGCACTTCATCATTTTGATGGAGCAGAACTTAAATTGTAGGCAAACACAATTACATCCAAGGTGGTAATTCATGCTTTTTAAAATATAACATTGTTGCAGACTTAGAAAATGCCTTGAATTTGGCATGGCAGGTCTTGAAATAACATAAAGAATGTTTCACTTTGGTGTTCAGGTTCACAAAGCAGTGAATTGATTTTTAGGAATGCTGATTAATAATTCATAATACAGGAGGGATAAATCTTAGACTGCTCCACAAAGGATTGGTTTATTCTCCTGAGTTCTCCTTGCTGCAGCAGAGCTGTCTCTCCTGGCAGGTTTGTTTTACCTTTAACTGGGTGCTGAGCTCCCAGTTTGCACCCCTGGGCTCTGGGAGGCTGCAGCTGCCCAACTTTCTGTCCTGACAGGTGCCAGAGTGCTGAGTGAAGGGCAGGACTGGGACCTGCTTTGTACTTCTGGTTCGACGTGTTCTGAGCAAACACTTGAGCAAACTCGCTGCGTGCCCCTTTCCTTTTCCCCTTCAGGTTTTTGTTGAGGTGTGTGCTGCTGCTGTTGAACTGGTGTAGCTGTTCTGGCAGTGCCTCATGTCAAAGTCAGCACAAAGCCAAGCTGTGTTCACACAGAATCGTTTATTCCTTTGAAGGGGGGAGAGCAGTCACCTTGAAGTTCAGCTTTGAATTCACATTCGAGGTAAAAAAAATATACAGATTTTTCATTAGAGATGAAAAAGCTTTTATGAAGCTTTTGTAATCAGAAAGAAGATGCCTCCTGTGGCAAAACACATTCCCTGAAAAGCTTGGAGCTGGCTTCCAAGTTCTATCCTAGCAACGTTGGGAAGAGTCCCTCCTCTTAGCTGGGGCACCGCCGGGGGCTGCGAGCCAGCCTATCTTGTGATCTGAGGTCACAGAGAGCTGAGGTGGCTCTTTACTTTTCACTTGTCATCATGTAACTCTTCAACAATTCAAGCTTTTCAGTTCCAATCTCTTAGAAACTTTACTCCTTTTATCCTGAAATTCCTGGCTGTCTTGATTCCTGTTGCTGTTATTTCTCTAGTCTCAAGTTGGCTTTGCTGGGATGTTGCAACATTGGAAAAATGTGACTGAAAGCAGTTGTGTGTGTGCAGCAGTTAAATCTATGTGTAATGTTAGCTATGCTGTTAAGGGTTTTGTTTTTCTTTCTTAAAATAGCCTTTTAGTTTAAATCTCAAGATAAATACAGCAGGATTCAGCAAAGTAAGTTCTTTTGATGATTTAGGTTTTAATAGGAAATGGCCTTCAAAAGATGGGGAGTTGGAAATGCTGCTGGTTGCTGCTGGAAAGCATTTTTTATAGTGCATTTCATACACTGATTGTGTATATATAGAAGTCCTTTTGCAGGAATTAACACTGATCTTTGCTCATGTCTGATCTTTTTATATACAGGTTTATTCCAGAGTTGAAAAAGCTTGAACAATTTATTTTCTCCATGTTTGGAAAAAGATAGTTGCTACACAGGAGGAGGATAATTGCAAAAAGATGAGTATGTTAAAACCAAGTGGACTGAAGGCTCCTTCAAAGACCATCAAGCACGGCAGTACACTGCTCAAAACACCTACACCTGTTGCTGCTGGTAAGGAATAGTTAAATGTCTTCCTCATTCCCTCATTCATCTTCTGACAAAAAGTACCTTGAATGCTCTAGTATACTGTTTTTACTCTTTACACCAGTGTATTTTTGCTTGTATTTCAGATTTTAAAAAATTACACGTAGAACTTACAAAAACACTAAAGGTTACTAATTGGAAATCAAGCAATTTTCCTCAAACTTTGTCATGATAGAAATGCCTTGGGGGTTTTTGAAGTACGACCTGTGATTTTTATTGTTACAAAAACAACATTACTAAAACCTTCATTAAATTCAGTGTCTCTGTCCTTAGATTCTGAATTTTTTTTCCCAGTGATTACAGCATTTGCACAGGAAAATTAAGAGTTGTGATCTCCTAATTAAGGACATTGTTACATTGAAACTCAGTAATGATGCTCTTTGGAATATTAGTGTATTTGATTCCCACTGTTTCTCATTGTGCTTTGATTCCAGCTCCAGCAGAAAAAGCAGCTCCCAGTGAGAAGACCTCAAGCACAGCCCCTGCAGATGCACACGAGGAGTTTGTGGATGATTTCAGGGTCGGGGAGCGCGTTTGGGTCAATGGAAACAAACCCGGCTTCATCCAGTTCCTGGGCGAGACGCAGTTTGCCCCGGGGCAGTGGGCAGGGATTGTCCTGGACGAGCCCATCGGGAAGAACGACGGCTCCGTGGCTGGAGTTCGCTATTTCCAGTGTGAGCCCCTGAGGGGAATATTCACCAGGCCATCCAAACTGAGCAGAAAAGTGGTGACAGAGGACGAAGCCAACGGTACCCAGACAGCTCACGCTTCCAGAGCCACGTCCCCAACATCCACATCAGCTGCTAGTGCAGTGTCCTCATCCACTGCTGCACTTCCCCCTTCAGGAATCCCACAGAAAACCCCCCTTGCTGCTAAGGAACATGCAACTCCTTCTCAGATTAGCAATCTTTCCAAAACTGCCAGTGAATCTATATCAAACCTCTCGGAAGCTGGATCACTAAAGAAAGGAGAAAGGGAGCTCAAAATTGGAGATCGAGTGCTGGTAAGATTTCCCTGTCTGCTTTTGACTGATTAATTAAAACTTCTAATATTCAAAACTTTTCTGCCATTTCTTTGGTCAAGATGAGGTAAACTTATGCTCTAGCTTTGTTTGTCCAGTGTCTTCTGTAAACAAGCTCTTTGCATGCTGTGGGAATATCTTGGCTGTACCAAGATAAAATGGTTATTTTGGCAGGTTTTAATCTATTATGTTTTGCCACTGTTTAAAACACAACGTTGTGTTTAACAACATATTTGTAGCTTATCTCTCTATGTCTTCAGGAGCTCCAGTTATGCTAAATAAAAACCAAGAGTGTGAGATTTCCATGCAGGTTTCTGCCCTGTCCAGGGCTGTGTCTTTAGAAAGCAAATAGTTCAATAATTGATTGGTCCTGAGTGGTGATAGGCAGGAACAGAGGCAGTCACACAATGCCACTGATCAGCCAGGAATTACGTGTGCTCTTGGGGATGTGCCACATTACTTGGCTGCCCTTCTGAATTCAGACCCCTAAATGCTTCTGCCAGTGTATCATCTCACCTTTTTAAAAGGGATTTGCTCTGTTTTAACATTTTTTAAAAATTATTATCTGAAAACTGGTGGTTGTTTGTGTATGTTGTATTCTTAAAGGCTATATAAACAGTCTTTAAATTATATATAACTGGAATGATCCTTGTTTGCTGACCAGATCTATGATCACTGTAACAGAAACCAGATTTTAGGTTTGATTTACTCAAGTGAATCATTAAGCTGAAGATTTCTCTCTCATATTTTGATACAATCTTCTCTTATGTATGATAAAATTTTAGAGTTTCCATTAGGCAGGTGTGAGTATCCTGGCATAGAAACATTTCTGGGATTACTGTAAGGACATTATATAGAAAAAAAAATCCCTGGATTTTATTGTTTGTCCTGCACTGCCCCACCAGAAAATAATTCTGCAGTGAAGGTGGATTGATATGTTAGTTAAGTTTATTGTATCTTTGAAGGAAGAATTTGCCTCCTCTTTCTGTTTAAGAAGAGCTTAAAACACACAGGGCCAAGTTGAAGAAGGAGACAAAGGTGAAGTGAGGGCAGGGGTTGGCTGACAGCTGGATTTGGGCTGAGATGTGTTTTCTTGGAGTGCCAATGGAAACAAAGATTTGTGGTTTATCCCTGGCTATTTCTGTCAGAGACTGAGCCCTCTTGTCCTCCAAACAACATCAGGGCTTTAACCACTTGTTTGCTTTTCCTCAAGGACCTTTGTCAGCCCTTCTGGGATGTCCCTTCTGGGAGAATGCTCTGGAGCTGTGAAGGCATTGCTCTGCCTTCCCTGTGTCTAATTAGTGCAAATTGCAGAAGCAGCATATCCTAAGTGCCACAGTTTGATAATAATAAGGTCCCAAATTGTTAAGTAGGACAAGTTAAACTTAATATTTCATCCTCTCTACTACCTCTGTTTGCCTGAAGTCTTCCTCGTGAGTCATCAAATTGTAGTTTGAGGGTCTGGGGTAATTCCTAACACAGTATGTTGGTGATGCATAACTATAATTTCTATACCAGTATAAGACACTCAGGAATGTGAATGTTAAAGGGGCAGGATCCTTGTTTACTCTTTTTCAATCCTTTGGGATCCAATGCTAATTATCTGTAGTAGATCCCAGACTCTGCTGTCATGTCTAATAATAATTCAGATGTAAATATCTTAAGTGGCCAGGTTAGTTCAGATAATCCTGAGCTTGGCTGATTAATTGAATCATCTGTTAATATATTTTTTTCCCCTGGTACTGAACTCCTGTTCAGCACTGAACTGTAGATTTGAGGTGTCACTGAGTAATTCTGGGAGCTGTCCTCAGAGCTTCCACCCAACACCAGTTGTTGGGAAAGACCTGCCTGTCACTTGTGTCACTTGCTTAGCCATTTCTGCTCCATCAGAGGGACAAATTCACCTGGCCTGCTCCACATCTCTTGGATTTTATTTATACTCACAGCAGTCCCTTTTCAGTAATACTTAGCCAAGAGGATGAAGGGCTGGGTGGAAGTTGCCAGTCCCACCTCAGCACAGACTTTCCCCTCTAAGTGACAGTGTGGTGTCACAGCCACGTGAGGAGTTCCAGTCTGACCACACCATTGCAGGGCTGGAGGGGCTCAGTGCTGCAACATCCATCAGTTCTTGCAGCTTGCACCAGATGCTGTGAGTATTTTGTGAAGGTTTTTTGGTGCTTATGGACACATGGAGAGAGCAACTGTGGGGAATTACAGTTTGAGAACAGGGAGCCTCCAGCAGTGTAGAACTGCAGTTCAAAACAATGAATTCATGATAGACAAAAGCTCATTTGGGAGCCCTATTAAAACAGCTAATTGGAAAATGACATCCTGAAGGGCAGATTCATAGATGGGTAAGGCACAGCTCATCAGCCAAGATTACATTCCAGAATGGACATCAGATGGCCTCAGCTTCATTGATCTTAGTGTGTGATCTCAGGGTGTGGAATGAAGTATTTCAATCTGTTCATTTTTTTTCCCTGTAACTTGGACTCTAAAATGTCCTTAATGGGAGTTACCTTGAGTGGATCAGTTAAATTACTTTAAGTTTCTTTTTATTGGTGGTAACTGGCTGGTTTTGGAGGATTTCAACAAAAAAAAAAGGCAAAATCTTAACAGTTCTTTGTGTCTGCCCAGTCTGGATTAGCAAGGAACAAGAGGCCACTCAGACAGTGTTTACTAATTCACATCTCAACTTTTTATGTTGCACAGATGCAAATTGAGCACAAGTTTGAACCTGAAATGTTGGGTTCAATTTCAGGCTTTCCCAGCAGCTCAGCTTTGTTGGAACATTCTGCTGTTCCTGCAGAGATGTTCATACTGCTCCTCTCCAGGAAAGGAAGCTGTCACTCCTCAGTTTGCTTCTGCATTGTCCCAGCAACCTGCTGCCTCAGTGGTGCTGGGATGAGGTGGTTTCATTAAAGGCTGTTAGGAGCAAAGAAGTCTTGAGGAGGTGATTAAAGCTCCAGTGTAGGGCCTGGATTGTTTTGTGTGGGGAGAAAAGATGCCTTAGGGGTTTTTTCCTTATTCCTTTGATCTCTGGTGGTTTCACCAGTCTTTTGTACATTTTAAGTTAGAATTAC
The DNA here is from genome assembly GCF_027477595.1 of Haemorhous mexicanus. Lineage (NCBI taxonomy): Eukaryota > Metazoa > Chordata > Aves > Passeriformes > Fringillidae > Haemorhous > Haemorhous mexicanus. The sequence goes on from NC_082359.1 coordinate 10,927,663, forward strand.
CAAATGCTAAGTGGTCCCATATGAGAGTCCTCCCAAACTTCTACAGGAGAGCTAATATCTTCAGAATATAAAGGGTTAGTAATAAAGGAAGCTTCCAGTGAATATACCCCTGATTTATTTAATTATGAAGACAGGTACCCTACAGATCTTTCCTTAATTTAGATAACATTAGGAAGAATAGTGGTTACATACAGATTGCTTGGGACACTTATTCAGAGTTAAAGAAAAGGTATTCCAGAGAAGTAAAAGAAGGAAAAATTCCAGAGGGGAAAAAAAAAAAAAAAACAAAACAGAGAAAATAAATTCCACTGCAAAAACCAGGAAGGGCTGTGAGGTGATCACCTGTGTATTCTCACCTGTGTATTCTCCAAACCAGGCTTGCTCAGAGCATCTCATGTGAGGTTGTGCTGAACAGTGCTATAGATACAGAGATAAAAAGAGGCAAAACAAGCAGCCTTGCTTTTTTATGGGGCAGAAAAACCCCTGTTTTCCCAAAAGACCTTGGATATTAAAAAGACACTGACATCAAAACAGACAGTGCTTCAAGGTATTGGATATGTCAGCTGTGGGTGCCTGCAGAAAAATGCTTACAACAATCAGCTACAACCTTTCCTGGTTTTTCCCCTCAATTTGAAGAAGACATTTCCAGGCCATTAAATTGAGTTGTAAACATCAGAAAAATAACTCATGGTAGACATCAATGCCCATAAGGGAAATATAATAATTGTGGAGAAATTCCCATTGTCCTCTTGTCTTAGAAGTTCTCTTGCTTGAGATTCCAGAGGAGTCAAAGCAAATCAAACTGAGTGAATACAGAAGCATTCACTGAAGTATTATAGCCCTAAATGGATGTTCTAGTAGAAAAGGATCTTTAGATTTTACTCCTCAAAGATGATTAATTGAAACAGCACCCTGTGCTCTGCTATCTTGGGAATCTCTGATGATAAATCTGTCTCCCTCAAATCCCAGTGTATCTGAGCTGTATTCAGCAAGCTTGTGCACAATTTTCCTTTCACTAACAAAAAACCAACAGTATCTCATGATAGTATATGGAAATGTTGAAAATATAGGTAGATTAGTTGGATATATCAAATAATTGTGGCTTATTATGTGTAATTCACTATTCAGCTTTTCATTTGGTGCACTGATGTATCTTTTACTGAATTAAAATAGGGCTGAACCAAAGAAGAGTTATTAATGCAAAGAGTGATACAAACAGCTCTGTATTAGGCATAATTTCCATTCTTAAGATATGATGTATGTTCTGGAATCTGGATGTGATTTAACAGTTAGAACATTAACTCTGGACAGCCTGATCTTGTATTTGGGGATTCTGTAACACAGGAAAATTGATGTGGAAATCTGCACTTCCTTCACTGTCCTCATCCAGCCTTTCTGGGGTTAATCACACAGTGCCAGAACTGCAGTTGATTTTTCTGCTGAAAATCAGGTTCCAGCTTCAGCATTTGAACCTGCTCTGAATAAGAATTCCTGTGCAGTAAGTGCCAGTGGAAGTGCCATGCTCAGTGCTAAACCAGCTGGGGGAAGAACAACAGAAAACCAACTCAGAAAACAAATTACTTTCAGGCTCAGCCAGTTTGGGTTTCCTGTGTGGGTTGTGGCCAGAGAACCTGTTTGCCCTGGTGTTGCACACTTAGGATTTCTTAAGAGCCCAATGCAAAGTTGATTTTAAAAACAAACAAACAAACCCCCCTGAACTCCCCAACCAAAACAAAGCTTGTTAACAAAAGAGAGAAACCTCCTTCATGTGACAACTGTTGCCTGTACCAAAAGTTGAAGCAGCTTTGACAGCATTGTCAGCTTTTCCCTGAAGGGACCAGATGCTGTATTTTAAATAAATAAATAAAAATCTTATCAACCTAAGGGCCCTTAGCCTTCTCAAGGGATTAAAGTGCTTTCATTCATTTAACCAGTTACAGCTTCATCACAGCCTGCCAAATCTGCTGCTTCTGGGGCTGAGCTGTAAAGCTGAACTTGTCCTCTGTCCATATGGTCACAAAAAGATGCAAACTCCATTTCCAGGCATGTGCTGATGTGGCCTTTTTGCAGAGTTCTTCCTGTGCCTGAGTGACATCTCATTTCTCTTTATTCTCTTTATTCTTTATTCTGTAAGTTTTACTTGTGCTTTGTTGTTTCTTCCCAAGGTCTTTAGTGCTGGAACAGGCAGGGGCTGATAGGAGATTATTGTCAGATTTGTTTCCACCCATGTAACCTATCTGCAAGTAAACATGACGTAGGGCTGTCAACTGATTACATTCCAGGGCTCTGAAAAGCAGCCAGGGGAAAAAGAAACTTCACATGTAGAGAGGAGATTCTCCCTTCAGCATTGTCATTGTGGTGTTGTTAAGGTTTTCTTTTTCTGGTTTTTACAGCTTTCTCAATAGAAAATGCACTTCTGAGCTCAGTCTGTTTAAAAGTCTATGATAACATTTAACAGTTATGAGAACAAATATTCATTGGTGGTGTTACAGTTAAAACAGTGCAGAAATATCTGGCACAATGCATACAAGGATGGAAAAGGAAGAAAAATTTGGAAGTTGGCAACGTGTGAGTGGTTTGTGCTTTCCTGGGGGCTCTTCACTCGAGCCTCCTCCATCAAATGTGACAGTTTTAACTGCTCAGTCACACCTCTGCTTTATCCTTGAGCTGAGGTGACTGTGAGGTATTTTGATGGCTTTGTCATGTTAAGTCAAGGATTAAAGTAATTCTTATATTTATGTATGACTCCTTAGGCACAGGACTGTGTATCCTGTAATGTATGATGTAGATTAGTTTGCTAAGTGGCTGCTACAGCATGAAATCCATGTATGAGAAAATATCTGAGGGGTAAGGGGTATCCAAAGGCTTTTCTTCCAATTCATCATCCAGGTGATTTTCCCTGTGCAAAGCTCTGCTTTCTTTTAATGTTACTTTTAAGCATTTTTCAGGACGTGGCATTACCTATCTGCTCACAACTAAGGTGTCAAATTTATCTTAAAACAAGGCACGAGTCTGAGTCACTCTGTTTTGGCAACTCCTTATTTAAATTCAAATTGCATGTGAGTTCCTGGGCTGTAATGGCAGGGACAGGTGACTCCCCACGTGCTTTGGTAATAGTTAATTCCTTTTTTGTGTGTGGATTCCCTGGCTCCCTTCCCCTCTCCCTGCCTTCCCAAGGGGGAATATCCAGGAACAAGTTGTCCTCAGTCATTTCAACACAGGATGGGAGAAGGAACAGTTTATTTACTTATTTTAGTTTTTGCCTTTTTTTTTTTTTTTTTTTTTTTTTGTGGTGGTGATGAATTCACATGTGGCTTATGTAGTATGGAATTGCTGTTAGGGGTTTTTTGGGGTTTTTTTTTGTTTCCTTTAGAGTTGGATGAATGAATTTAACCTCAATAGCACATCAGTTTTAGTTACTAAACTGTTTTCTCTGGAAGTGAAGGATTGTGTGGTAGCACAGTGTGTATCTTATTGCACATGAGGTTTTTTGCCCACTTTGGCCTTGCTTTTGAATTTGCAAGTTGACTGCAACCAAATTGGGTAAAAGTGGAGAGGTTTCAAAGCAAATTCTTCCAAGTTCCATGGAAACAGCCCAATAGAAGGTGGAGACTCTGCCCACCAGTTCTGGAAAAGCTGCAATTTGCCTTCACAGAACTTTGCACATCACAGAATCCACATGATCAAGGCTTGTCTGAATCCTGTTGCCATCAGTGGAAACAGCAGAAGTCATTCTTGAATTTTTATGTAGTGAAGTCACTCACCCATAATATCCAATGCACAGAAAACCTGCCATCATCAATCCTGCTACTCCCAGAATTGCTGGGTTGGAACATCTGAGTGATGGAGGCCAGTTTAAAGTCTGGGAGATTTCTAGCACTCTTCCAGTTGTGCCTTGATCCAGTGTTTGGATGTTGTGTAGGTATTTTTAAAAGGAAAAAAGATAGTCTCAAGCAAATACCTAATATTTGTCTAATCTCAGCAAAAAAGGGGAAAAACTGACAGAACAAGCAGATGTTGACAAACTAAAACAAGGCAGTTTTGTCAAACAGTTTTGCTTCTCTCTCTAAAACTGTAGATTTAATGGAGAAAATGCCATTATGGAGTTATGTGGTGGGGTTATTATTATTTTGAAATCCTGAATACTATCTAACAGTCTAGCTTCAAAATTTGTTCTTGATTGATAGATTTAAGAACTCAGTATATTTACATCCTTAGTTATTTGCAAAACCCATTGGAATTCAGCAGGAATTCAGAACACAGCTGGAAGATGACTCAAGCAAAAGAAAGTATCTTGCAATAAAAGATTTTAAGAACCTAAGGTGCTAATGTTCAAAGGGAAAAATTGAGGTGTCATGCTTAAGACCTGTGTGTCCCTGCTTGGTGGCTGCTGCAGAGCTCTGCAGCCTTCCAGAACAAAATAAAATAATGAGAGCCAGTGGCCAGAGGCCACAGTCAAATTTGGTTTATTTTAAATTTAAGTATGGTCGAACAATGGAGTCATTAAGTATGAAAACAGCCTGTCAGTGGCAGCCTCTGGCCAAAATCCAGCCCGGGTTTTCCCATTTGCCAACTCCATTCCGGACTCTGGCCAAAATCCGGTCCGGGTGTTTCCTTTTGCCGAGTTTTGGGGGATTTTTTGTGTCTTTTTTGTTGTTGTTCTTGGGGGGTTTTTTATTTTTGTTTTGGTTTCTTTTTTGCTGAGTCCATTCTGGACTCTGGCTGAAATCTGGTCCAAGACAGGTCTTTGGTGCCCAGTGTGAGGCTCAAGGGCATCGAGAGAAAAAGGATAAAAAAAGGAATCACAGTTCTTAACCGAATTTTTGTGTGCTGGACATAAAAACTTCTTTAGGTATCACCTAACTTCCTTAGGTCCAGCTTACCCTGGTTTGGGTGACACCTGGTCATGGCTGTGCTTCTCCCATTTTCAGGCCCTTATCTAAACCTGGGTCCTGTAACCAAGGCTGCTGTGGCTGTTACCCAGTTTGCTTTATGGGTGAATAAGGTGAGGAGTTCGTGGATCTTTAACTTCCTCTGGAAGGCAGGCACATGGATTCAGAGCTATCACACACTAACTGTATTTTTGGGGTTACTTTAATAATGGACTTACTGTGAGGAAGTGACACTGGGGGAGATTTTTTCCCAACCCTTGATGCAGCTCTTTGGGTCTGCCCCACCAGTTTTCTAAGGTTTCAAATCTTCCCTAAATGCTAATGACATCATACAGTGCCTGGTGGTGCTGATTTGCCTGTTCTATTTGGGACTCCAGGCAAAATCCAGTCCAGGTTTGGGTGTTTCCTGATGGGTATCAGCTCTGCTGCAAAAACACCCCCACAGAAATTAGCTCAGTGCAGTTACAGGGTTAATTACAGATGCAACTGGGTGAAATGTCAAGACCTATTCCATGAGAACCAGAGGGGATGATCACTTTGTCCCCTCTGGCCTTGAAGGGGTGAACAAATCAATTAAACACAATTTTGTTACCAGTTGGAAACAGTTCTGCTAAATCTGGAGAAACAAGAGGAAGGTGATTCTGATTAGAACCTGATCAGTGGATCCCAGGTGTTTCAAAGGCTCTGTGTGGCTGGGTGGGTTTTGCTTTCCCAACTGCTGCACATTGTGGTGCTGAAAATGGAGAAACACTCAGTGATGCTTTCAGTTCATGCTCAGGCAGAAGGGGAGGCAGAGCAGTTGTTATTCACCTTTTACCTTCTCTGGGCAGGTCTGAATGAGTGATATTGTTACACTGACAGTGTTCAGACCCTGCCTGTCCTCTTTTCCATCAGCACTCCTCAAATCACACTCATTTTTTAGACCATCTCTCTTTTCCCCCCTGGATTACACTGGTTTATTTGTTTCCTGCTTCTCCTTATCTTTGGAAATGTGGCTCCACAAAGGTTCTCACGAGGTCTGACGTGTCCATCCCCCTGTCCTTTCACCAGAAGCTTTTTAACCACTTCAGGTTTCCAAACCCATTTTGCTGTTTCACTTTACCTGGCAGCAAATTCATGTAAGCTCAGGTATAATTGGATAAATGGAATTCAATCACTTTTTGCATGTGTTTGACATAACTCTAGTGAGTTCCAAGCAAAATTCCTCACCTCACCATGACCTGCAGTCTAACCTAGATTCTCTGGAGTATTACAGCTTTGTATTTTACAGCTTGACTCTATTGAGTGTGGGAACTGACTGAGAAAACGTCTGGCAGTTCTTTTCTCTATCCATTATTTAGTGACCTGCCTTAGCATGAAAGAAGGTCATGGAAAACTGTCTTTGTGGTAGTTGTGCTCTGGTTTTTCATAGAACTTTCAGAAGCCTTTTAATAGTTTTTCCCCTATTTCTTTTAGAAACTGATGGGTTTTATTTTAGTCCTGGGAAGTAGATCTGCTGGCAAATGCAGCTGATTTGGGGTTGGGTTTTTTACCTTTTTTTGCTGTAATTCTCCCAATTTGTAAAAATAATTTTTCTATAACAGATGCTGTATAAGTACAATTCTTTTTTCATATTGGTTGGAACAGTTGAGTTTAATCATGTCAGGATGTTTTTTCCCATTTATGGCACTATTAAGTCTGTATATGTACAGCAACTTTAATCATGAAAAGCCTTTACCACGCTGTCTTGTACAGTAGCACCTCGCACTGTACTACCAAGGGAATAAATTATGATTATTTTCTTCTCAAGGCAGATGTTGTCACTTGCAGGTACTAATTGCAGCTGGAGATAAATACACTTTTTGGGAGAGATGTCTGTGAATGATTAGAAGCTTTCAGTAGTCTCAGGCTTTATAAAGGAGGGCTGACTTGTCTTTAAAGCTGAAATTTAGAAAGCTTTTGCCTTAAACTGAGCAAAACTGCCCATATAGAACTTCACTGATTCTCTGAGCACATAACAGCCACAGGGTGCTCCAATTCCTGCTCTTGTAAGGACACACAGAATGTGCAGAGAGAGAAATGTAGTAGCTGGTTATTCAAAGAAGCTGGACTGGGTTTGGAAAAAAGCAGAAATTCTTTGGCATCCTCCCTTGAGTCCTGTTCAAAATAACCCAGGTACCATGGTTACCAGAAGAGTCACTTTGCTGCTCCTCCTGGGAATCTGGTGTTGAGCAGCCCCATCTGCTCTGGGACCTGAATTCCTGCATTTCCTGGCTCCCACCAGGCCCTGGGTCACTGCAGGGGCTGGAACAGCTCCAGGGGACCCTGGGGTTTGAATGTGGTCTCTTCATAACAAACTCTTCCCATTTTTTACATAAACGTGGAAGATGAGCAGGGCCAAGGTATGAAACAGAAAAGGAAGAATATTCTACAGAGAGTTTAATCTGTGCTGTCCTGGAGCCAGCATCACTTCTGTAGAGGTTGATCTGCAGTGTGAGTTGGAAGGAACAGATTGCAGCAGTTTTTCCTGTCCCTGGGAATCCCTGCATGGATTTATCCTGTTCCAGCAGAGTGCTTCAGACACCTCTTACCTCACTGACCCCACTCACCTTCCTATGGAGAGGTGGTGGGTGGCTGTGTTTGGGTAATTAATTTGGGCTTGTTTAAAAAAATCACCACACCATGAAACAGGAAAAAAAATTCCATTGCCTGGCTCAAGGGTTGTGGAAAAGGAGCTTGAGGAATCTCTCTGTGCAACCCCAAACCTGATGTTGTCTTTGAAGGGATGCTCCTTATCTAGGCCATTGTTCTAGTTTTCCTGTCTAATTTCTTAAATGGGTTTGTAGAGCCTCTTTTGATTTAACTCTTGTTTTTTCAGGTAGAAAACAGAACAAAATTGAGTGGGGAAATAGCTTTTAACCAGAACTAACCAGTCTTTTCACCTAAAGAGACAAAAACCCCTACCCAAAGTTTCTAGAAAAGGAATAAGGAAGAGAACTTGGAACTCAGTATGGACTGATAGTGCAATTGAATTGTTTGTTTGTTTGTACTTAAGCTATTTGCCCTCTAGAAAAAGTAGCTGATCTGAGGGTGAATACCATGTCCCTCAATTTCAGGGGTAGTTCTTCCCAGGGATTATTTTATCAGTGTTATATATTCCCTCCTCACCACTGTGCCAGAGAGCTGGATTCTCTGGAACTCTTTGGGTGGTTACAATTCTTTTTCCTAAGCCAGTCCTAGTGCTTGTTTGTGTGTTCTCTGCCAAGAACACCAAATACCAAAGGTTCTACGAGTTACTATATTAGGCTGTCATGATAACTGTAAACTTTGTGTGTTTTTATTCCATGGAGAGTAATAATTTGCTACAGTGCCACTTAAAGCAGGATCTGAAGGTGACCTGCAGTTGTTCCAGAATTGCTTCTAATGGCAGAGGAGGGGCTGCCACCTTAAGTGTGGACAAGAGGTGCCTCTGCCCCCTTTCTCACTTGAATAATATCAAAAAAAGGTTCATTATTCTCCCTGTTTTTCTGAGGTTTGTGTGGATTAGGATTATTTTTCCTCATCAGATGAAGCCTCATCTTGCCACTGGAGCACAAATGTGTGTGGCAGCTCCTGGGCACTGACCTGGGACTTTGTGGAGATGTAAAGTCCTTGATTCCTCACAGGTGACCTCATGAGTAAACTCTTCCCAAATGGAATAATGTGAATTTTCTCATGTGCTGTGATCATGCACCTTAATTTACAGCACGAGGAGCTCGTTGTTCTCTGGTAATCCTGGGAAGTTCCCCCAAGAAATAGAATGTCTGCTGTAAAAATGATATTAAATACTAATTTGCTTTTTAGGAGAATCACAGTCTTTGACAGGAGGTTTCATTCAAGCTCTCTGCCAAGGCCTCACAATATTCCTGGTTGTACAAGGTGTGCTGGAAAACACAGGTGGACATTTTCAAACCATTGGTGCCTTTTCCATGTGGAATTCTGTGAATCTCTTGAAGAGCTTTCCATCACCATGTCCCTGTTCTCACAATGCTGAACAGATTTGCACAAATTTAGGGCACAACATATTGTCTTCCTGAACTGCAGGAATCCTGTGGCTCTTCCTGGCAAGTGTCAGCCACACAACACCTTTTCCTTCTTTGCTTAATTTAATTCTTCCATCCCCTGGGTATTGGGAAAAGCTGTAGCTCACAGACATTGCCAGTAATTGGAATGGCTGTAAATATTTCATATGATAAGTTTGAAAGACACTGCTTTCTAGGCTTTCATTTAGTAGTGTTTGGGTTGGATTTTTTTATTCTTGAAAGTGAAGAAAAGATAAAATGATTCTCCTCTCCCCGAGGATTCAAATAGCTGGTTATATCTACAGGGTTGCCAAGTGCTCTGTATCAGTTATTTTAAATACAAGAGGGCTGTACTATGTAGTTTATCTGAATTATTCCTTAGAGAAAATATCAAAGGAAATTTTTCTTATTTCATTTCTTTTATTTTTCCTAACAGAATTAGAATAAGAAGCAAACAGACCTTAGAATTCTTATCTGCTGGTAGAAATTTATGTGAAACTCTAACACAAAATACTATTGCATTCAGAACATTGGCTATACTGTCTTGTTAAATGTATTTTTAGTTTTGAAGATCAGTGTTTGTTCAACATTAACACAAACTCATAGACAAAAGATTGCATAGATTGAAATAAGAACTGCTTATGTCATTCCTGTGCTTTGTGAACATGGTTATGCCAAAAGCTTCTTCACTGAATTTGGTGTTTTATTTGGAAAAGCATTAAATGCAGATGTGTTTCTTACTGCTCTAGGTTGGAGGAACAAAAGCTGGAGTGGTGCGTTTTCTGGGAGAAACTGACTTTGCTAAAGGAGAATGGTGTGGGGTGGAGCTGGATGAGCCCCTGGGAAAGAATGATGGAGCTGTGGCTGGCACGAGGTTGGTGCATCCCCAGATTTACTTTATGAGATTTTTCTCTGTATTCTCTTCTGAGTTTTTATATCTTCCATGAAATTTTCAGTCAGGGGAGGGAGGGAGGCTCTAAAGCTGCCTTGTCTGCTGCTGGTGGGGAGGGTTGGTGTGCAGTGGTTTGAATTCTCTGATGCCAACACTTCTCACATTCGTGGGATGAGCTGATCTCTCCTCCCATGTGAGTTTTATTCATAGACTGGTAATGGAAAACACAATTTCCTTCTTTTAAATGCCTGTTTGATTTCTCAGCTTGGAAGGAATGCTCAGTTAAGAAAATCTCTGGATATCCAATAGTTGTACTTAAGGGAAATCTTCCAGCATCCCAGGAGCTGGAAGTTCCTGTTCCAACAGATGCCTCCAGGTAGAGATGGGAGCAGCTACACTGCTCCCTCCAATAAGTCACAATGAGAAGGCATTAATTCACATCACAATTTAACTTGTTTTTTCATTTGCCATAAGGAATAGTCTTTTACCTCATTAAAAAGAGATTTTACGAAGATTTTCTCTCCTAAACATAGGTGATCACAGCTTAAAATTTTAAGTGGCTTTTGTCTATGTTTAACCAAAGATATATGTTCTCTATCATCAAATATACATCAATGGTATGTATGTAATAAAATATAAAACTACTTGATTTAATTAAAAGCTGATTTCTATTTTTAACTCTGAGCCATCACATCTGTTGGCAGCTCAGAGGAATGTGATGAAGGGGAAAGCTGTGGATATAAAACTGCATCTGAATGGAATTTTTTAGACACTAGAGCTGTATTACTCTGAATTTCTGAAGTCTGATGTGATCATGCTGTTTGAGAGTCTCAAAGCCCCTTTTCCAAACGGGTGTTAAATAGAATTGCAGTCCAATGCCTTTAACACTTTTATACTCCTGATCTAGAATTCTCCACGAACCCAGAAAAGAAGTTAATTCCTGCTCTCCTCTGCTTGCTTTGCCCTTGGAAGGTATTTCCAGTGCCAGCCCAAGTACGGGCTGTTTGCCCCGGTGCACAAGGTGACCAAGATCGGCTTCCCCTCCACGACCCCGGCCAAGGCCAAGCCCGCCGTGCGCAAGGTGCTGCCCACGCCCACAGCCCTGAAGCGCAGCCCCAGCGCCTCCTCGCTGAGCTCGCTGAGCTCGGTGGCCTCCTCCGTAAGCAGCAAGCCCAGCCGCACAGGACTCGTAAGCTGCTTTTTCCTTGGCATGCTCCCCCCTCCCAGCCCCAGGCCCGCCCAGCTCAGCTCGGGGAAGGCCAGAGCGGATGGTGGGCAGAGCCCCGCACGGCGCATGGTGCTCCTCATTCAAAGCATGCTCGAAGGAAGGAAATCTTAGCTAGCCCTGGAGAGCAGCTGAATAGTTGAATATTTAATTCAAGCTAACAGAGTGATTGCAATAAGAAAGGGGCTTAGGATGCCAGCTAATTTCTCTGGCTGCAATCTTTAATTCATTTTCTGAAGCTTCCAGATGTCACACTCGGTTTGTTTAAGCAGGAAGCTTCACGTTGGCTAAAACGTTCAAAATTTCTTTTTGCTGTTCAAGAGATGAGTCAGCTGAGAAATGCAGCAGGAGCAATTTCCAAGTCTCTGCTGACAAGAAGCCTCTTTCTTTTCTTTTAGATTTGGTTTTAATCCTATGAATTCATAAAGGCTGAGTGTTGCCAAGTGCAGTGGCTCAGGTGAAATCTAACACACTAATTCCACCTAATACACTTACTATGGATTCTTTTGAAGTTGCTCTGTTACATAAATGTCCTAATCTTGGGTTGCAGCAGTAAAATGGAAATCTGGGAAGGCTGAATTTTGAGAAATCTCTTTTATGGCAATTGAAAACATAGAAATAATTGGATTTTTTTTCCTTTTTTTTTTCTTTTTTTAAACCACAGTCCATAGATAGATCTAATTAGGAGGGAGTGACTCCCAGTGATGTGGAGCAGGTTCCCTGTCCCACTGTCCCACTGACCAGCAGGTGCCTAGAGAGGTGACTTACCCTGGTCCTGCAGGACTGAAGCAGATTAACAGAGGTCAGCAGTCGGTCAGGGCACCAGGGTTAATACCTGGCCACGAAAAGGATTTTTATTTGGCACAAACAGTGGGACTTCATTACTTAATCCATTCTGTAAATTGCACTTGCAGCTGCAGAGTGCCCTCTAGTTTGGGATCACAGCACTAACACGTGGAACCAAATACTTTATTCCATGTGCTGTGATCCCCCACGTTACACCTTGTGAGTGTCTAAAATCTGTTTGCTTATTTTGTTGTGTCCCAGAGATTTTGCATGATTTAGGTCATAAAATACAAAGCTGCTGTAATCCATTTTATCTGGAATTAAAATTCCAGCTTTCCTCCGACTTTTTTTCTCAGGCAGTGTGAACATTTGGTGGCCATCCAAGTTAAAAGAATTGTCCAAATAATTCTGAGACTTTTTCTTTAAAAGTTAAGCTGCTGGGGAAACGAGATTTCCTGTAATCAGTTTTGACCCAGCAGACTTTTCCTGCTTCAGTTTCTAGGAAAACTAAAACTTTTCTGAGGATTTCTGGACTCTTACATTGACTGCTCAGTTGTTCAGGGCTGTTTCTATTTCCTTTTTCCTGTGTAATAAAAGTAGCTGTCAGAGTAGGTGATCCAGTGATTTAAGGGGCTGTCTGATGCAACTGGTGTTTATTTCCAAATCTGAAGGAAGCTGATGCTTCTCTGAAGAGTTCTGGATTTGTTTTGCAGTTGGGAATGAAGGGTGATTTGAAGACCTAAAACTGTCAGAAAGCAATACACTCTGGAATGGGATTTTTTTTCTGGAAACTGGGAGGATCTGAAACAACCAATGAAGCATCAGAGTGAAGATGGTTTATTCTGTCTGGTGACTGGGTGGGCACCAGCAGTGGATTGCAGAGTGTGCAGGGTGGGAGCCAGGCTGGCAGGAGCTGGGGCAGGGATTGTGCAGCAGGGAAGGGGAGGTGTCTGTGCTGGCAGCAGAATCATCCCTGCTGTGCTCTCAGCTGGGGCTGTTGGCAGTGCCAGCTTTCCAGGCTGGCTGTGGCAGCTATTCAGTGTTTTGATCTCTGGAAGGATCATGCTCCTGGTTTTGGGTGATTAGGCAGAGCTAAAGGATACAACAGCAAATCTTCGTGATTTGGTTTTTTTAAAAAAATTAACTGAGCTGTCATTCTCATTTAATACTCAGGCAAATTTCTCAGCTGTTAAAGTCAGGTTTTATGAACAGCACTGGGGGTTTTTTTTTGTTCAGTTTTTTGCTTTTTTCACATCAATTGCTCACTTTGCTTTGTAATTTCAGGTTTACTTTCCCTTCTAGCTCAGGAACTCGTGAGGGTGTAGCTGGTAGGGCCATAATGAATTTAACCTTTTACTGACTCCAGTAAAGGAATTTTTCCATGGAAAGCCTGGTTTCATTTTAGCTACAGTTCTCCTGATTAATTTTAATCTGCATTCTTGAAACTTAATATTCCAGATCCTTTCCCAGAAGTAATTTAATTCCAAGTGATAGAAACATATATTTTATTTTATTTACCAGCTGTTGTTCTTCACAAGGTTTTAGCTGTAAGGCTGGCTTTAGGTCAAGGTAATTGCTCTTCATCCTGGCTGCTTTGGCCATGGTAGAGGTGCCAGATGCTGGTGGGAGTTCCCAAAGCTTTTCATGGAGCATTTGGAAGTGTTGGGGTGCTGCTGGTGACCCAAGATAATGACCTGTTAAATAGAGACATGATGTTTTTGGCTTGCTAGGAAGCTGCCTTTCTTTTTTTAATGCAAAAATGCTTAGAAGCATCCTGAGCCAGCCTTTGTGTGAATCTACACCTTCAACTGAGGCCTTTTATTTTCACTTCATCCCTCCTGCCTCTTCCTCTGGCTGCTCCTCCTCACAGGGCTCTGACCACACGTGGTGGCCGCTGTTACATTGTTAAATGAGGTCATTTAAGTGTAAAAGGAGAAGGTGCAGTAGGTCACAGAAAGCATTTGCTCTACTAACCCTGTGTTTGTGGATCTGGAGGTACCCACCACGCCCCTGTTTCCTTTCTCTTGGTGCAGAATGATTTTTAACGCATTTATTTTGTGAAGTTGACAGAAACCTCTTCCCGGTATGCAAGAAAAATTTCGGGCACCACAGCCCTCCAGGAGGCCCTGAAGGAGAAGCAGCAGCACATTGAGCAGCTCCTGGCTGAAAGGGACCTGGAGAGGGCAGAAGTTGCAAAAGCAACAAGCCACGTCGGGGAGATCGAGCAGGAATTGGCTCTGGTTCGCGATGGGCACGACCGGGTGAGGGAGTTTCTGTTCCTCTGAAACAGAGTTAACACAATGGACTTAACCTCCAAAATGGGATTTTCTTACTGAGAAGGGCTGGGAGTAAGAGGGGGTGTGCTAAAAGTAAAATAACCCATACGTGTGAGAAGTCCCTTGTGGGATCTTTGGCTTGATGAGATACCAGACCTACTGAATTTAACTCATTTTTGTTGAACTTCACCACAGTCTTTGCTCATGTCCATATTTGATAACATTCCTATCACTTGGCCCATCACTTCACCAAATCCTGGTTACTGAGGTACAGGTACATAAGTTGGAAAACATTCCTGTATTTCCCAGCTTAGTAAATTTTGGTTGTGTTCCTGTTCCTGATTAGCACGTGCTGGAGATGGAGGCAAAAATGGACCAGCTCCGAGCCATGGTGGAGGCAGCTGACAGGGAGAAAGTGGAGCTCCTCAATCAGCTTGAGGAAGAGAAAAGGTAACCCCAGACTGTCCTTATTAGTGTAATTAATGTTCTTGTTGTGCATCTTGCTGTTCCTCCTGATCCAGACGTGTTTCTCAGTGCTGGAGTCTGTGGCATCTTGAAGTCCTGTGGATCCTTTGGATGTGTCCTGAATTTCTGGCTGTTTCCTACATGAATGGTAGAATATCTAGCATGTGAGATCAAACTGCTGATTTAGGTCACCTCAGATCATCCAGAAGGATGACAAAAGGAGAGAATCAATGAGGATTTAAAGGGTTTTAATACAAAATACCCTCTTAGGAGCTGCAGGAGTAGTGATGCCTTGCTTTGGCACTGGTAGTGTTTTAAGGACAGAAGTTTCCCTCATTCTCCTGCTTCCTGTGAGATATTTCTCCTTAATGTTCCTGGCAGTTTGCTGGTACAGTGGGAATGTTGTCACTGTCATTCTGATTTCCACTGAAAAGTGAGCTGGAAAACACTTGCTTCCAAAATTACCTGAATTTTAATGAGTTGTCCCCACAGGAAAGTTGAAGACCTTCAGTTCCGTGTGGAAGAAGAATCCATTACCAAAGGAGACCTAGAGGTAAAATATCTCCAGCTTTGTAAAAGGGATATCCAGGAGGGCAGGAATCATTAAAAGATGCAATCCTGGTCCAGCCACATGAAAATGATACCCATTTCTGCAGTCCTTTAGTAAGCCAATTGTCCCAAAACTGCAAGATTGCACCCCAGATTCAATTACACACTTTAGCAAAGGCTATGCTATGGGAAGGCTGTAGTTACCTAGAGAAATTAAATTAATTCATAGAAAATTCTACCCTTTGCTGTTAAAAGTAATCACTAAGAAAAAAAAATCATTTTGCAGTTACAAAATTGCAAGTTAATAGTTATGTCTTTGAAAATGAATATTGAAGACTTGTCCTGTTTGATCAATTTCTTGATTAATTCCTGTGCTTCCCTTAGGGAGGGTTGATTAATGGAGAGTGTTTTGTCCTGAGAGTTTGCACATTAAATCTAAATAGCAATTCATGTGTGCAACTTTTATCTGTTGTTTATGGAATTGTAATGTTGGGCTGCAGCACAGTGTGTTATTGCAGAGTCAGAACAGAAAACATTTAGGGAAGGATTGCTGTCAGGTATTTGAGCACTTGCCAGTTTTTTATCCCAAAATTCCAATTAATAAGCAAGATAATTTTAGTTGCTCTATTCTATTGTCTAATCAGAAAGATACTAGAACTTCCTGCACAGCATAAAGAACAAACTTAGATAACTGTGTTGCTATAAAGCATTTGTGATTGAAGTGCTAGCCTTATGAAAAATACTCATTTCATATAACATTTCTTTTATTTTAGTCTTCCATTCATTTTAAGATACCTATCTAGACTCTTCATAGAATGCTCCTTTTATTGTTTAGTCCATGGAAATATTTCAGTTTTTTATTTTCTGTTAAATCAATCAATAGTCATAGCAAACCATCCTAAAGACTCTGGTTTGTCAGGCTGCTTAACTTGGGGGTTTAAACTGAATTCAAGCTGCTGGAATGTCTCCTGTTGTTTGTGTTGGAATGGTAGTGCTGAGTCTGCAGGTGAAACATTTTTGTTTGTTTGTTTTTTTAATTTTACTGATAGCGAAAGAGGCAGATTTCGGAAGACCCAGAAAATGTAAGAGGGCACTTCAATGTGCAGAGACATCCCATGTTAACAGATTGTGTGCAGAAAATGCTTCTACTGATTCACTAACTGCATAATCTGTTATTGAGACATTGACTCTGGTATTTGTGTGCATGTTGCTTTCAGAGCAATTACAACATTTCTTGGAAAGAATGTGTGTAATGACTAAACGTGGCAATGCCCATTAACTGCAGACAGGGCCAGTGTGGCATTAGAATTCTTTAGGGTCACAACCTTTGCAGCTCCCTGAAGAGTCCAGGAGCTTGCAGAACATGACTGACCAGCATCATGAAGTGGCCTTAATTTAAGTGTAGGATTTTAGCTGTTTTCTTCACAAAATCCTGCCTGCTCTCCTATGAGATCTTGCTGCTGTTCAATAGATGACAATTTTTCTGAGGGAAAAAAATCTGTCTGTTCTTCATCTCCCCATATTTGTTTCCTTTTTCCTGGATGAAATGCTGAGGGAAGAGATGATTAAACCCTCTGAACAATTACTTTACAAAGCTGTCTTATTTTACTGTATCTTCATGTAGTTCCTCTTCAAATTATGTAGGAAAAATGTGTTACTTGATAACAGAAATGGCCATGCAAGATGTTTAAGGAGCCCTCTTGCTTCCCCAGCTCAGAATAGTGGAATTTTAAAGGTAAATTTATCCCAAGTTGCCTCCTCTGCTGCATCCCCAGCCAAGATAGGAAGTTCTCAAGACCAGAACTGGATCCTGTTGTGCATCCTTAGGGGTTCCCTTTGCAGAGATCCTTCAGGGATCTGGATCTCCTTCAGTCTTCCCCTCAGGCTGATGCTTTGTTAGATATAAATCTGCATGTGCCCTTCCTTTCTCTTGTTTTGTGTTCTCCTTCTTTGATCCCATCTTTTCTCCTGATTCCCTGTTCTGATGTTTCCATTAAAAATGGACATTTCCACTCTGCAGAGGAGTTTCCAGGCTGACACCCCCTGATCCTGGTGATGTCCTGGGATTGTCTCCCAGCATGAGGGGACTGGAGGGTGCCTTGCCCCATCCTAGACCTGATTGTCAGGATTTGTGGCCTCAGCACAATCTCCCAGTTGGATGGAGAATGTCACAGGGAGGTTTATTCTGGAGTGGAGGAATAGCCAGAGCACACAGTGCTGGAAAAGGCTGATGTCAGGCCTCCAAGTTTGGGTGGAATTCTGGGAGGTTCAGGGCAGAGTCAGAATCCCATTTCCACATCACTCCCTGATTGTGAAGCTCTGGAGAAGGGGAAGATTCCTTTGGCTTTGTTGTCTGGGTTTTTTTCCTTTTTTCCTGCTTTTTTTTTCCATCCAAGTTAAGGTTTACAATCAAATTCTTTTCTTCTTTTTGGGGTACTCTCTCTTCTCAGTCCACTGTGATCTGTATTTCCTCAAAGTGAACCATAATCAGTAAGAATTTCTCTCCACATCATCAGGAGAAAAATTTGAGCAGTTCAAAATTTTGCAGTGATTCAGTAAATCTCAGTAAATCTGGAATCTGTCCCTTGGAAATCAGATTTGATTAAAGGATAATCTCTCATCTCTAAATGGGGAAAAAGGTGTCAAACAAAGATCTCTGGAGTATTCTTTTTTAATCTTTTATTTCCATTTTGGCAGGATTTTACCTTACTTGCCTTTGTAGTATATAAGAGATGGATTTAAAAAACCCAGTAATCAGTGATGGACAGTCTGATCTTTGGAGCAGGAAAGCCCTGTCTATAAAATTAATGATCAAAGACTTTGGGGTTTATGTAGCATAAAAAACCATAAGGTTGCATATTCCAAAGGCACACAGGGGGAATTCTGTAACCATGAGATCTGGGATTTCTTGGGTTTTAGTAGATCCCCTTGGTGAATTAGAATTGAATTGGAACTGAATTTCCAGCTTTTAAAGCAGATTTTTTTTCAGATTTACTTACAGTTTGGTTGTGGATCCAAACTAATACCTCTGTCAGAGAGAAAACTGAATTGTAGCCACTTATTAAATATTATTTCCCTTAGAATACTTAATTCCATTTTCAAAGGCTGTGGGCAGGAAAAACAATAATCTGTGTTCTTGGAGCATTTTTGCCTGTTACACCCTGAAGATGTGCCACTGAGAGAGAAACAGACCTGCTACAGAATGAAAACATCAACAGATCTAAGGAGCAACTTTCAAGTGTTTGTGGACCAAGGAACTCCACAGAAACATGGCCAACTGTTTTCAGCTGTTTAAAAAATTACCCCCCTTGGATGTCTGGATGCTTTTTGGAAGGAAGAACTTGCTGCTGCCAGAAGGAATTCTGTGTCTGGAGAAGCAGATAAGGAGCTCATCCCCATCTTTATATTTCTCTTTCATTTTTAATCTTCCCTACTTCAGAGGTGCAGGTCAGGTTTGAATTACCTGCTGGACTTTCCCTGCATCTCCCAAACTTCAGGCTCTCTTGCAGGCCTCAGGGGCTATCTGAATATCAAGCCAGAATATCAAATATTCTGTGTTCTTGCTAAAAATTCAGTTTCTAAGCAAAAAGCAGGAGGTTCCTGTTCACTTAGGTTCATCTGTGTCCCACTTCTCTTTAGGAACCTGTTAGAATTCCAGAGATCTTACTTTTTTCTTACTTCCACATATTCTTCAATATATTTAGACATCCATAACTGCAGAGCAACCAGGCTGATTCACTTTTTTATCTGGTTTTGAGGAATCTTGTTGCTTGCTTCCTTCCTGAAAGAAGAAAAGAGGGGGGATAAAGAGGAGGGTTTTGGAACTACAGACAACCTATCTCTCTCTATTTCTGTTCAGATAATTCAAACCATAGTGACAGAGGAGCCTTCAT
Organism: Haemorhous mexicanus; assembly: GCF_027477595.1. Lineage (NCBI taxonomy): Eukaryota > Metazoa > Chordata > Aves > Passeriformes > Fringillidae > Haemorhous > Haemorhous mexicanus. Next base: position 10,946,681 of record NC_082359.1, read on the forward strand.
GTTCCCAGGTCTTGGCCAGAAGCATTTTTATGGCTGAACCTTAGAGACAGCTACTATCAAAACAAGAAAGTTAAAGTTTTGATTTGTCACATAAGCTTCAGTGGAGAATTTTTGTCCCCTTGTTAATAAAGTAATTTTTTTATAAAATCAGCCAGAGGCATTAAAGGAAAAGGTAGTGGGATGACAAGGAAAGGGACTTACCATCCTGTTAGAACAGGAAGAGATATATATGCACATATATATATTTTTGACATAACTATTCTAATTTGTGCTGAAAACTTCATGTACTGATAAATAACTTCTACTCAGCTGCATGAAACTTTTTTGGTTCCCATTTCTCAGTTTGCTGTTCATTTTATTTATTTATTTATTTATTTTACACATTTGATTTCATTTTTACACACCCATCCATTCACACCTTCAGCCCATCCTCCTCATCCATAGCATTTTCCTGTCCATTTCCCCCCCTTGCATCCTCTCTGCTCACCTGTTAGAAGGCTCTGGCAGCACGGCCTGCATGTGGCTCCTCCTCTTGTGCTGGCATGTGATGGTGGCACCGTTGTGTTCTCTTCCTCTCCCTCTCCACTAACAGACGCAGACCAAACTGGAGCATGCCCGCATTAAGGAGCTTGAACAGAGCCTGCTCTTTGAAAAGACCAAAGCTGACAAACTCCAGAGAGAGTTAGAAGACACTAGGGTAATGGTTTTCCCTGTTTGAATAACGAGCCTGATCTGTGTTGTGGAAGATTTCTGATGGCACAATGCCGGGGGTGACACGTGCTGGAACAGGTCCTTGCTCCTGCCGTAGCCAGAGCTGGAACACTGTAAAAAATTAGGATTAAGTTTGAGCTTCCATGGGGTGTGTGTGTGTACCTGGACATGTGACTCGTTGAAGAACTCAGGTAAGATGTCTTCACACTGAAAAAGTAATCCTTGGATCCAAAAGTAGCAAGATGGGATCAGGAGTTTACAGAAGGGAACATTCAGTGTCTCATTTTAAAAATTAGCAGAGTTCACTAAACCCAAAAAACCTAAGATTGAACGTGCCAGTCCTTTTAACACAAACTGAGTATTTGGGGCTTGATTTCTGAGCTCTTCAGTAGCTGCTGCACTATTTGCTTAGCTAAATCATAGTTTGCAGTGGCTTTTTAGCTCTTTTTTCCCACCAATGATAAAATCTTTTAATGGATTTCCCAGTAATTAGTAATTCTGCTGCCTGTCAGACTATTACTGACATACTTGGTACTGAGTCAGAAGTTCAGCAGATGTCAATTCTTAAGGAGAAATAGATATTTACACACTCACACACAAATATTCATGCTCACACATGGGGATTTTCTTGAAGGTCAGGTAGGATGAATTAAAAAACCCAGGATGAATATAAACCCAACAATTTGATGTGAAATAAGTACTTTTAAAGAGCAACTGTGGATAAGTAATATCTTTTCCAGGAGGTCAAAGCAGTAACTTCCTAATTAGAATTAATTTTGGGAGCTTTGCTGTAGCAAGAACTGCTCCAACAGTCAGTGAAAAGCTCAGATAGTGCCAGGACACATTTTCAGAAAGAGGCAGATATAGAAGGGATTTCAGAGGATTTATCAGTTCAAAATATGTTTGTCATTTTCTGACAGTCTCATAGCTGGTGTGAGATGAATTTGGAAGGAATTATTTCAACAAAGACCTCAAGGTTCTCCATTCTTTTCCAGTCTGCCTTAAAATGGTTCTGAGGAACATTTTGTTAATCTTTGATAATACCCATCAGGGTGGTTTGTAAATTTTTCAGTAAGTTATTTCTAGATACTACCAGAAGAACAAATTTTAGTAAATTCTATCTTTATAGACATTATAAGATTTTTGTCATATGAACTGTGGACATTTTTCCCTTTTGGAAGAGATTTGCAACGCTCGGTGGAAGCTTTCAGCAAGGCCTGAGTGTCTTTGTATGAAATGTGTCTTTTATAATTCTTCTTTTCTTAAAATGCTGTTGATCATAGGTGGCCACAGTGTCAGAAAAGTCCCGGATCATGGAGCTGGAGAGGGACCTGGCACTGAGGGTGAAGGAAGTGGCTGAGCTCCGAGGGAGGCTGGATTCCAGCAAACACATCGACGACGTGGACACTTCTCTCTCCTTGCTACAAGAAATCAGTTCTTTGCAAGAAAAAATGGCAGCAGCTGGCAAAGAACATCAGAACGAGATGAACTCGCTGAAAGAGAAGTTTGGCCTTAGTGAGGAAGCCTTGCAGAAAGAGATCAAGTCCCTTTCAGCTTCAAATGAGAGAATGGCAAAGGAAAATGAATCCTTGAAAACCAAGCTTGACCACGCCAACAAAGAGAATTCCGACGTGATTGAGCTGTGGAAGTCCAAGCTGGAATCTGCAATTGCCTCCCATCAGCAAGCAATGGAAGAGCTGAAAGTTTCTTTCAGCAAAGGTGTTGGGGCTCAGACAGCAGAATTCGCTGAGTTAAAGACTCAGATTGAGAAGATGAAATTAGACTATGAGAATGAAGTGGCAAACCTAAAACTGAAGCAGGAAAATGAGAGATCTCAGCACTTGAAAGAGATCGAGTCGCTGAAAGCAAAACTGCTGGCAGTCACGGAGGAGAAAGAGCAAAACCTGGAAAGCCTGAAGACCAAACTGGAAAGTGTGGAAGATCAGCATCTAGTAGAAATGGAAGACACTTTAAACAAATTGCAGGAAGCTGAGATAAAGGTAAAGGAGCTAGAGGTACTGCAAGCCAAGTGCAATGAACAAACCAAAGTTATTGATAGTCTTACACCACAGATCAAAGCTGCTGAAGAAAAGCTTTTGGACCTTGCTGCACTTGAGAAAGCCAATTCTGAAGGTAAATTGGAAATCGAGAAACTTAGCAAGCAGCTTGAGGCAGCTGAGAAACAAATTCAGACTTTAGAGACTGAAAAGGGTGATGGAATTAGCCAGGTTTGTATCAACATCCATCCTTTTCATTTTCTTTTGCTTTTATTTTACATTTGTACCCTTTTAATCTGCTACAGGAAATACATCACAGAAAAAAGGAGTTTTACTGAATGTGTATCTTGGGACCATCTGAGGAGGTTTAGAGGAGCAGTAACTGGGTCGTGTCTCAACAGGTTTTGCTGCTCCACCTGCACCAATCAGCAAAAGGAAAAAATTCTTTCTGCACTTCCTTGCTGCAGATTTGGGCATGTCTGTGCTGAAATCTTCCTGTTATGGAAAAGTTGTTGGCTTGTTTGGGAGAAAGGTCCACACACCCTGAGGCTTTAACCTTTGGGGATAGACGTAGGGACATGGGACTCAGTGGGGAAATCTTTCCTTCATTACCTTTCCCCTTCTCTGACAAGGTGATGGGAGAGGCTTTTAAAACAAAAGAAAGCACAGAAAATCCTGGTGGAACTTCTCTTTGGGCCAAGGCTCTGCAGGGATGTTTTTGGCACTGTTTGACAGCACTTTGGAGCCACAGACTTCAGCTTGGTGCAGGATTTTCCTTGGGTTTGGATGAAACCTCTGTAAAGCTGATGGCAGTGAAGACTAGTGGGGAAATAACTGGAAAAAGCTTTCCTGAACTCTTCACAGGTGGTTCCAAGATAGCCAGTTTTTACCTTTGACTCTTTTTTGAGGCCATACTGGATTTCTGCACTGGGTGTGGTACAGAGATTCCCTCCCTGTGTGTGTGTATTGATCTGATCAGCCAATTGAAGCACAAATCAATCAGTTCAAATATTGAGAACAATAAAGAGCTAAAAGTACTGATTGAACCAATGCTGAAACTTTTGAAATTGTGAGTGTATTCAAAAAAGTCTGCCATTAAATAATGTGTTCACCATTAATGCCAAAAGAACTAAATTCTAATGATTTCAAATCTATTCCAAGATGCAATCAGTGCTGTGATGTATGTAGTCATCAGTGGAAATCAACTTCACTCAGTTAACCCATCATGGTTTTTTCTTAATTTTTTTTTTTTTTTCATCTTAGAGTGATTTAATATTGCACTTGTTTCTTTCAGATTCATCTTTTAATTTTCCTAATTTTTCATTCATGTTTCTCATTTTATTTTACTCCATTTCATCACCTTTGTTAGGCCAATAATCTGGCCAAAGAACTGCAGGGCAAAGAGCAAAAGCTTCTTGACTTTGAGAAAAACTTGAGTGCAGTAAATCAAGTTAAAGATTCTTTGGAAAAGGAACTTCAAGTTTTGGTGAGTAATACCCCAAAATTTTGACTTTACTCTTTGGATTTTGGGTTTGATGGTGAGAGTGTAATGGCAGTCTGTGGATCAGCTGTGAGCAAAGCCTTCCAAAGGTGTTTTACTCATGGAAAAAATGGGAAGGGTTCATGTTTAATGGCATCTGTCACAGAATAAAAAGAGCATTTCACCTCAGTCCTGGGTTATCAGGTGTTTTGTCTAAATAGAACTCATCTATTTATGGGTTGCAGATAAAATTAAACCAAATATAAAGCAGCAGCAGTTTAAATTTAGACTGCTCATTAAGGAACACTTAATGGCCCTTTATTGTAGCTGTTGTGCCAATTAATGCTTGCTACACACTTCTTATAAATGGTTTTAAAAGACATTTCTCATTTAAATAAATTTCCAAATACTGTCTTGTTGGGTGGGGTTTCCCTGAGGAACTACACTGGCGTTAGTAACAAAACAATGGGATTTTTGGTCTTTCCATGGCCAATAGTAAATATTCAAACTTGGTGGAAGAGCCTCACTTGCCTTCCTGAAAATCCTCCCTTGTCTTCATTGTCTGGCCTCAATTCCTGCTGGTAAAGCTGGAGAACACTGGTAGGAGATGGCTCACAGGACTGCAGTGTCCCCTGGGCAGCCTGGGAGCAGCAGGGGTAGAAACCCCAAATTCTTGTTTCCCACCCTAGAATCTGTGGCAGCTGATGGAGGAGTTGCTTTAAATGCTGAGGGAGTTGCAGCCAAGGCAAGGGAAGATCTGTGCTAAGCTGTAAGCCAAAAACTTGAGATCTCTTTATGATAGGAGCAAAGATTGTTCTATTTGTACATGAAAATACCAAGTACAAATTCAGTAGTTGAATTGTACTGTTATACCAAGCCTTACCTTAAGTTTTTATCAATTTTTCAGAAAGAAAAATTTACTAGTGCAGCTGATGAAGCAGAGAATGTTCAACAAGCTATGCAAGGTATGTGCTGCTAAAATAAACAGAGAACCAAAAAGCTACGGAAATTAAATGCCAACAAAATGGCTTTTTAAAACACTTTCAAGCTCATAGCTGATGTCACAGCAGTTTCAGGGGCTGAGGAAAGGACAGGATTATTTGTAGCCTCTCTGAAGGGTAACATACCTTGCAAGTAGGTAGAATTGTCTGCATTTAAGTAGTTACTAACTTTGTTCTCCAAATTTTACTTGCCTAGAAACGGTGAAGAAGCTGAACCAAAAAGAAGAGCAGTTTGCACTCATGTCCTCAGAGCTGGAGCAGCTCAAGTCTAGTTTGACTGGTAAGGAAGGGGTGAAATGGAATGTTCTGGAAATGCATCAGCTTTGTGCTCTGTAGCCTCTAGGAGGCTTTGCTGTTCCTTTCATCTCTTCACATCTTTGTAAAACCAGTGCAGGGGGATTTGTGCCCTGAAGCAAACCTTGCCTGGTGGTGGTGCCACAGAAGCGATCCCAAGGCTGCCCTTGCCCCTGGCAGGGCCTGCCCTGCCCTGAGGCATTTTTTCACTGGAGCTCTGTGTTCCCTTCCTTGTTCATTTTCTGCTGCTGTGCTGAACAGCTGATGAGTGCTTTCACCTGCAAGACCTGCAGGTCTCTCCCTCCATTGCCTCCTTCCCCTCTGAGACAGCAGAACTTGTACCAACATCTCATGGCCTGGAGTGAATCACTTCTGAAACAAAGGACTCATGAGCAGCTGCTCTTTGCTGAAGAGCCCTTAATCCTCTGCTGCAGTTACCAGTTCAATCAATCATCATTTTTCCTTTGAAAGGGGTGATCTGTGAGGTCTGGAGCATCAGTATTGCTGGTTTTAGTTCTTTACACTTCTCCAGCTGTTCTTTGCATACCATACCCTTCCTCTAGAATTTACAGATTAACCACCTTTGTTTTGCTCAGAGATGGAGAGGAAGCTGAGGGAGCGAGAAGAGAGGGAGCAGCAGCTGATGGAAGCAAAAGCCAAACTTGAAAATGACATTGCAGAGATCATGAAGTCATCAGGAGACAGCTCTGCCCAGCTCACAAGAATGAACGATGAGCTGAGGTTAAAAGAAAGGTATTTCATCACTGCCAGAGCATTGTCACATCACATCTCCACTCCCACACTCCCAGCTTCTCATTTTATTTTTCTGTAAATATCTGAACAAGATGCTCCTGAGTGTCATATTGATATGACAAGGGAGCTTATTCTAGCAAACTAAATCAATCAACACAATCTCCTGGGAGTGATTTGAAGAGCATCCAACACTGATAATTCCAAAATTCTTATATAACGTGCTTCTTATTGCCCACAGTAAATGACCTCTTGAATAATCCAGACTGTTTTGTGATCGTGCTTCATGATTATTTGATTAACTGATAAAATCAGTTTATTTAGCTATATAAAAGACTTGGGTCACATTTTTGTGAGAGAAAATGTGAGGAGTTTTTCCCAAATAAAAATTGTATGCACAATACTGGGGGGAATATAACTTGGACTTCCCTGTTCAGCAGAACTCGATCTGTTAAACAATGAAATCTCTTTCTAAATACTTGGTCAGAATATAGAACTTCAGCACAATCTTGGCTCTTTCATCTCTGTGCTTGTGGTGCTGTCAGCAAAAAGTGATGTCCTTTCATTTGGTCTTTCCAGGCAGTTGGAGCAAATACAGCTCGAGCTCACAAAAGCAAATGAAAAGGCTGCTCAGCTTGAGGAAAACGTGGAGCAGACAACACAGAAAGCTGAGCAGAGTCAGCAGGAAACTCTCAAGATCCATCAAGCAGAACTGAAAACTCTACAGGATCATTTAACAGACATGGTAAGAACAATTTTTAAAGCACTAAAACTGTGCAGAAAAATGGTCCCACTGCTGCTTGAACTGTGTTTTACTGTCTTGCCTTCCACCAGAAAAAGCAGATTGAGAGCAGCCAACATCAGTACAAAGATCTTCAGGCAAAGCATGAAAAAGAAATTTCTGAGCTGGTGGCTAAACATGATGCAGATATCCAAGGGTTTAAGCAGAACCTGCTGGATGCAGAAGAGGCACTGAAAAGTGCCCAGAAGAAAAACAGCGAGCTGGAGGCACAGGCTGAGGAGCTGCAGAAACAAGCAGAGCAGGCCAGAGTAAGTGGCTTTTGTCACTCTGCAAGTGACTTAAAGTTTAAATTTTCTGTCTCAGCGACTCATTTTCTCTCTGCTTCAACCTTTCATAGCCAGATTTTTGTAGTTTTTCTGTTTTGAACTTTCCCAGGGTATGTGGATATGGGTTAGGGAGGAGAAGCCCACAGGACAAAGTGGTTGTTAGTTCTTCTCTGTTACACAAGAGTTGATGAGATACAGTTCTTTAATATCAGTTAACATTTTATGTTCATAGATCTGGCTCAGCACAGCCAGTTGGAGCCAGATGTCATTCCCTGGTTTTTTATATGCTTGGATTTTAAGGAGCATTGTGAACTACTTCATTTAGAAGTGCTGCACACCTTTTATTTGTAGTATGTTCTGCAGCTATTCAGTGTGTAGCTTGCATTAGCAATTTTAATTTTTCCTCCTGTTTTTTGACTTTACTGCTTGCTTTCATGCCTCAGCAATTATTTGCTATAATCTTTGCTGTATGATTTAGCAAATTATTCCGTGTATAAATTGACACACAATATTGACAGCACTGATGTGGTGTTTTGCATTAAAGGGATCATGACACCATATTTTTTAGAAAATCATGTGGAGTTGAAACTGAGAATTGGAAGTCAGTTTCTAATAGAACTCCTTGCATTTTAATTCACTTGGAGTCTTGTGAAATCATTTTGTGGCTCTTCTTTTGAACAATTTACAGTCAGTCAATTTATTGAGAGTACTTTTATAAATGATACGAAATTTTGGATGGAGGAACCTTTAAACCATGATAGTTTTAATATTATTTAGCCACTAAAAGCTTCTTGTGGATGATGCGTGTTCTGCAATGTAACAGGGGTGTCTGTCAGCAGCTGAGTTCAAGCAGGCTCTGTGTGTCAGTGTATACACTTTTAAAACTTAAATTAAGTTGCTCTATTTGCCCTTAAAGCACATTTCTCATTTGTCTGCTTGACTTGATTTTTGTTTTCCCTTCTCCCCGACTTTATTTCTTTAGTCCTTAAGCTCTGTGTTAGCCTCATCCAGAAAAGAAATCCAACAAATGTCAGACAAGATGAGGGCTTTGATATCAGAAAAAGAGACTTTGGCACAGGAGGGGAATACTTTAAAATTAGAGAGAGGTCCCTTGTTATCAAAACTTAAAGAATTGGAATCAAAGATTTCGTTAATGCAACAAGACCAAGAAGAACTGAAGGCAGAAAATAAAAGAATCCTAAAGCAGAAGGAAGAAGCTGAGGCCAAAAGCCAGCAGGAGAGCACAGAAAAGGGAGCACTGGCTTCTGAGAAAAGCAAATTACTCTCTGAACTCGAGGCAGTGCAGGCAAAGCTGCTGAAGGCAGCTCAGGAAAATGAGGCTCTCCAGTTCTTGGAGTTAACCTTGTTCCAAAAGCTGGAGGAACTTCAGGCCAGCAAAGATGCCATGGATGTGGCATGTCAGAAACATGTCAAAGAATGGGAAGAGCTGGAGAGTTATCAGAAGAGACTTTTGGAGGAGAAAGATGCAGTTCTAAAAGACAAAGATGATGTTATCCAGAAGCTGGGAGGTTCTTGTGAGGCCCTGGCCAGAGACCAAAGGGAGCTCCAGCAACAAGTGTCAGCTCTGGCTGCAGAGAGAGTGTCAGCCCTAGGGGAGCTCTTGGCTCTTCAAGACAGACACAAAGCCCTGGAAGAGGAGCTGGGCAGGGTCTTGACAGGCCTGCAGGAGGAGAAGGAGATGCTCCTCGAAGGCACAGAAAAGTTGCAAGTGAGTTTAGACAAGGCAGTCAGTGAAAACCAAGTGTTAAAAGTGAGAGAAGAGGAGATGCAAGGCCAGCTCACCAGAGCAATGAAAGACACAGCAGAGCTGCAGAATTCCCTCGAGAGCCTCACTTATCTCCTTGAGGAAATGAAAGCCTCAAGAGACACACTCAGTTTGGAATGTAATCACTTACATCAAGAGAAAGAGGCTCTTTCCTCATCAGAACAAAGGCTTTTGGCTGAAAGGGAGCAACTTCTCAATGAAAATAAGGCAACTGCTGAGAAGCTTGTGAAGGCCTCAGCATATGCTGAGCTTTGTGAGAGAATCTGCACTGAGAAAATGAACGAGCTGACCTTGGAGAAGGAATCTGTCCTTCAGAAGTTGTTGCAGTTTGAAGAGCACAATGAGGCTCTTCTCCAAGAGAGGAAGGAACTGGAGACAAAATACTTGGAGCTTCTTGATGAAAACAAGTCTTGTGCAAAGGCAGTGTCTGATCTGAAGAGGGAACGTGAGCTGGACCTCTTGTCCAGGAATGCTCTTGCTGAAGAGAGTGCCACCCTCCGAGATTCCATTGAAGCCCTGAAGGGGGAACTCAGTAAGAAGACTGTGGAAAATCAAGAGTTAACAGCCTGTAAATGTGACCTTTCCAATCTTCTGAAGAAGGCCCAGGATGCCAAAAGAGCATTAGAAGGTGAGCTGGCAGCTGCATCACACACCAAGCAGGTCCTGTCGTCTTCCTTGGACACCTGCTCCTTTGCCAGGGAAATGCTGACCAGGGAGAGGGATGAGCTGCAGGAGGAGTGTCAGAAATTAAACAGAGAGGTTGCTCTTGTAAAGGAATCCTTAACCTTGGAAAAGGAAGCTCGAAAACTGGACGAGAAATCATTTCTGTTGGGGCGAACAGAACTTCAAAGGAATATCTGCTGCTTGGAGAAGGAGCTAGAAAAGCTGAGAGAGAAAAACAAAGTTCTGGCTGAGAAAACACTTTTCATTGAGGAGAAAGAAAAATGTGAAATGAAACTGGTGGAAATAATGAGAGAGGAACAAGTCATCTGTGCAGAGAAAGAGCATGTCACTGCCAACATGAAGCGACTGAAGAGTAACTTTGCTTCCGTGTCCAAAACAGCGGCAGAGTTCCGGGGCGTGCACAGCGGCATCGCCAGGAAGATGGATGTGCTGGAGCACGAGATGGAGCTGATGGAGAAGGAGGGAGCTGAGTACCTCCAGGACCTGGAGATCCTGAGGAATGAGCAGAAAAATCTGCTCCTCAGTCAGGAGGGACTAGTGAAGGAGAAGGGGATAATCTTCCGGGATTATTACAGACTGTATAAGGAGGTTAAACTTTTAGAACAAACTAACAGTGACCTCTCAGGCAAATTGTTGGAGTCTCAGGGCCAAAATCAGATGCTGCAGGAGCAAATGAACAATCTGATTTTGAAAGTAAAAGAAATTGAGACTCTCCAGGCCCAAGCAGTAGTACAGAAACCAGAGGTATTGAAATTCATAAAAGTTAAAAGTCAAGTCTGGGGCTGGTTCTACTAATCCTGAGCACTAACCCTGGTGTCCTGTCTGCACCTCACTGCACACTCAGCACTTCATAACACACTGCAGTTGTGGGCTCTCTCAGATGGTACTTGGGGGTTGTTGCAAGTTGCAACTGTGAGTCTAAAAGACACTTTTTTTTTTTTTAATATTTTTAACTACAAAAGCCTCTATTGTTGCTGAATGTTGCAAGAAAACAACATAAACTGTGAATAAAATGAAGTTGTGTTCCCTTAATCTGGGAGGAGATGTTGAGCAGCTCCTTCTGATGAAGGACTCTGCAACATAAAATTTAAAGCAGTGATAGATAAGGTTTTAAATTGGATCTTTGTGTAATTTTATGTGCAATTACAGCAAACTGAGTTTTTATGTGCAGTTACACCAATCTGAGTTACTCCAAAGTTATGAAAGAATGTTCTGCTTCTGTAAATGTAATTGGATAAAAGCAGTGTGAGAGAAAGGGAAAGATGTTAAAAATTCTGGTGTTCTTTTTATTCACAGAAGTGTTTTGTATTCACCACCAACAAATCCTTTATAAAATACTTTGATTTCCGGTTTGTGTGGCTTGAAGCCCAGAAAACCACATTGAATGCAAATTGGAATCAGGAGATCCTATAGATTACACCTGCCTAAGTATTTTAATATCATTGTGAAGTATTTCCTTTATGAGGCCATAATGAACAACACTGAAATAATGCAATAATTGGCTTTATCTCTAATTCCATTATTTTCCAAATATTTGAGGTTTTGTAATGCCATATTTCTGAAAATACACCAGGCTGTTGGAAGTGAATATATGTTGAGTTACCACTGCCTAAAGAGGTGAGAGATCTGAGAGCAATCACAGTGGTGGTCATGAGAAATCCAGGAATTAAAATTCCTCAGATGTGACATGAGCATGGGGTTATAATCTGTTTCTGCATAGAATTGAATCTTCAGTTCATTTTATACTTTATGCAGCTCCAAAATGCAAATCAATTCCTGCTGTAAGTCCTTACTTACCTGGGAAGCAGCTGACAAACCACGGAGCTGTGCATAAAGTATTGGTCTTTTGCTGTCAGAGTTCCTGTTGGGAATAACTGTTTTTTTCCCTACCTCCCTTTATATCCAGGTGGCCAAACTGGCAGAAGATGTTTTCCAGGCAGTGGAGCAGGTGACCAAGGAGAAGGATGCCATTCACAAAGAGAAGATTGAAACTTTGGCCTCTTTGGAGAACTCGAGACAGACAAACCAGAAGCTGCAGAATGAAGTAATCACATTAAATGCTCTTCTGTGAAAAGTTTTGCCTGCTTTGTGATAGCAACTGTTGAAACATAGAGAATTGAAATAGGCAGGAGAGGATTCTGTCATTTTCCCACTGAAAAATTACTGGATGAGCACAGAGTGATGGAAAATGCACATGGTTTTCTGGTCATGGTCATTTTGTATTTGGCACGTGGTGTCAGTCCAAGGTGCAGCAGTTCCCCTTGGGATCTGTGTCCTGTCCATGTCTTCCCAGCACTCAGTGCTGCTCCAGGGCCTGAGGAAGGGGAGGATGCCCTCAGCCTTTGCTGTTCTGCACTGCCAGAGCACTGGGGGTGAGCAGCTGGGCTGCCCCCACTGCTGGAACGGGGGAGATTCCAGTGGGATCTGCCAGTGTGGAATTAGAATTGGTGACGTTCGTGTGGGAGGGGTTCCCTTCCTGGATTAAAAAAATCCACAGGGTCCTGCAATGCCATGAGAATGGCTGCAGATTATCTGTTATGTAATAAATACACTCTGTGGTGCATGAAAACAAATCAGCTCCATCAGCTGCTGCTGTTTCTGTGGGGGACACGAGCTCAGGAAATCCATGCCCAGCACTTTGTCCCATGCAGCAAGATCTCTGCAAGGAATTCACTTCCTGGGGGTGCAGGCACAGCATCCAGCCCTCCTGACTCTCAGAAAATAAGGTATGGAAAAGCAGAATTCATGAGTTATCTTAGAGGAATAAAGATCAAGGGCACAGCTGGTTTTAGCAACAAGCTCTGCATTTAAAAACCAAATAATGCTCAGAGTGCTGCAGCAGTTAATGGAGGTGCTTTGGGCTTTACCTTGGGGTGTTGGCCCCACATTCCTGGGAACTGCTCTCCAGTGGGCTTGGGATTCTTTGTGCTGCTCTGTTTGAATGCAGAGGTCTTGTAACATCTGTTGTTGGACAAACACATCAGTCCAGACAGGCTGGGTTAATTTTGGGGCTAAAGATCTGTCTGTCTGTCTATCTATCGATAGAAAATGGAAGAGCTCAAGCCTCCGTTTGGCTGAGGGCTGTTTCCTGAGAACTGTGTGGTTTCATTGGTGTAATGAGGGTTTTTTTCCTCTTTAAGTTGGACATGCTTAAACAAAACAACCTGAAAAATGAAGAGGAACTTAATAAGTCAAAAGAGCTTCTAAATCTGGAGAACAAGAAAGTGGAAGAACTTAAAAAGGAATTGTAAGTATTTCACTGTTAAATCTGTTCATTTTTGTGGGTATATTTACCTTTTTTTTTTTTTAATTGTCTTTCAGCAACTTTCTGATATCCTGACTTATAAAGCAGATATTAGGTCAAAATTGTTTGCCAAATGTTTGGCATGTGCAGAACTTGCCATGAGAATGTTGCTACTAAATTGCTGAAGGGAATGAAAGCAAATCCTTGGAGAATAGTTTGAAACAATGTGTTTGTTGGAGGGTTCTGCCACCCAAGGGCATGAGATAACATTAAAATCTTTATTAGAAGAGAATTCTGATTTAATTAAAGAACCCTTGGAGTTTTAGGTGGTTTTGCTCATAGAAACTTGACTCTGCTTTTATTTTTCATTGATGGCTTTGTGAAGTTTGTTTCTGTGGCCCCATTGTGTATTTATTTCTTAAATGGTGTAAACCAAATCCTACATAAGGGATATAAAACTTGAGTTAATTGTTCTTTATATGAACTGCTTCATTGAAAACCAACATTTGACATGCTACAGGCCCACAGTGTGTAACACTGGCCCCAAACAAATGAACTGAAAGCCTTTCAAATCATGAAATTTGCCATGTGCAATCTCATTGTAGCAAAGCTGCTGCTGTGCCACAGGGAATAAAGATCCCAAGTCTTGCTGCCCTGCAGGGGCTGCACATCCCCAGCTCTCAGAGGTGTTGGCATTAAATCACAAATCACTTTCCACCTGTGCTCCCAGAGGAATTTCTTGGTTCAGGGAGTGAGCTGGAATCTTGCTGACAGCTAAAGAGCAGCTCTGACTAATTATTATTGTAGTTCCATTTGTCATTTTGTGACAGCTCTGTGGTGACACCAGGGCACAGGGGCCACCAGATCACAGAATTCAGTGTCTGGCTGTGGCTTTGGAAAACCTGGGGCCTTGCACAGACCCCTTTGAGAAAAGCAGGATTTCTTTCCAGGAGCAATTCCTGCCTGAGTGGGAAATGACACAGTGAATGTGTGCTGGTGGCTCTGATGCTGGAACAGCAAGGGAGACTCTGAGAGTGTGGAAAGGCAGCAGATACTGGCTGTGATTTGCCAGGCAGGAATTATTTATAGGAGATGCTGCCTTGAAAATCTCCAGCACCACCAGGTGTTCTCAGGACCCTGATCACTCTGAGGGGGTGAATTCTGTTATTTCTTAGATTGAATGTGGCCTCTGATCATCAGAGCTGAGACCATGGGGAGAAAGGGAAGCTTGTCTAGTTTTTAATTGATCTTTGCTAGTTGTTTTGTGTGTTGCCCTGTTTTAATTACAGTAAGAATTAGCTTGGTGACAGGGATTCCTGAGCAGCAGGGTGTGGGCACAGCTCAGGGGGAGCTGGGTGAGGTGAGGAGGGCAGAGGGAATGTGGTGCCTTTGGAGCAAGGACAGGGACAAGTGTCCTCTGGAGAAGGCTGGGCTGAGGGAAAGCTGCAGTGCCTGTGGCTGCTCCCAGGGCCATCCCTTGGGAATTCCTTGCCAGGAGCACAGGAGCATTTCAGTGACCCCAGTACTGGGTGTGGGTTTTTTTAACACCCTAAATAATCTGTGCCTTAATGCCAGAAGAAAGAGGAGGAGGAGATAGTGCTGCACCTCAGCAAGGAAACAGGGATGGAAATAGGTGTGTTCCTGCTCAGCAGGAGTCACTGTGAGAGGTGGGAGCAGTTTGCTCCAGTCCAGGAGGATCTGGAGTTTGCCAGGGTGAGACCAGGTAGAAGGAATGGTTGAAAAATCAGAGTCCCATGAGATGCTGAACTGAAATCAGACTTTTGTTTAAATGTGCCCAGTAAGAGACAACAGATCCTTGTATTTTGAAGTGCTTGAATAAGTTTGTGACGTAAGGGTTCTTCTACTTCCCACAGTTATAAAAGTATTTTTAATATTCCAGTCAGGGTTTAGGTCTGTAGTATTGGCACACAGGAGTACTGCATCTCCTTTTTTAAAAAACAAAAGAGTAATAAAAATTACTATTCAGTGAAATTAAGGGTATCTTCTGTGCTTTTTGAAAGATGTCAAGTCTTAAAGATTTTCTGTTAGTCACTCATGTTTCAGCCAGCATGCTAAATGTTTTTAAAAATTTCTTGCAAATAAACGTATTTTAAGGAAATTGTACTCATTAGTAGCAACACAGGCTGATGAAAGCTGCAAAGCCTTTTTTCCTTCAGCTTTGGTTTTGTCCCATTTGCAGTTTTGTGTCTATTGAAGTAATGGAATAGATGAGGTTTTGCTTCCTGTGATCCTGCAATATTGGATGTCAGACCTGATAGGGAGTAGTCAAATAAGTGGAGCTCAAAGCTGGTTTTTTCAGTTGCCTTTTTTTCCAAGTTTTCTTTCTTTTTTTATGCTTTTAAGCAATTCTGTTTTACCTCTGGCTGCAGAGTTCCCCTCTGTGAGCAGCCCAGGCTGCAGACACCGCCAGCCCTGCTGCCCTGCCCAAATCCCAGCCTCGCTGCCCGTGGGAATTCCCGAGTACCTGCAGCACCGGCAGGGCAAGGCTTCGTGCAGCTCAGGGTTCATCCCGTCCCCGTGTCCCCGGGATTGTCACCGCTGTTCCCGATCCCCCAGCCACGTGACCCTGATGTATTTTTCCAAGCTGTGAAGCCGCCTCTCTCCCCCGGTTTTCCCTCGCCTCTCCCGTTCCTATGGTAACGATGCTCTCTGTGTGCTCGCAGCGAAGCGCTCAAGCTGGCAGCGGCTCACAAGTCCCAGCAGCTCGAGGCTCTGCAGGAGGAGAACGTGAAACTGGCCGAGGAGCTGGGCAGGAGCAGGGACGAGGTCTCGAGCCACCACCACAAGGTAGAGCGGCCGCCGCGGGCGGGGGGAGCCCCCGGGAGCCCCGGGGAGCCCTGCTGGAAAGGAGGAGAGGTGCTGGGAATGTTCAGAAATAAATTTGGAAGCCACCTGCACGGGGAGGTTGGAAGTGCAGGCTGACAGAAGGTTACATAACCCGGGAAGGAGACTTGGGAAGGCTTGGGAATGAGCAGAAATGAAACGTGCTTTAGCCGAGTGTATTAACAGAGAGTTGCTATTTCTGTCGGGAGTGATTTTGTTACACAACTGTGGAAATGTCCATCCACCACTAAGGAAATGTAGCTTTTTAATTCTTATTCCTGCTCTCCTCATTGAAAACAAAGAGGATTTAGGATGCATTTCAGCATAGTGTGTAAAACTATTTGGTTGGACTTGTGTCTGCTCAAACTTCACACTGTGCTGCAGCCAGGCAGTGGGTCCAGGGAACAGAACCCCTGCCAGGTGTTTTGCTGGTGGTGCTTAATTTTTTTTACTTTTTACTATTATATCTGAACATGTTGCTGGAATCCTAAAATATGGGCAAGTTACTCAGCTTGTGTCACCAGTACTTGCCAAAAGACAAAACAGATTTTCAGCCCCTGATGGAGGGTTTAGTTCTTGTGGAGCAGTTCCAGTGACAGGCACGCTGTGAAGGAATCTTTGGAAGATTGTATCCAAAAGATCCAAAAGCAGGAATGTGGGAGACTGAGGTTTGTGTCCTGACTTTCTGAGAGAGCTCCTGTGCAGGGAGGGGATCCTGTTCTCTGTCACAGGGCACAGACTCTCCCACCCTGCAACAGGCTCAATATTTTTAAAGCCAAGAGGCTGATTTTTCCCCAAGGGTCCTGTTTGGAAGTCCTGAGGATGGGTGACCACAGCCCTGGCTAGTTTGTAAATCCCTTTAGCTGCTGGCAGGAGTAATGCTCGGGCTCCTTGGTCCTCAAGAGCCTTTGGAGGTGAGGAGCAGAGTCCCAGACGTGTGGGCTCAGCACTGACTCATTCCCCATCTGAGGAGCAGAGTGGGGAGGGCACATCCCAAACAGCCAGTGGGAGCTGCTCCCCACTCCCACAGGGTTTCCTAAATTATTTCAGAGTCCTCGAGGCAACCTGTTATTTTCAGGGAGAGTTGTAACTTCAGAAGGATTGGGCAGCATGGGTCAAATCTTCCTGCATTTTGTCACCCAGAGTGGCCCCGGGGAGGGGACCCTGAGCCATGGGCTGGCTGTGTCCCTGCAGTCGCTCTGTGGCCTCCCTTGTTTGCAGCTGCCCTCGGGGAGGATTCCTGCTGTGTGCATCCTGCTGGCTGTGGATCTGTCAGCAGGGATCCCTCTCACTGCCAGGACAGACAGCTGTAGTGTGGGAAGCACAGGGATGAATCCAGCACCTCAGAGACTGGAATTGTGTCAGCTCAGCCTGTCCTGCCCGTGAGGAGATGGCTCCAAGGGCAAGGATCTGGAGGATCTGTTGGAGCTTGGCTGCACAGCCTGTTTGCCTTCTTCAGCCCTTTGTCTTGCTCTGTGTCCCCTTCTGGAACACGGGATCTGAGTCTGGGGAGTGTGGGAATGCAAGCCTGTGTGGTATTTGGGCTCTGAGATCTGGTGAACAGCTCGGCCTCCCAAAAGCCTGGGAGAGGCCTTTGGTATCCCAGCACCTCCCCTCTCCTGTCTCACCATGCTCAGGCACCAGTGGCCACAGGCCTTGGGCTCCCTGGGTTCAGGAAAAATGTCACCATGAAGATCCTTCAGTAGAATTTGGAATGTCCATGGTGGCAGTGAAGGGTTTGCCCAGGAGCTCCCAAAACTCTGGCCAGTGGGGAGGAAGCAGAGCACAGCCGAGCTCAGGCTGCAGAGGGTCTGTGCAGGTACCTGTGCAATGCATCAGGAAGGGGCAAACACAGCCTTGGGAATTTTGAGCTGTTGCTGTGGTAACCACATAAATTCTAACAAGTGTGTTGTCAACTGGGTTAGACAATCTGGGGCTGCTTGTGACACACTTTGCAAATTTAATGAATCCTGTGTCATGAATGATTTATCTGGACATCTAAAGGTTAAAGTGTCTCATGCCAAAGATGCTGATGGAGCTTTTCTGTATTGATCCATTAATAATTAGCTGATTGTAATTAATTAAAGAGTCACATTCAGATAGATACTGAGCTCAGGGAGCTTTCCTAGCCTCAGATTATTTGTTGTGGCATTTTGGGAGCCTCAGACCTGCTCAGGCATTTGAAGTTCATTGGAGAAGGTGTAGAAATACCCAGCAGCTCACCTGGCCCATCTTTTATTAACAGTGTGCAAGGTCTGCTCCGAGGGTGCTGAGTGTGACTGTAGAGAAATGCCAGTGCTGGCAGAGGACAAGGAATCCAAAAAACCAGCTGGGAAGTGTGATGGGCAGGAGATGAGTCCCCTCACTCTGGAGATGTGCAGGAGGAGAGGGGCTTGGAACCCCAGGTGTCAGAAGGAGGGTCTGGAGAAGCTGCAGCTCCCTGGGAGTCCCATTTCTCAGACTTGTCATATTTGTCCCTTTCTGTCAGCAGTCTGTACAGATGTCAGGAGTTCACACAGGCTGCCTCTGGGCAGGGAACAAGACAGAAACTGGGAACCAGGGGCTGCTCTGGTGCTGCTGGTGGAACTGGCTTTTGACTGGGTTTGACCTGCAGGAAAAACTTGGCCATACCCCCATAGTGCCTTGATGCTCTGTTCTCCCACACTGGTCACTTGCCTCGAGAGACACATCTTGATTTGCTTTAAGAATTATTTTTAGAAAACTCTCTACACTCTTCTAGTATCTATTCATTGTATCAATAAAGTTTTCTGATTGAGCCCAGTGAAACAATCCTGGTTAATCCCAGACCTGGAGGGTTTAGCAGCACTGCAGCACAGGGAAGGAGAAGGGAACTTGTCAGGAAATGTGGAGGAGATGGCTGCTCTCAGTGAGCTGCATTTAGCTGAGAGCTGGGGGGGCTGGCAGACACCCTGCCTGCTGAAGGAAACTTGTTTAACACCTTCTGTGCTGAACCTCAGGATCTGCAAAGTGCTGAAAGAATCCCCTGTGTCAGGGGCAGGAGCTGTTGTCAGGGCTCTGAGGTTGCCATTATAAATGTATGTGTTCCTGACCTTGAGGATGAACCCTGGAAGCTTGTGAAATCCCACTGGAGCCTGTGCTCAGGGAGTTCTGGTACAGACAGTTCTCAGAGCAGTAATTACTGGCTTTGGCCTTTGAATAAAAAGGAAGGAGGAGATGGTGAAAAATAATTAATTTGCCTGAAAAATACTTGTTTTCTTAACTATTCCAGAAGATCATTTGCCCCAGTGTTTCTGTGTTGGGCCTTTGCAGTTTTGTTGCTTTGCATTTCCTAGCCCAGTTTAGACCCAAGAACCAACAACAATAATTTCAGCTGAAGGCTTTGCAGGTTTTAAGGGCTTAAGAGTGGCCTCACCGAGTTACAGGTTCAGGATGTGGTAACAAACACCAGACCAACAGCTTTGGGATCAATAATTCATCTCTGAGTAACGGGGCAGTAGCAGCTCCGGGTCAGTGGTGCAGTGATCCAGCACAGCAAACCCAGCAACTCCCCAGTGCTGGGCTGGAAGCAATGGCCAGGCACTCAGGGGGTTCTTGGGGGGTGTGGGGGGTCTGGAAATCTCCTTTAATGCTGGTCTCACCTCTGCTGTGTGCACAGGACATGGAAACGCTCATAAAGCACCTCCAGGCCCTCACTGGCTGATGTTTTGGGCACTGAACAGTTTGTGTTTGGGTGCAGGTGCTGTGCCATGCAAATCTGCTGCTTTGAGGATCTGGGGGCTCTGCAGCCTCTCCCACGTTTATTTTATGGTAATGATCCTCTGAGATACCACACTAAGGAAACAGTCTGTGGTGTATTAACTGCAGTCTCTCTGTACTTGTGTTTTAGCTGGAAGAGGAGAGATCAGTACTCAATAACCAGTTATTAGAGATGAAAAAGAGGTAAGTTGTTCCTGCTGATGTGTGTTTAACCCCTCAGTCCTACAGAAATGGAACACAAAAACACTGCCAAGAGCTGTTCTTTTCTGTTGTGTCATGGTTAAAAGTGCTGAGTTGTTGCACTCTTTGGATTAGAGATGGAAGCATCCACGTTTGCTTTAGTTCCACACCCCCCACATTGTGGTAATTCTTATTTGCAGTGGCCAGTTGAATGTTTGGTTTTAGTCTGCTCTGGAATGTTGGATTGTCCCTCAGTCTGATAAAATGTGTGTGCACAGATCTGACCCAGTGAGCTCCTGAAAAATAATGGACAATAAATACAGTGATGCTGAGGAGGGTTATCAGAGGAAGAGGGAAAAGGGGAAGAAAAGTTACTGAGCACTTGCTGCTCTCATGGTTTCAGGCTGTTGTGTTCCTTGTGGGTTATTGCAGTTCATTCAGCACTGCTTTTAAATGCCAGGAGATTTGTCCTGGGTGTCTGGGGCATCCCTTTGTAAACTGCTGCTCAGGGAAAGGTCCCAAGTCACAAAAGTGAGTGTCTGCAGTGTGTGCTTGGGAAGCTGATTGGCCCCTGTGCCTGGAGGGCAATGGGGGCTTTCCAAAAGCAGTTACATAAATCCTTAGAGAACAACACAGCTCCCCACGACACCTCAGCTGTTCCAGGAAAAACAAACCAACCCTGCTAAGTTTCCTGGATTTATAATGGCCACAACAAAGAACAGTGAGTGGCTTTTGGGTGTTTATGCACATCCTTGGCCACTCAGTATTATCACTGTTCCCCTCCTCATTCCCTGACACTCTCTTGGGAGGGGGTTGTTGTATCTCCTGCTGTTCCAAAGGCCAGCAGGCACATGGGGTGTTCAGTGCTTCCCCAGGGAATGTCAGAGTTGGATCAGCTGAACCTCCAGCCCTAAGCAGCCTCACGAGCTGCATCACCACCCGTTACTGAACGTGTTTGAAAATGTGTTTTCAGTAGTGCAACTCCTGGAAGTCACTTGAGGAGAGAAAGGAGGGAGTGGGCACCAAGTCATTCAATACTTTGAGCAGTTCTGTTTCACAGAGAACAGTTTCAAAGACAAACTCTTTGTAAGTTCTACAGAGGAAGGTGTGGCTCTGATCTTCCTTCTCCTGTTTGACTCTGGGTGAGCTGCCTGAAATAATTCAGACAGTAATTAAATCACTGAAGTGAATTTTACCATGACTTTACCTTCAGTTGGTTACACTGAGGTGCCCCAGTTTGTGACTGGCTTAATGACACTGCTCAGCAGTGTTGAATAAACTGCAACAGAAGAGAAAATGAGCAACAGGAACAGCCTGGCTGAGGCAAACTGCAGGCACTGGGGCTCAGAACATGTCAACATGTGGCATCAGTCCTAATGAAAAAGGTTTGGCTGAATAAATAGCTAATTAAGTAAAAATAATGAGAAAAGTCTCTGAATTCCCAGATTCCACAGAATTTGGTGATGGGAAGATGATAATTCCCTCCTTTTGCCTTAAGAATTCGAGCTGCTGAACAGGAGCCATCTTTGTGTTTCAATTAGGTCAAATCTCTAGGGGTGGTTTTCTCACCTTCCTTCCACCCCCAGGAATTCTCTCCCTCTGTTTTGGCATCCCCTTGTATGCAATGCTCCAGCTGGGAGTGCCAGGAGTTTGGTGTGGATGGATCCTGGGGGTTCTGTGTGGCTCAGCTCTGGGGTTCAGTGTGGGTTGCTGTCTGACTGTCTTTGAGCTTCACTGTTTATGGATACTCATCTCATTCCTCTCTCTTCCCTTTCCTGCCCTTGCTTCCCTTGCTATATCTGTGTGTCTTTAATGGTAAGACTCAAGAAAGTCTATCCACGTTACAATAAATAATTATTTTTTTTTTAGTAAAGTTGTTGTACATATTTTGGCTGCCTTTGTCCCTTGGTGTCTTGCTTTTGTTTTGTAAAACACTCAGCTCTCTCTCTATATATATATATAAAAAATAATAAAAAAGTCTATATATTTTTTACCAAAACAGAAAAGGCCCTTGGTGCAAATATTGTTCTTCCTTAAAGTATTTTGCATTTGTACTCCATGTTTCTAACATGTGGTTCTTGTTATCTTGCATTTTTAAAGCTTACCCAGTAGCACTTTAAGGTATTTGCTTCATTCTTAGAATTTCTTATTTTTGTAGTAAGGGAAGAATCTGGGTGATTTTTTTTTTCTAATGCTAAACCAAAACAAGCCCCTTTCTCCCACAGCTTCCACACACTGCTCAGAACATGGTTTAAGCTTCTCAAGAAAGTGAAGTTTTAAAATGGCATTTAAATGAAAAAGTCATTTTTGTTGTTTTGATTTCCCCCCTGCTGGTAAGCAGATGTTTTGAACTTGAATTGGCAGGAAGAGTTTCAGTTCACTAAATCAATTTTTTTTTCAATAAAATAAAAAGTTTCCACAAGATTTTCCTTGCAAGCCTCTCCCAGTGCAGTTATTTCCCATTCCCTGTGTGTGACTCCACTGCACACGATGCTCCCAGCATCATCCACTCCAGCAGCAGCCAAGCCTCTGCCTGGAAGTGACCTGTGACCCACACTTAGGGATCAGCACCTTCCTTTGGCTGTAGCTCCTCCAGGTCCAGCCTTTTTGGGTCCCCCACTGGAGCAGCTCCTGGAGAGGCTGTCCAGGGGAAGAAAACCCAAAGCTCCAGCACAGGGACCTTCTTCCCCCCTTGTTTTCTCTCCTCTTTTCTTCTCTCCTTTCTCTCCCCTTGTGTTTTAGCATTCGAGGCTCCTGTATTGAGTCTGTAAATATTTTATTTCTATCCTTACACCCTGTTTGCCTTTTTCAACCACCTCAGCATTGTGCTGGTTGAAGCCAAGCCCGACAAATGGCAAATTCACCACATTTGTGCCAAAGCATCTGTTTGGTCCTGATCTCTCCATGAAGATCTGACCAAGTGGAAACATTGGCTGAATCACAAGCTCTTGAGCATGGGCTGAGTCACTGGGGTTCCATCTGCCCTTCCCCAGCTGCGTGCACAGCACAGGAATGCTCGGGAGAACTCTCGGGTGCAGCAGAGCTCGTGAGCAGCAACTTCCAGATGTGATTCCCAGATGTCCTCAGGGTTTTCTTCCCAGCAGATCCTGGATTTGCAGCTCTGCTCTGTCAGCAGCACCCCATGCACTGGTGGCACATCCTTTCCCACACCACCACGTGCCTTTGATCCATGGGACAAAGCACTGAGCACCACGGGAGAGGCAGAGCCTGGGGAGCCCTGCGGGAGGACACGGAGGTGGCTCTGGGGCTCTGAGTGCTTTGCTGGCTCGGGGTTGGCCAGGGAACCTTTCCATGCCAGTGCCCTTTGGGGTTTCATGAATACTATAACTTTGAAGGCAAGATCACACAGTCTGCAAGTTGTTGTGTTTCCACTTCTGTTGATTCTCTCATTGTAAAAATGTACCAAAACCAAATCAAATTTGGGTTCTTGTTTGGTAGCTGCCTCAGCTTTTCTAAACCCCAGATTCTCCACTTGCTGCTTCCATTCCTGAGTACAATCTGAACAATGAAAGAATTGCATTGATTGTGCTCTCATTGTTGAGTTTATCTCGAGTGGGTGAGATTTCCTGTGTTTCATGGTCTGGGTATCGTGGCTCTCACTAACTGTACATAGCACAGAGATGGAAACTTTGCCATTTGAGCTTGATAGCTGTCCCCTGAGCATCCTCCCACGTGGGTGGGCTCTGCTCCTGATCCCTCAGCAGTGCTGGGGAGTGTAGAGCAGTTCAGCATCCCTGCAGGAGCTCAGAGCTGATGGCAGCACTGCTGCCTGCACTGAAGAGCCAGTTCCTCTTGGAGAAAAGTTAACAGTTTGAAGTCACTTTTTTGTTTCCTTTTTTAACCAAAATCTTTCAGCTTGTAAGGAAATTCATAGCAATGCTCCTCTCATCAGAGGACAGTTACTCACTGTGTGTTCTGTGACCTGTCAGGAAGATCAACAGTACGAGGGTGTCACAGCAGTAGTGCCTCAAGGCAGGAGCTGTAGGCAGAAGTTGTATCTCTGTTAGATCCACAGAAAATATTGGGAAAACTGGCTATATGTACACAGGAGACAGTGGTGCCTGCTTTGGAGGATTTCTTTTTAACCCTTCTCCCATGAAGTAAAAGAAATCCCATGTGGTTTGTCCATGTCCAGGAGTTGATGATGTCACTGAAATTAGTGAGGACCAGCTGATATTTCCAGCCTCATCCATGCTTTGCATGACAACTTGTACAATGAGCTTTGCATGCCTGTTTTGTTGCTTGTTAGTAATTTTCAAGAAGTAACAAAACTCTCAAGTTAGGTTTTGTGGAACATTGTGCAACATGTTTGTTTATCCTGTATCTCCCCAGTCTGTTAACTTACTCCTTTAAATTCAAATGGATACGGTGCTATGCAGATTCTGGCATGTACTACCTAGGTAAAGTTTTTGCTTTGTTTCCACAGTTGTAACACCTGAAATGCTTGTACATATATAAAACCTTAGTCAAGTACTAAATTGTAATTTGTTTTTTAAGAACCACTTCTTGCAGTAGTTTATTACTTGAAGTTAAATGAAACTACTATAAGCCACTACAGTTACCCATTCATTAGATGACTTCTGGTTTTACTTCGTTTTCTTTTAGAGAATCAACTTTAAAAAAAGAAATTGATGAAGAAAGAGCATCTTTACAGAAATCCATCAATGTTACTAGTGCCTTGATCACACAAAAAGATGAGGAACTGGAAAAACTCAGGCATGAGGTAAATGAGGAATGGGTGATTCCTAATTTCAGCTAAGTTGCAGCCAGAGGCTTTGTGTGCTGGCTCCTGAAGAGCTGGCTGATCATTTTTCTTTCATGTGGCATAGTTAAACCATAGCATCTTCAGCTGCCTATGCTGAGCCAGGTGACTCCTGGCACGTGGTTTTGTGTCTGTTCAGCCCTTGCTTCAAGGGCCCTGGCCTTGGTGCTCTGGCTTGGTGCTGGAAGGTCCAAGTGTTGCCAAACAACTCTTCCAGATCACGGTGCTCCGCGGAGAAAACGCTTCTGCAAAAACCCTGCAGTCAGTGGTGAAGTCACTGGAGTCTGACAAACTGAAACTTGAGGAAAAGGTGAAGAACTTGGAGCAGAAACTCAAGGAAAACAACGAGCAGCCTTTGAGTGTAATGAGCCCCTCAGGTAAAGCAAGAGCCACTCCAGTGTCTGTGCCCTCAGAGCCTGCGACATTATTTCTGACTGAGCCATGGCTCAGGTGACATTGTACCTTGTTTGTTTTTTTCCTTTAAAGGTGATGCTGCTACTCTGCTTCAGGAGGAAATTGCAAGAGAGAAGCAGGTATTGGATGTGCACATGAGCATCCTGAACCAGCAGTGGGGCTGTAGGAGAGGGGAATATTCCAAAGACAGTTCTTACTGGGTTTTGTCAGTCAGGATTTTAATGGGCAGATTTATCTTGTGGCCCCTCAGCTTCGGAAGGGAAATGTCAGTGACAGTTAGTACTAAATCAAGTGATGAGTGATACTGGAGAAACAAGGGGATGTGAGGAAACAAGCAGGAAATGAGGGTGGCAAGTTGTGCCCTGCAGCCTGTCAGAGGTACAGCCCAGCAGAGCACTCACTGCTCCTTGGCATTCCCAGAGGTTTCTTGGATGTGCCTGAGGAAAAGCTGGGGCCCACCTGGGGCTGGTGCTTGCCATCTTGGAGAAATGGGCTCCCTGAGCTCCTGGGTACCTCTAAGCTCTGCAGTTCTTCCTAGCTGCAGAACTGGACTCAGAGCAAGGGTTGGCAGCAATGGAGAAGGAAGGTGCTCAGCTGGCACTGGAAGATGTGATTCAGAGTAGGACAGTCACAGTGACCCCGGGGACCTGTGCCAAGAAATGCCTAGAAAATATGGTTGGAATAGAATCACCTGCTCATGATAAAGCCTTTGTTAGATCACAAATGTCAGGCACAGTGATTAAAAAATGTCCTTCCCAGTTGTGCAGCCACCAGAAGTATCATAAATATACACTAACCAACAATCTTTTTCTCGTTTTCTGTTTCCCTGGATTCACCTGCTGATGGCAACCCTTCCTTCCCCCAGGGCGAGGTTGGTCCCACTTCTTCCCTCCCCTGTTAAATTTCCAAGTGTTCCTTGGTTACTCTGGGGGAGGTGCCATCCCCCTGCCCCTCTGACTGTCCTTGTCCTTGGCTCTCCTAGATCGACTTCCTGAATTCAGTGATAGTGGATCTGCAAAGGAGAAACGAAGAATTGAACTTGAAGATACAAAGAATGTGTGAAGCAGCCCTCAATGGCAACGAAGAGGAGATAAATAACTATGACAGGTACAAATCCTAAAGGAAACCTTGGCTCTTGTTCTGGGACCTGTTGGTAGAGCTGCTTGGCAGGTGCACGATGCTCCAGCCTGATCTCAGCTGTCAGGAGGGACAGACAGCTTACCCTGAGTTTAGTGGTTGAATCCAGGGTTCTCTTTACACTATGATGAAACTGGGGGGTGCAAGTGGTGCTCTTTAGTTATCAGTCCCAAACACTGATGTATTGTGACATGTCTGTTGTATGACTTGGTGAATCTGGCCCTTTCCAAGTGCAGAAGAGTCTTTGCTCCCAAGAGGCTGTAGCTGTGTTGGGATGGGAAGAACCAATCCAGAGAAATACAAGTCAAACCTATTTGATGTATCATGCCTTCAGCTCTCTTAAGAGAAAAGAGAAACTCTTTTACACGTGTTTCTTTTAAATGTCTCTGTGCAAAAATTTGCCCAAACAGCAGCTTGTTCAGTAAATATTGGAGTGTAGGGGATGGTGGGGGCATTGCAGGTGGTGGAGAAGGGTTTGTATCCTGTTTTTGGAGGAGCTCTGTGGCGTTTCCTGAGTCTCAGTAAGCACGAGCTCAGTGCAGGGCCGTGGGCTTTGCTCCGTGGGACAGAGGCATTGACTCGTGCTGCTCTTGCAGTGAGGAGGAGAGCCTGTCCAAGAAGAAGCCGCGTCTCTTCTGCGACATCTGCGGCTGCTTCGACCTGCACGACACCGAGGACTGCCCGACGCAGGCGCAGGCGCTGGAGGAGCCGCCGCACTCGGCGCACCACGGCAGCCGGCGGGAGGAGCGGCCCTACTGCGACACCTGCGAGGTGTTCGGCCACTGGACGGCCGACTGCAACGACGACGAGACCTTCTGATGGGGGGACAGCGCCCCCGACCTCTGCACCACCAGCAGCCGCCTGTGCTGAATGTCAGGACAAGGGACAGTGACCCCCGCTCCCCTGCCCGCCCGCTCCAGACTCCCTACAAGCATAAATATTTTGATCTTCCACTAATAAATACCCCCTGACCCTTTTTAACAAACTTCAGTGAAAGATAAATAAATGATTTAACAAGTGACTTTATCTGTTTCTTCCCAGGTTCTGGGTTTGTCCTGCCCTTAACAGGAAATGCCCCTGTGCTGTTGGATCTATTGGTGGGAAAACATGTATAGGAATGAAGCACTAGAGTTATATTAAAGCTTATTTAAATACCTTAAAAATATGCTGTTAATTTTCATATTTGCACTAAACCATTTTAAGGCTGAATTTGTACATTTAGATTTTTAAGCTTTTTTTTGACACTGGACTGAGTTGAGAAATATTTCATCTTTATTTTCATTTACTCCTTTGGTTGTGATGTCACTCAGTGCCGTGAGCTCTGGGTTGTGGTTTGGTGTGAAACGTGGAAGTGACACAGGTAAGGAGCTGCTGGGGGTTCTGGAAACCTGTATGCTGTGCACACCTGTGCACACCTGGAACAGTTTGTGGGCCATCCCTGTTTTGCATTCTTTCAGCTTCTATATAGTGAGTGTGGTGTGTGTGTATATATGCATATATATATAATAAAGTTATATTTTGGAAAAAAAAAAAGTGCTTTCTTTTCTGCACTTCCGTTCAGAGTGTGAGGGGTTCTGCACGGGGACAGACATGCCCAGGGGCTGCACTGTAAATCACAGAATCCATCAGCTGGGAAGAGACCTCTGACATTTACCAAATCTGTGACTGAACACCGCCTTGTCACCATGCCCAGGGTACTACTGAGTGCCACATCCAGTTCTTACTTAAATACCTCCAGGGACAGTGACTCCACTGCCTCCCTGGGCAATATTTAATTACCCTTCTAGTGAAGATTCCTCCTGATGTCCAACCTGGATCCCTTCTGGTGCAACTTTAGGCCATTCACTGTCCCTGTGAGCAGACCCCGATCCCCCCGGCTGTCCCCTCCTGGCAGAAGTTGTGCAGAGCCAAAGGGCCCCCTGAGCCTCCTTTTCTCCAGGCAGAGCCCCTTTCCAGCTCCCTCGGCTTCTCCTGCGGATCCAGCCCCTTCCCAGCCCCGTTCCCTGGGCTCCAGGTGCGGCCTCAGCAGTGCCCAGCGCAGGGAGGAAGCAGTTCCCTGGTGTTGCCGGTCACAGTCCCGGGTGCAGCCCGGCACCAGTGGCACACACACAGGATCACACACATAGGATCACACACACAGGAACACACACACGATCACACGACACCGCCCGTCCCGAGCGCGCAGCACCGCGGGTGGCTCCCGGCCGTGTCCCCTGACGTTCGTGGCCCGGCCCGGCCCCGCCCCGCGCTCTGTGCGGCTGCGCGGCCCCGCCCGCGGTCACGCGCGGCCGGGGCGGCCATGGCGGCGCACCTGAGCTCGGGCCGGGTGAACCTGACGGCGCTGCGCGAGGCGGGGCGGCGCGAGCTGCGCGAGTTCCTCGACAAGTGCGCGGGCTCCAAGGTGGGCACGGCAGGGCCGGGGCACGGCGGGGGCCGGGGGGTCCCGCGCGTGGCGTGGCTGGTCTGATCCCGCCGTCCCTTCCCGCAGGCCATCGTGTGGGACGAGTACCTGACCGGCCCCTTCGGGCTCATCGCGCAGTACTCGCTGCTCAAGGTAAGCGCCGCGGGGGCCGGGGGCAGGCGGCCGTGCCCCGGCACTCCCGCACTCTGCTGACGGCCGTGCCTCCGTGCAGGAGCATGAGGTGGAGAAGATGTTCACGCTTAAGCCAGGCCGACTGCCCCCGGCCGACGTCAAGAACATCATCTTCTTCGTCAGGCCCAAGCTGGAGCTGATGGACATCATCACCGACAACGTGCTCAGGTACCGCGGGCAGGGCAGCGCAGGGCGGCCGTGAGGAGGGGACAGGCGTAGCCCGAATCACCGTGTGGTTTGTTACACCTGTGCGGGGAACGAGGCGCGATGTGCAGACACCAAACTGCAGCACAGCCACTCTGCGGCTTAAATGGGGTTGTGAGATACCCTGGGCATGGGGGCTTCTCCTTGGCTGCCATGTGGAGCGTGCGTTCCTCCCTGCGAGGACGTGCACACCTTCTAATTAGCTGGAATGCGTTATGCTTGGATTGCTGTGCCTTTTGGGAGCTGCAGGACAGCCACCTCCCCCTGCGCTGGTGTCAGAGCTGTGGCTGCACAAGGCTGGACACTGACACTCCAAATCCAGGAGTCTACAATAACCCAGTGCAGCGTTCCTGTTTTGTGTGAATCCAGTGCCCCCTGCCCGTGCTCTGTGTGTGCAGCGAGTGACCGAGTGCTCTGCTCCTGCAGGGAAGACAGAGGCCGCTCTCCGCAGAGGGATTTCCACATCCTGTTCGTGCCGCGCCGCAGCCTCCTGTGCGAGCAGTGGCTGAAGGAGCAGGGCGTGCTGGGCTCCTTCATCCACCGCGAGCAGTACAGCCTGGACCTGATCCCCTTCGACGGAGACCTGCTCTCCATGGAGTCTGAGAGCGCCTTCAAGGTGCGCGCTCACCTCGTCCTTGAGGAAAAGCAGAATGTGGTTTTGTGCTGGACCTTGGTGCTGGTGCAGCAGCTCTCAGAGGGTTTGTGAGTGACCTGCACAGCAAGGAAACGCCTTACAGAGCAAACCTGGCTCGATCCTGAAGCCTGAACTTCCCTGTGTGTTTTCACACTAAATGCTGAAGGAACAGTCACTACACTGAGCTGCATCCCAGTTCCTCCAGCTTCTGCTGCTGGTGTTACTGTCAGAAATGGAGCATTCCTGAGGCTTAAAGCACTCAGTTGTCAGAAGGAGCCAGCATGGTTTGTGGTCCTGCACAGCCAGGGAGCTGTGTGATGGTTCTCACTGCACTGAGCGTTAACAGCTGTCACATCCCAGCTGCATGTCCTGCATTCCCAGAATGTTGCATCCAAGGACAGGACAGTTTGGGAGTTTCTTGGCCCTCTCTGTCTGTGTGTAGCCCAGAGGACGTGGCAGGGCTTGCAGCTGTAATGAGGTGTTGGGTGCTCTGATTGGCCTAATTAGCAGGAGAGGGTCCTTCCAGTCACTTTCTTTTACTCCATCAAACTGGATTTGTGTCTGGAGTTCAAAAATACTAGAGTCTAGTCATCAAAAAAAATTATTTGATGTAGTGACAGCACAGATCCATATATGCCAACAGCCACAGTTTGTCCCTAGCCTGTGTCTCCTCTGAACTGTTCACATGGATGCTGCTGTGCTGTGGAGGCACCTGTATTGGATTGGCACCTCCTATCAGAATTCCTCTTGTTCTTTAGGAATGTTACCTGGAGAGTGACCAGACCAGTCTGTACCATGCAGCAAAGGGGCTGATGACGCTGCAGGCTCTCTACGGAACCATCCCGCAGATTTTTGGGAAGGGCGACTGTGCTCGGGTGAGGCTGAACAAATGCATCTTGTTCTTTGGAACTGCTTTAAGGAGTCTTTGGTTAAATGCACCTCTGGGTTTTTTTAATCCAGCCATGACACACACACATCCTTTTTACTTCTCTCTGATTAACCCAGGGTGTAATGGATATTTTTTTGTGGTGAGGGAGCAGCTTGAGGTGAATGCAGTGCTTTGGCCATCGCTGTCTTGCTGAGCTGCAGAGAGCAGTAGAGAAGGACTTTTGTTTCCTCAGTCTCGTCCTGCCCTGTCCATCAGCCAGTCTGTACCTCCTGCCACCCCTTCCGTTACAAGCATGTGTCCTGCAGAACCCAGAGGTCACACCCCTCTGCTGTGGCCTGCACCCTAACCAGAGCAATCTGACTTCCTTGCAGCACGTGGCCAACATGATGATCAGGATGAAGAGGGAGTTCCCTGGGAGCCAGAATTCCATATTTCCTGTCTTTGATACCCTCCTGCTGCTGGACCGCAACGTGGACCTGCTGACCCCGCTGGCCACGCAGCTGACGTACGAGGGGCTGATCGATGAGATCTATGGCATCCAGAACAGTGAGTCCTGTGGGGAAGGAGCAGCTTTCCCGTGTCCTGGGCAGGCTGCAGCGTGTTGGGTGGGTTTGTGCTTCACTAAATGTGATGTGGGAGCAGCTCAGCTGAAATCACTGTGGGGTTTGTTCAGTCCCAAGCTGGAGCCCATCAGGATCCACTCTGGCTCTTTTTGCCTGGGAAGGGGAGTCAGGTATAGGCCATGGTTACTGAAAGGGCATCTTTTGGCTGTTGGCTGGGTGCAGGCACAGTGACAGAACAGGGAGTGTGGGAGTGGGAATGTAGTGTGTGCCTTCAGCATCCATCCTGCCTGGATCACGTGCCACACTGAGGGGACAGGGACAGTTTGTGAATGCCATTATCAGAACGCTGTCCTGCTCTTCAGAGGGTAAGAAAACTCCAGGGAGGCATTTATGGACTGTAGTCCCTCCTGCTGGGCTGGACTGGCTGCTGGGCTGCCTCCAAGCCTCTCTGAAAGCAGGGCAGCTGGCACTTGGGGTCTGATATTCTGATGTTTGTGTAGGTCCCTGGCTGGGTGCAGGGACACTCTCCTTCATTAACACACAGGCACTGAGTGGTTTGAATGTTAATACTGCTTTGCTACTCAGAGCTGTTTCCAGCTCAGGGGACACATTTCCACAGCCTGCTGATCTTAACTTCTGCTGAGGAAATTCCAGTCCTTACAAGGGTTATTTTCATTTGGTAGCTTATGTGAAACTCCCTCCTGAGAAGTTTGCCCCAAAGAAGCAGGGTGAGAGTGGGAAAGATCTCCCCACAGAACCCAAGAAGCTCCAGCTGAACTCTGCAGAAGAGCTTTATGCCGAAATCCGAGACAAGAACTTCAACGCTGTGGGGTCAGTGCTGAGCAAGAAAGCCAAGATCATCTCAGCAGCCTTTGAGGTGAGGCCTGTGTCCAGCAGTGCATCTGATAATTCACAGTCTGTGTTCAGCAGGGCTGGGACTGGCAGCTCAAGCTGGTCCCCCACAGTAATCCCCCATCCAGAGGAAAACCAGGAAGCTGTTCCATTCTCTTCCCCTGCCCTGGGATGAGGTCAGCTCCACTTGGACTGTTCTGAGTAGGTGTTGGTCAAATCACCTTTTAATAAGGCTGTAGAAATGTGGATCCTCATTTCTCCCCACACCTCTGTTCTGGAGCTTTCCCTCTGCTCAGAGCTTGCCTAATCCAGCCTTGTGCTGTGTGAGCCCGTAGATCCCATAACAGGAATTGCTCTCTTCAGTCTGCAGGAGTCAGGTGCTGCTTCCCTCTGCAAGAAGCCAAAGGTGATTTTTAGTGTGCTGATCAATTCCACTTGGCTGCTCTTGGTACTTGTTCAAAGGTGCTTTTCCCTTCAGGATGCAGAGAAAAAGCTTTAAGCAATAAATCACCAGAATGTACTTGCACAGAGCATTTTGGCTGGCATCAAAAACAACAGAAACGTGCAAAAGACAGTTGTCATGCAGGAGGCTTGGACTGTAAATTCATGCTTGTCACAGACAAATCTGGAGAGCTGTGTGGGGCACATTTGTGGTTTTGTTGAAAACATCCTGTTGACGATTCATAAACTGAGATCCCATATCTTATTTTTCTGAGCTCATGGGGACTCTGAAGAAAACTTTTTCACTCTTTGATTGTATTTCTTTGGTGGGGCTTTTTAGCTTCTTAACATCTGCCACATCTAAAACAAGGTAGTGGTACCTTAACTGAAATACTGAGTGCTCAGCCTCATTCCCCAGTGCAGCTCTG
This sequence comes from Haemorhous mexicanus, assembly GCF_027477595.1. NCBI lineage: Eukaryota > Metazoa > Chordata > Aves > Passeriformes > Fringillidae > Haemorhous > Haemorhous mexicanus. Next base: position 10,979,396 of record NC_082359.1, read on the forward strand.
CTTCTGCACTATTAGTGCTGGAGGTGCTAAAGATGGATTGTTCATACTGCTTGTTAAAAAAAGAGAATTCTAAGAAATTGTCAGCAGTAATAGGTGATAATGAAACAGCAGCATATTGGCAGCAGAGGACTTCTTCAGTCACAGGCTCCATCAAGACTCTCCTGCCTGCACTTGCCCATTTAAAGCCTTCACGTATGAGTCAAATGATTACTATTTTTATTCCAAGTTGCAGCAAGAGGCAAGTAGCCCAGATGCAGTGCAGGCCTCTGGAGCTGAACTCTGCATGGTGCTTCAGCACATCCTGCCTCAAAACCTGGCATGTTGTTGCCACCAATAGAGTGAATGGCAGACCCTGCCAGCCCAATTCCTCAGCACCTTTCACTCCTGCTCCAAGGGCAGACGTTCCCCAGCTCTGACAGCATTGGCTAGAACTCCCTGTCAGCCAGCAAAGAAATTCCTCTCTGTATGAAAAAGGGAGTTTTGCCTGGTAGGGAAATTGAGGAGCAGCTAGTGATGGCTAGAGTCAGACAAATGTGGATAAAATGATTTACAACGCTGGGATAATGGAAAATAACAGTCTAATGATGCTGCTGTATTACGTGCTGCCTCTCCTCATGATCCAAGTGCTGTTACAGGTAATGCTGTGACTTCAGTGTGTAAGCATCTGAAGTCCTTTGTCTAAAAGGCTGCGTAGCTCTAACTCCCTACAGGGAGTGCAGTAATAATTCTTCATGATAAAATGATCTGCTTGGTGTTATTAACATGAACAAGGCCTAACCCAAGTGATGGATTTCTTCAGGAAAGGCACCATGCCAAGACTGTTGGAGAGATTAAGCAGTTTGTGTCCCAGCTGCCTCACATGCAGGCGGCGAGGAGCTCGCTGGCGAACCACACCTCCATCGCAGAGCTCATCAAAGACATCACCAGTGAGTAGGAGTCCTTGAAATCCAGCAGGATGCCAGATAACCTGGTGGACATCAGTCAGTCTGGCAAAAACTGGCTTTGCTCCATCCAGTGCATCTCTGCTGAAATGTTAATGTAAAACATAAGCTGTCGGTTGCTGTTGTATTGATTTCATTCTTTTCCCAAAGCATCTGAAGATTTCTTTGATAATTTAACAGTGGAGCAAGAGTTCATGTCTGGAATAGACACAGACAAGGTAAGTAGATAATGGCAATTAGCCACTCTTACATCTTCAAAAACCTTTTTTTTTCTCATTTGTTTTTTTCTGGTTTTTTGTTTCACTTTGGTTTTTTTTTTTGAGAGAGGAAACATCTGATCTAGATGATGTCCAGTGAAATGGATCTCTGAGTTAGCTGTCACTGCCTGTGCACAGCTGGGGTGCTTGACCTGCCCAGGGGCACCCTATGCTCTGAGGGATCATTGGAATATAGAAGATGGTTAATAAGAATTTTTCAGTGCACAGTCTGGCTACTGAGTGAGGGACTGCTCTAGGGAGAGGAGAGGTGGAAGCAGAGCTGGGTCACTGTTTTACAGATGGTCCTGGGCTGCCTGGAGAGCAGCTGTTCCTCTTTCTTGCTTTTTTGGAGAACCAGGCAAACAAGATCTTTCTTTCCAGGTCTGATGGGTACTTTAACAATTCTTTAAATAACTGCTTTTTTATTTTATTTAACAGGTTAACAATTATATTGAAGACTGCATAGCTCAGAAACATCCATTAATCAAGATCTTGCGTCTCGTTTGCTTGCAATCCGTATGCAATAGTGGGCTGAAGCAGAAGGTTCTGGACCATTACAAAAGAGAGATTCTCCAGGTTAGGCTCTAACATCTGGAGGAATAAATTCCTGAGAAAATCCACATCAGATCTTCAGCTCTACACTTCAATTCTAGACAGACACATCTTACACCTGAATAATGTGCACAGAGGAGGCACTGGGCTTTCTGTTTGGACAGATACTTGGGAGGTGCTTTTGTGTGTTACAACGTGTAGATACAGAGGTTTATATCACTTTTTACTAATATTATTTAAACACTTTAAATTGGATATACTCTACAGAGATCTTAACCAAAAAGCTTTTTTTAAACAAACATCTTTTTTAAACAAACATCTTTGTTGGGGTTTTTTTTTTCCTGTTTTAAACACTGGTCATGGGTTATTGCTGTGGTATTAAAGGTTATTTCTTCATATTACAGACTTATGGCTATGAACATATATTGACCTTAAACAACTTGGAAAAAGCTGGACTCCTGAAACCCCAGACAGGTGGCAGGAATAACTACCCAACGATCAGGAAAACACTGCGCCTGTGGATGGATGATGTTAATGAGCAGGTAAATGGGCGCCTCAGCAGAACACATTACCTCTAACTGTAGAATTATATGCAGCAGGAAAACCTCCTTTTTTATTTAATGTTACTGATTTTTTGGGGCTGTTTTGCAGCATGAGGTAGCACTGACCTGCTGCTCCCTCCCTCTCTCTGTGTCCCCCAGAACCCCAATGACATCTCGTACGTGTACAGCGGCTACGCCCCGCTGAGCGTGCGCCTGGCCCAGCTGCTGGCCCGGCCGGGCTGGCGCAGCATCGAGGAGGTTTTGAAGATGCTGCCAGGACCCCACTTCGAGGAGAGGCAGCAGCTCCCCACTGGCCTGCAGAAAAAGCGTGAGTTTGGGTTTGTTTTCCTGTGGTTTACTGGAAAATACATCTGTCCGAGCAGGGAGTGAGGCAAACTGAAATCAGAGCAGGCAGAGTCCAGGTCTCTCTGTCATCCCCCTGTCCCACAGCAGTGTTAGATTGACCTAACTCTCCTTTGACAAATGGTTTAACTTCTCATCAGAGTACTAAAGTTACACTGTGATGTTAATAAGTAATGTTATGTGAAAGAGGGTCAGCATCACTCTCAAACAGAAACACATCCTCTAGCAACCCCAGAGCTGGGAGCAGACTGTGGATTTGTGTCCCAGCTTCTAATTCAGGTCATTTAAGTTTGACTGACAGTTGATGCAGAGGAGCTGTAAAAATCAAACCAAGCCAACCTGGACCTTTTCTGTGAACCCACAGGTCAGCACGGTGAGAACAGAGTGACCCTCGTGTTCTTCCTGGGCGGCGTCACGTACGCAGAGATTGCCGCGCTGAGATTCCTGTCCCAGATGGAGGACGGAGGCACAGAGTACATCATTGCCACTACAAAACTGATCAACGGGACAACCTGGATCAAATCCTTGATGGAGAAACTGGAGCCTGCCCCTTTCTAGGGTGTGTGGTGAGAGACAGTAAATGTGAGAGGCCCTGTGTAACAGAGGCACGTCAGCTGGCATGGCTGCTCCATTGGAGAAACGCAGCAGTGAAGGAAGCGCTCCTGGGACCAGCTCGTGAGCAGTTACCCTCATCCCTTCTGCACTTGTGTTCCAGCTCTCTGTGGAACTTCCAAGGAGACAAGCAGGGTTGGAAGGCATTAATGATAAACAGTGGGAAAGATAGAGATCCCTGCTCATGGTCTGACCTGGCAGCCAAGGGCTGGGGCAGCGGGAATGGGCCCTGATCCTTCTCTGTGGCAAATTGCTTTTTTTTTTCTTTCAGTTTAACTTTGGTGGGAGATGTGATTTCTGCTTTTTACCCTCCTAAGGTGCTGAGGAGGCAGGATGTTCTCTGTTCCTGACTTCATACCAGTATTCCCAGACTGTTTGTCTCTCTCTGGTGCCTGATGCATTCCATGGATGCACTGATGTGTCAGTCAGAGATCTGTATGCAGCTATACCTGTGATCCTCGAGCCTTTCCTTCACTTGTCCCCTGAAGGGATCGCTGTGAGGTGACTTCTTTGTCCTAGGTACACCCACCTGATTCTGGAAAGCTCCTCCAGAGTATGAATGACATCAGTGTGTCCTGAGTTTATGGTTGAAGACACACAAACAGTCCCTGTGTGGGAGCCAAAAATAGCAAGAGCAGGGACCCAGTAAACAGTGGGTTTTAAACAGACACTGTTTTCACCCCCTGTTCAGGTTATAAACCGTGGTACTTGCTGTCACAAGCTGTTGTAGAGCTCAAACTTGGAAAATGGAATTTTCCATGGGCTTGGTGGCTGGGCCCTTGGTGTACAAGGAGCAGCTCCTGGCTGCTGAGGGGGAGGCAGAGCAGGGTCCTTGGTGGTGCCTGTGCTGGGCTGGGCACTGTCGGTGTCCTCACAGCCACTGGGGACTCTTCCACACTGTCGTTCACTCTTAAACACAACTAAAAAAAAGCCCACTCCCCACTTCAAATCACTCTCTTAGCAAACATTTCTGCCTTAGTTACCACGTATAATGTGTCCCAATAAATCCCTCAATTTTTCCAAGTTGTCACAGTTGTGACTGTGGGTTTTGGTCTGTTTTATTTTCTAAGACTGAAGTCTGCCAAGTCAGACCCTCCATGGAGCCCCTCTGTTTAACTCTAGCTGACTTATTAAATAAAATAAAGATATATTTAATCTTTTTTTTTGGAAGTGTTTGCGCTCTTTCTCTCTGTCTAGAATACAAAAATAAAATAAAACCCTGCACTGTGGTAGCTGTATTCTTGTCTCCCTGTCCCAGGATAAATGGATAACTGAATTACTTGAAACTATTTTTCTAACACCCAGGTGGTTTTTAATTAAGGCTTATGCAAAATTTAATTCTGTTCTGCCACCTGTAATACGACATTAGAAGTGGAATTTCTGAGCATTTGAAGAAAAATACAATTTCATTCACTGGAGACTTTCTATTTCAGGTGGGAAGGCAACTTGTAGACAGACTTAACAAAAAACATGCTGCAACTTCAGTGATGCAAGAAGAGCAAACATGGACTGTTTGCTCTGCAAGTTCCATTTAAAGTAGCTAATTTCAGAGTATTTAAAAGGAAAACTGAATTAGGCTTGGATCAAAAATTAGATGTTACTGTGCAGAGAAAAACAAGAAATTGACTCAGAGCAAGAATGTCCTTGGGTTGGCCTTGAAGCATCTCTGTAGTATCACAATTTCCAGATTTTTTTTTTTTAAATTAAATTTTAACAGTTGAACTAATCCCAAGGAAATACTGGCCAGGCTGGTTTCTGAGCTACACCACAGGTGAATAAAGGAAAACAGAGAGTGGCTCACCTTTCCCCTGGCCAGCCATCAGTAACACTACAGGCAAAACTTTTTTTGGTTAAGAGTTTACACCAGACACTTGGTAAACTCTGAATTCATCACCAACACTGCAGCCTGTTTTTCTGCAGCCTACACTAGAACTGTGTAACCCCTCCACCTAGACAAAGCCTCTTCCTGGAACTATTCAACAACAAAATAAAAGCCATCCTGACGCTGATCAATTCCCTGGAGGAGCAATTACTATTTAACAGGCTTCCTGAGCAGCTGATGATGTTCTGCTTCTGTCCAAGGCCCTGCTGACCATGTGGGTAATAATTTGATAACAAGAGAACCTAATTAAATTAAGCGACCATTTTCTACATCATAATATCTTTGTAGGTAAGAGATTTGATTTGCAGTACATAATCTTCCTTCTCTGCTGTCTACATTACTACAAAAAAAAAAAAAAAAAAAAGAAAATATTACCCAACCTCTACCCCAAAAGACTTTCACTTTTCATACAACATTATCAGAAGCAGTTTTGCTAAGAATAAACATAGAGCCTGGCTCTCTCCTCCCCTCACTGCAAAGGAGCTGCATCATTTGAGCTCTAAAAGGTTGGGATGACTCCTTGGGAGGGAGGGTAAGGGTGACACTACAGCAGTGACCCTGCAGGGGACCATGCAGGGATTAAGCTGCTTTCAGCCCTCACTGACTTTTGGTAAAAAATCCTGGCTCAGCCTGCACAGTCCCACCCTGGGGATGAGCTCCAGCTGTGTGTGAGCATCCTCCTCCCCGAGTGGCTCACAGAGCACAGGGTGCTCAGGGAACAGAGCAAGAGGCACTGCAGCCTTCGAGATAACAGAATAAAAGGTGTAAGATGACACAAGGTTTTGTTAGAGGCAAACCCCCCCATCTCAACAAATGCAGGTTTTGGTCTGGTGACTCCAAGCCCCGGCACTGGAACTCTGGAAATGCTGTTGCCAAAGCCCCCAGGGGAAGGGGAGTGTTTGGCTGCTCCGAGCACCATGAGCACCACGGCGCTGTCGGATCATAACCGGTGCTGACCACACCTAGAGCTCAGTCCTGGTGTGGGCTGCACACATACACACACACACACTCTGCTCCTGGATCACAGCGGGATCAGCCTACGGCACAAACCCCTGCAAAAGGGACAGCTGCAGAACAAAACTAGGGAGAAACACGAACTTGCCGAAGCAGAGCACATCATCTGCCTGGGTAAGCAGTTTATTTCTTTATCAGCATCTTTCTAGATAACCAGAAATCTCACACAGCCTATGGACAGAAATCTGTAATGCTCTGAACAGAGAAATCACAGCTGGTTTTAAAATGCTGTAACTCCGGTACTGTATACATGTGCCTGAGCTTGGAATGGAATGGCTGAACTTGTTAAACAACACCAAAAAGTGAATTCCTTATCACAAAAGCTCTTTAAAAAACATTCCAGGCAGCAGGACATGAATTCAGTTTAGTTTGGCTGGCTTTAGGCTGTTCAGAAGAGAAATAATCCTTCTGGGTTAGTTTCTATCCTAAGTCTGATTTTAAACTCCCTTTTTGTGCTTGACCAAGAGCGTCAATATTGTTGATCAGGCACAGTTCTGATCAAAATTTAAAAGAACAAGTAAATTGAAGAGATAATAGAAATTTTTAGGTGGGTTTTTACAGCTTCAAATCTAAGAAGCCAGTGACTTTAGAAGAAAAGTTCAGATTTATTTTAAACTACCAAAGGAGCAATCACTTCCAAAGCAATGCGTATATATGACTATACAATACTGCTAGAAGATGAATTCTAAGGCATCTTATCCCACATCTCCCATTAACGGTTATTTTTAATGCAAGATATAAATATTTGCCTGTGCAAACTTGTATTTAAGCCTCAGTTTTCGTCATTCTTAAACAAAAGGCTCAGTTTGTGCCAGTACTTCCATTAGATGCAATTATAGAATTAAATATTAATGGTGGCTTCCTTGGAGGAATTGACCACTTTGATCAGAACACGCTGTTGGTAATGCACCATCAGCGGCCGCTCTGCTCCTGGCGCTTCCTGGACGCACAGCCCCAGGGGAGAGATTCCAGGAGCCAGCTGGACTCTCCAACACCCCCAGCCTCACCCCCATGGCTGTGCCCCTGCCTGGGTCTTTATTCCCCTCTGCTTCCTTACCAGTCCTGATCTGGAGACTTTGATCAGATCCCAAATTCTCTTTCGACACCTCGGCAGGGCTCTGAACAGGCCCACACCAGTCACTAACAACCTTCCAGGTGGTCACAGGATTTCTCCCCATGGCAGGGTGGTGTCCCTGCTGTGAAGACTCACCTTGTTCCTCTGCTTCCAGGCCCAGCAGGAGCAGGGAGCAGCCAGCTGCAGGGAGCTGGGAGAGCCATGCCGGACTCCTTCGCCATCCACTTCCTGAAGGTGCTGCGGGAGCTGCTGGCCTTTGTGCTGTTCAGCTACACGGTGCTGCTCGGGGCGCTGCTGCTGGCCGGCTGGACCACCTACTTCCTTGTGCTCAAATGAGCCCTCTGCCCCTGCCCCTGCTCCCATGGCCTTTCCAGAGGCACCCGGCTCCACGGCGCAGCTCCACACTCGGGATGGAGGTCCCTTCCCCCTGCGCCGAACCTGCAGGAGCTCTGTGCTCTCGCTGCCTCACCGCAGTCTTATTTTCCTGTGTCAAAACAATAAAGGTTAAAAGAGAAAAGGTATCCCTGTGCATGCACTTTACAGATCCTCGTGGCTCTCGCAGATTCTTTGTGCCTCCTGGACTCTGAACTATTTAAAAGCCTCCCAGCAGTTTTCTCCTGAGGTTCCCACCCTGCCGAGCGCAGCACAGGGGATGGCAGGGATGCAACACCACTCCAACATCTCAACAAACAAGTCCTGCCTTGTCCTGCTCTGCCTCATTAAGGGTGTGAAGGCAGACACACAGAAATTACTTGTAATTTGTTTTAGAAGTCCTGGAAAAAGACATTTCAGATCAGCACAAGGTTCCCCTCTCCCTACAGTTTTTTGAGGTACGGAGTTGTTACCTGGTGCTCTCAGGTGTGCCAGGCTTTAGAACAAATGTTTAAAGCACAGAGTAAGATTGAATATGTGTGATACAGCACTGCCTCAGTAAAGTAACCTGAACTGACTGAGTCTCTGAAAACAGGAGAGAGAGCAGGAATTCCTGCTATAACTAAAAATAATAGATTTAATTGATTAAGGTCATTTTGTGTGGAATTGCACAGAAAACCTTTGGTGGAGAAGGTGGAGATTACCACTAGCATGGAACTACCCAAAATCAAAGCAGCATCATGTACTTTAGAACAATAAAGATGAACTAAACCAGGGCCATGAGGAGCACTGGTGTCTCTGAATTGGTGGTCACAATCTGTCCCTGCTGGAACTGCCTTTCACCCAATGGAGCTGATTTCAACACAAAGTTGGGTTTTTCAACTTCTCCCTTATCTGGGGGGTTCTGCCCTATGTCCTCATGGCCCAGAAGTTCCACATTCCTTTTGACCAAATCCTTCTTCCCAAGCTTTGTTCACCTTTCCCAAATCTAATGTCACTAAAACACATCAAGCCCTAAACCTTATCAAGACAATTCCACCACCAAGTAATTTGGTTTTCTAACATCTGGACATCACTCAAAGCTTGTTGGCTGCCCTGTTTCATAGATAAAATATTCTTATGCGGCTTGAAAGCCACAAAACCAAACACCAAAGAACTGCCCGTTCTTAAAGAGAATTTTTACACGTTCCACATTTTGTAACAATGTTTCATAACTCCCTCTCATTCAAAGCAGCTGGGCAAATTGTTGCTTATTTCTGACCCTTGCGATGTTGGGCATACCGGCGAAACACAGAGGAGGTGTCGGGGGTGCTCCACAGGGCCATGACGGCAGAGGGGCCGCGGGGACACCCCTGGGGACACCTCCCGGTCCCTTCCCCTCAGGTTCCCGCCACTGCCCTCACGGCCCGGCGCGCGCCGCTCCCGCCGCTGCCCCGCGCGCCCCCTCCGCGCGCCCGCGCTCTGCGCATGCGCCACTCTCGGCCCTGCCCATCCAACCCCGCCCCACAGGTGCGCGGGGTGACGTCACTTCCCGTGCGCCGGGTGGGCGGGCCAAGATGGCGGCGGGCGGGCGGTGGTTGCGGAGCTGCTGCTCCGTGCTCAGGTACCGCGGCGGGCCGGGGGGAGAGGCTGAGGGGGACACGCGTTGCCCGCACCGCGCTCCCCACCCGCAGGCTGTAGGCTAAAGAGTACACGTCATAAAAGAAGGAAAATCCACCGGTTGTTTTAATTAAATTGCTGTAGAAGAACAAAAAAACCTCTCATTGCTCTGTGCTTCTGTTTTTCTGCTCGGGTATCTCCCTGATTTACCCTGACCCCGGGGCATTTGCACAGCTTGGGTTGTAAGTAAAACTGGCCACAGAGACCCCGGTGTCGGTGGATTGTAACAAACCTGTCACATTTCTCACCTGCATGTACCACACACCACTTTTAAGCGTGTTTTTTAACCTGTTTTCCAGTATTATTGACTATCAGCAGTGTGCCCCTACCAGCTAACATACATTTTCTCTCTGGAAGTATTACTATTGCCCTAGTTACTGAGCTTGCCTTTTCCTGCACTTATGATTAAACAATAATACAAAATTTGAAACAAACTTACTCATCCACAGTCACACAGCTGCATCACAGAAGCCTGGCATAGACAAGCTCCCCTCGAACAGCTTCTGGGTGTTCTTCTCCTCGTTGATCCCCATTCCCCACCCCACACTGGGATGTTTCTGCTGCTAAACTTTGCCTCTTGCTTTTCCAGGCGCAGCTTCCCCGTCCTGGCCAGTGTCCGGCAGCGAGGCCTCGCGGGCAGGAGCGGGCAGTGGCACCAGGCCGTGGGGCTGGGGGTGGCCCTGTGTGCTGTCCCCATCGTGGAGGTACCCCCAGCACCCCCTCCTTGTGCCAGTTTAACACCCAAACCCACCTGCCTGTCCTGGTTCTCCCCCTGGGGTTGCATCCTCGGGGAGAGTTTGGCTCTCGCAGCTTTTCCTCACCGTTGTGTTTGAGTGGTGTCCGCGGGGAGGGCGATGCCTGGGTCACACAGGGTCACACGAGGTGACACAGGTGTCTTGTGTTGCAGCAGCAGAGCTCGGGGTCCCTCAGCAACGATGCCCTGATCAGAAGAGCTGTGTCCCTGGTGACAGACAGCACGGCCACGCTGCTCTCCCAGACCACGTACGCGCTGATCGAGGCGCTCACCGAGTACACCAAGGTGAGCTCTGGGCCTTCACACCTGGCACCCCCCACTGCTGGCAGTGCCAGCTGCTCTGCCACTAACTACACCCCTTAAACCATGCTCAAAACAGGCTTTTGCAAAATTAATTTAACCCAAGAGGTGAGGGGGTTTGAAGATGTCAGGTACCTCAGGAGCTGTGGGGTCACTGTTCTGCACCAAATGTGGAAGTTACTTTTAGCTTTGTTAAACTGTTGCTTTTAGGTTAAAATTAGACAACCCCAGAATGCTTTGAGGTTGGAAGGACCTTAAAGCTCATCCAGTCCCATGAGGAGGGACACCTTTCACTATCCCAGGGTGCTCCAAGCCCCGTCCAGTCTGGCCTTGGACACTCCAGGGATTGGGCAGCCACAGCTTCTCTGGGCAGCCTGTGCCAGGGCCTCCCCATCCTCACAGCCAAGCATTTTTCCCTAACATCCCATCCCACCCTGCCCTCTGTCAGCATGAATCCATTCCCCTTGTCCTGTCATTCCATGCTCTTTTAAGAAGTCCCTTTTTTTACTTAGGCAAAATGACCCTGCAACTCAGAACTGGGGCTGAAGAATTTCATAACAGTTATTTATATTACCTGTGTACTGAGCTCTCTGTTCTTGGGTATTTTATTGCCCTTCTCAGCCTTTCTAAGGCCATGAACTGAGTTCCATCAGAAGAATGGCATGAGCCATACTTAATTCTGAAACAAGACACAGTTTTAATTTTGCAAATAAAGTGCTATTTTGAGTAAAGTATTTGCATTCCAGTTTACATTCTTGTCAGTACATCAAGTGTATGGAGAGTAATTTTGCTAATTAACACTGAGACAACACCAGAGCTGTGCAGACTGTCATGGTAACTGTGCCAAATGATTCCTTCACAGGCAGTTTATACCCTGGTGTCTCTGTACAAGCAATACTCAAATCTCCTTGGGAAAATGAACTCAGAAGAGGTGGATGCAGTCTGGCAGGTGGTCATAGGAGCCAGAGTGGATGTGAGCAAACAAACCTCCCTCACCATCTGCCTCTCCAGCCTGCTCTGCACAGCTCAGGAGAGCTCTCAGGTGTGTTACACCTTGTTGGTTCTTTCTCCCAGATGACCACCAAGCAGCAGGAGTACCTCAGGCTGGAGTCCAGCTGGATGACAGCGCTGCGGCTGTCGGAGATGGCAGCAGAGGCTGCCTATCAGTCAGGTGAGCAGCAGCAGCACTGAGCCTCTGCCCCTTCTCCCTCTGCCCCTTCTCCCTCTCTCAGCACAGTTCAGACACACACTGTACACTCAGTTAACACCACAGCTGACAGCTGGTGCCTGGTTTTTGAGGTGCTGAGCACGTACATCCTGCTTTAGGCTGCGAGTCTGTAGGTGCGTTCTGAGAGCTGGGCCTGGAAACTTCACATGTGGTTTAGGTCAGGACTAACCATGGCCAAAAATGTCTGAGGGAAGAGTTCAGTTATTTTTAAATGCAAGGCTCAAACACAGTTCTGGGAGCCACAGAACCAAGGCTGCTTATGAATCCAGGACTTTCCAGCTGGATTTAGTTATATTAAAAAAGGAAAATATAATAATTTTGGGTTTTTCTCCCTGGAGAGATTTGACAGCTCTGAGACTGAGCTATGGACTGGTTTGTGGTAAATGGGCAAAGTTACTGGAGTGGAGAAGGGAGGGAAAGCAGTGAATATACAGAGACACCCTCATTCTCTAAGTGCCTGGAAAACACCCAGAAATCTGTGGGAGCATGGGAGGAGAATGGTGGGAATTCAGCAGTGCCACAGGTATTCCCAGTGCTGTAGGTACCAGGATGAGATGAGGACTGAAAGGTTCTGGCGCACAGGGACTGGGCTGGGCTTAGCTCTCAAACCCACTGGCACAAGGAGATCACTCCTGTCCAACCCCAGCTGTATCCCACTGGGATGGGAGAATCCAAGGGAGCAGTGTCACCTCAAAGCAGACAAAAGGCTTGAGGTAAATAAACAGCATTGAGCATTAATACAGCCCAAGAGCTCTCACCACACAGCAAAGCAGATGACAATCCCATCCATTTCCTTAGCTGAAGGTTTGCCCAGTGCTCCTGTAACCCAGTGTGTCAATCCTTCCCTGCAGGTGCAGACCAGGCCTCGGTGACAGCCCGCAGCCACATCCAGGTGTTGAAGTCCCAGGTGCAGGAGGTGAGGCTGCTGTCCCAGAAAGCAGAGACCAAATTAGCAGAAGCTCAGACAGACGAGCTCATCAAAGCCCGAGGAGAGGACTCCTCATTGCCACAGGGTGTTTTAGGAAACACAGATGATGACCCTTACCTTCGGGAGGACTGAACAGAACTGAGCTCTCAGGATCAGTCACCAATGGAACAGTCCCAAGCTCCTAAGTGTGGGATAGCGTAAAACTGCTGAAATAATCCTGTGATTCCATTTTTTTTCCCCCTAGAAAGGATTGCTTTACAAATCAAGTATTTGGAAGGCCCCAGTTTTGTTTGTAACTTACCTTGTTTGTAATACTTTTGGATTCATTTATTTAAATGTTTATCTATGCAAATGTGAAGACTGTTATCAGGGATGGCCTGGTGGTAATTGTGTCTCTGCTTGGAGGGTCCTGCTGCTCCCTTGGTGTGTTTGTGGGATCAGCCAGAGAAGTGTATTTAAAAATCCTTGTTTTTAACCTGTGAGGAAATGCCTTTATTAAACTGTGCAAAAGCAGCTCAATGTGGGTATGTCCATTTGGGGAAGAAATTAGGTCTTGCTTTCTATTTGAATTTAAAAGTTTTTAACCTCTGAGTTGGCAGCTGCACCAAATTACACTGAGCTGCAGTCAGGGGAAATACTTGCTCTGGAGCTGAGAACTTCCCATGGAGTCACCCAGGCTCTTGGTGCAGTTTTGTTCAGCACAGCAACTTATTTCACCCAGAATCACCTCTGGGGGAGGTTCCCCAGGAAGCAAAGGGGAGGTTTGATTTTCAATATATTGTAGTTATAAACAGAATTGTTTTGGCAGCTGCTGTGTACTGTTCTACAAAGCACTGAGCAAAAGAGTTTTGCGTTTTTGAATGCTTTCCAAGGGAAGTTTCAGGAAATAATCTTAATTATTTCTTTTGCAAGCTTAATGTTTCACTGCAGGTTTCAAAACCACGGGTGTCTTTCACCATTCATTTCCTAACTTGACAGCTGTTGTGAAATTTGCTTTGTAGAACAGCATCCACTTGAACTTTATCACTGATGATTGGATCCCCATCTGCCAGGTTGTGTAAGAAAACACACATTAATCAAAGCTTTTTCACCACAGATTAGCATTTGATGTATCTGTGTCAAGGTTGGTGTTACTAAATTGAGTTGTGTCTGACCAGGAATTTTCTTACCTGCAGCATAAGAGGTGTTTCATTTTGGCTGCCTTTGGAACAAATGCAATCTCAGGTGCACAGCACTGTTCATTTATAGATCAGCAGTAAAAAGAAAATTAACAAACCATCTTTCCTTGCTCCTCACTGCGTGCTGCTGTAACCAAGGAGGATGGCACAGTCTGGAATTCAGCTCGCAGGGAGCTGCCCATGTCTGCTGTGCCAAACACAGCTCTGGGCTGGAGCATTAGGGGAAAAAACTCCTGTGATGAGAAGGTTACTTGGGTGGTGGCACAGCTGAGCCCTCAGGAGCCAAATGCAGTTTCAGGTCAACCTCTAACCACAACTGCTCTCCTTTGGTACCTTGTGGAGTTGAAGAACATCTGCCAAGCCCCTGACCCGAGTGCACAAACAAGTTGTGTACCTTTCAGGATGCCACAGTAATTCTACTCAGATGTTTGCATGGCACTGCCAGGAGCCTGCAAAGCCAGGAAAGTCCCTCTTCCCCTTTCAGGGCCTGCTCCCAGCCCTGCTGTGACCCCACTTCTTGTTTCACTGCACGTACTGCTCTTCCTGCCCAAGAGCTGTTCCCACACACATCCAGCCCAATGTGACTGGAACCAGCCAGTGCAGCCAAGTCCAAGTAGGGGTGAGGAGCACGAATCACCCCAAAACAGGGCAGAAAGGAGTCCCTCACCTTTGTCAGGAAGTGAGAGCTGCCAGCTGGGGGTTAGCCCACACACCTAAGCCCACAGCAGACATGACATCATGCTCTGTGCTCCTGAGTTTGCACTGGGAATCATCGAGTGGATCACAAAAGTGCTGGCACAGCAGCTCACAGGGCACCACGGTGCCTGCCCTGTGCAGTCTCCTCTCCAGGACCAGCAGCAGTGCCCAGAGAATTGTGCCCAGAACCTGGGCTTGCTGCTGGCACTCAGCCTTGTTTACAAACCTGAAACTACACACAGGCACTTTCTCAGCTACTGTTAATGAAAGCCTGTTGGAGCTGCAGCCAGAAAACACAGTAACAGCTTGCACAAGACCACCCTGAGGATGGACACCCACCAATTCTTTGAGACAAACCCCTACTCACACCTGGCACAGAAACAGCTCCTGTGAGGTGATACCCTTGCCCCAAGAGCCTGGGTCAGCCATGGGGCTCAGCCAGAGCTACACCAGGTGCCCCAGAGGGCCAAGGGAGCACATCCTACCAGCAGTCCTTCAACATCCCACTGAGAGCTCCCACACTCTGCTCTCAGGGTGTCCCTGTCTATAAGACAAGCAGGAGCCTCCTGGCAGCACTTCCTGGGCACTTCTGAAAGCTCCAGCTCCCATCTGGTGGGGGATGGATGCTGGGCAGCTGGCACTACAGACAGCAATTACAACAGCACAGCACAAAGGACTCTGTTTGCTCTAATCACACACTTCCTCTTTACTCATTTGCTTGTTTTTTCCCCTAAGGCTTCCAGGCTGCTTCCTGCTCATCCACAGCTCCTGCTCTAGAAGCAAGATACTGATAAACTTCACAAAAGAACCACCAAACCTTACTCCTATATTTGATCTTTTCTCAAATTAACAACTCCAGTAGGTTCAGATTTATCACTTTTGTGTCAATGCATCTTGTCTGAACAGGACAGAGAACAGCTCACAGAAAAAGAAGTGGCAAGTATCCATTTCCACTAGCATTATCCTCTTTAATGCAAATACCCAGCACCAGATCTCAGCCTTCCCTGGCTTTTAGGGTTCTTGGCTTTCAGAAGACCTAAGAATATTCCCATGTAAATACTTTTCAAGACTATTTTATTTATACACAACATTACAACAACAACAACAAACTAAACACCTCCCACACAACATGGGAAGCTACAGCCATTCTTCCTACCACCATGATTATTCAAAACACGTGTCTCCTCTCAATCCAGATCAGAAAGTGTTTGTGCTAAAGTTTCCAGTGCATGTAAACCTTTGTGAGTTTCTGCAAAAGCCGAAGGGCTGGAGGCTGAGCCCAGTCCCCCAGGTCATCATCACTGCTGTGTTAAGGCCATGTATTTTTGAAGCTCTTCCTTCCCCACTCCACTCCCTATCTCCTGCTGTCTGGTAGGAGCTGTGGGACAGTTAGTGCCCTGGGACAGCAGACCCAGCAGAACATCCTGGCCTTTCTTCCATGCCTTCAAGTAAATTTCAAATGCTCTGTCACTCCTTAGTCATCGTTGGCTGTCCCACATGAGACTGACTTTGGCCAGCAGTCAGACACCAGTGCAGGTGGCACTTGTGACTTCCCCTGGCACAGTTTGGCTGGGAAGCCACTGACCACACCCCCACCCTGTGACAATTCAACTGCTTCAAGTAACTCCCAATAGAAAGAGACTCACTGCAAAGCAAACCACAACAGCTCCAGTGCAGTCTGTTAGTAACGGATACATTTCTACCACAACCTGATTTTTAGTTTAAGTACCCTGTCACCAGCCACAATCCCTGGGCTCATCAGTAGCTCCTTTTCCAGCCCCTGCTGGAGCTGTGTGTCACTGACACCGCACACCTAATGCTGTCATCCCTCACCAGCGTCCACATGATCCACATCTCCGTTGGGTTCAGTCTGTGCACAACCATCAGCTCTTTGTACAAGCATGGATCAAAAGGGTTGAAAGGTCTCTGGATCCCAAAAGTCTTAAAGCCAGCGTGGTTCTTTGGGGTCACTGACATCTTTGCCAGACACATTCCCACAAACACATCATCTATGGGGAAGAGCTCCATGTCCTCTGCAGTGCT
Source organism: Haemorhous mexicanus (assembly GCF_027477595.1). Classification (NCBI taxonomy): domain Eukaryota; kingdom Metazoa; phylum Chordata; class Aves; order Passeriformes; family Fringillidae; genus Haemorhous; species Haemorhous mexicanus. The sequence continues at coordinate 10,995,792 of NC_082359.1, forward strand.
CTGGAGGCGACGCACTGTCTCTCTAGACATCACATATCCCCCTCCTCCTGCATAGAGAGGATAGAAGGTGGCCCCATACATGGGCTCTGGAATGAAGTATTTGACCTTGGTGTTCCTGATGGGCCGGGCGTTGGCGATCACGTCCCCGACAAAGAGATCCTGTTCAGGGTCCAGCTCCTGGAGGAACTCCACGATGTTGTAAGTGTTGACAAACACGTCATCGTCTCCCTTCAGCACGAACCTGGCGTGCTGGCAGTCCTCCGTGAACCAGCGGAGGAAATGCAGCTCCTTGAGGGTCAGGTTGAAGAAGTCGTCAACAAAATCCCACTGCAAGATGTCACCGAACTCCTGGCTCTCATAAGCCAGCAGCTGGTGCAGGGGCTGCAGCTGGATTTTGGCCTCGGAGCGCCCTAGGAGGAACACCAACCTGATGTGCCTGCCCCCGATGGACACCTCCTTCCCCCACGTGTTCCTGATGGCCACACGTCGGTCCACGTTGATGGGGGAAGACTTGATGGCCAGCAGGAGGAACATCTCTTTGCTACACCTGGAAGGCCTCAGCAGGACCGAGAAGTTCCTGCAGTGCTTGTAGGTTAGGAAGACTCGGTGAGGCTCCGGGAGGGCGAGAGAAGAATTAGCAAAGGTCAAATTCGGCAAACACTTGCTGTGCTCAGCGCTGTCCAGAACCGAAGGCTGCACTCTGTGATTCACCACATCCACTTTCTGCTCTGCTGATGATGCTGCCAACTTTGCCTCCTTCTTCATGTAAAACACCCAGGCCAGCAGCGTGATTGAGAAGGTGTAAAGCACGAGGCTTTTCATCCTGGGATACATGGCAGCATCCGGCGCGGGACCGGCCCCGGGCGGGCAGATGAAGACGAGCCGTTCCGTCCCACCTTACCTGGGACGGGGACGTGTCTCGGTGCTTCCTCCCGGTTCTCACCAGGACCCGGTGCTGCCGGCGAGGACGGTCCAGAGCGCCCGGTCCCGCCGGGGCGCGCAGACCGGGCTGGAGCCGCCGCTCCACGGTGACCCCGCACGGCAAAACCCCCGCCCTGCTCTGCGGAGCCTCCTCCGCGATTCACTGGGAGCTGCCGTTCCCTCCGCGATTCACCGGGAGCTGCCGTTCCCTCCGCGATTCACCGGGAGCTGCCGTTCCCTCCGCGATTCACCGGGAGCTGCCCCCGCCCCGCCCCGGCGCTGCTGAGCCCCGCCCCGGGCGGAGGGGCTGGCACGGGCACCGGGGCAGCGTGTCCCCGGCACGGACACCCACCCTACACCCCGCACACACACCCAACACTCCCTGCCCGCTCCGGCTCCAGCAGAAGCTCAGCACCAGGCACAGACCACCAGGAGCCCCGGGGCAGCTCCCAGCTCTGGCGGTTCAGCTAAACCAGGCTCCACGCAGCGTTCCCCCGTGGTTTATTTCCAGTGAGGCTTCTGCCATGGACAGATCACTGAGTCTTCCCCACTGACATGGCCACGTTCTCCTGGCTCTGGGTGCTGGCTGCCAAGGGCCATCGAAGGAGCTGCATCTGGAATTGAACTGTCAGGGGCACCGGCTGGGGCTCTTGATCCTCCTCCACTTCAGCAGTGTCTTTGTTTTTTCCTTTTCCTGTGGTAAGAAGTACATTTGTCACTGTCTTGAGGGAGTAAATGATCCTAAAAGCAGCAGTGTGCAAGGGTGTCAGCAGTGACTGGGCCCCAGGGGAAATTGAATATGATTTAGGATGATAAGCCCAAAAAGCATCTTTAGGCTGGCAGTTGACCTGGGTGCAGCCTTGCTTTTTGTTGTGAAACTGCCCTAGGGCAAAAGAAAGATGCAGAAATAAATTATTTCAAGGATCCTGGAAAATCAAGTGCAAGGTAAAATGAGACCTACGTGAGACTACTTCTGAAGACATCCTTCAGTCTCTGGGCAAATGGTTCACTTGTGACAAAGCCCGCTGCCTTTCCTCTTTGAGCTGTCTGGAAGTGATCCCAATTCCTCTGAGAAGACTTATTATTTGTGTGCATTTGCTGAACTGAGGGATGCAAATCAGCCTCAGCTCCCGGCTGTGAGAGTGCCAGTCCCTGCTGGACACACGGCTGGGAGCCATCCCCTGTCCCCCGGGGCATGGCCACTGTCACAGCTCCAAGGGAGGTCCCCAGGTGATGTGCAAGTGTCCAACACCCCCGAAGCAGCTGGTGACTCATGGGGCAGGCAGGATGTGCAGACTCTGAGCTCAGCAGGGCTCAAGCAGCCCCCCACAAAAGCCACAGCTGGGATGTTCTGGTGAGTCACAGCCATGGGACAACGGGTGTAGCGAGCTGTGGGGCAGCTCATCTTTAGGCACTGTGCATTTTGCACTCACACTTTGAATTATGTGCTCAGTGGCCTCACAGTGCAGCCAAGCCAGCCCCCACCTGGCACAAGCACAGGTGGACACCAACTTAAGCACAAATCTCTAATTGCTGTGGGTTTCTTGCAGCAGCAGCACTTCTGTGCACACACGAGCACTTTTACCTTCATGCACATGCTGACCACACACCAGGGAGGGAAGGAAGGAAGGAAGGAACAACCACTGCTGAAGCTGAGCTGTTTGACAGCAGCTGTCTGCTTCAGCAACAGGCTGAGTGTACATTGCAAATACACATCTTCGTGTGGGGGACAACAATTCAATGAGTTTTCTTCTTTTCAAGTCGCTAAGGGAGGCCACTGGCTTCTGTGAATGCAGTCCAGGACTGCAGAGCTCTGAGAGCGTCCCCAAAGATCGGGACCTTGCTGTGGGTGACAGGGCACAGGAAACCAGCCTGGAGCTCTGTGGGTTAACTGCACTCTTAAATCCAACACCAGAGCAGGAAAATAAAGCTCCTTTGGTAGCTCTGAGCAGTGCTGGAAAGCCTGGCCCTCTCCATGCCCTCGGTGACCCACGAGCAGCTTTTCAGCGTTGCTTGGCCACCCCTTTCATCTCCCACTTCCTCCCGCTCTTGCATTACCCCTCCGATGTGCTGGCACTGCTATTTTTGCAGTCAGAACCAAGACTGATGGAGAAATAAACCTGTGAGAGGCAGGGTGAGGTTTGCCTCTGGCAGATTAAGCAAGGCTGCTGGCTGAGCAGCTCTGAGGAGGCAGGGGACACACCCGGCGGGGTCAGGGTGGTCTCTTGGTGGGTGACAGCAGACTGGGATCTGTTCCCAGCCCTGCCACGGGCTGGCTGGGGCACCTGGGGCTCTCTGTGCATCTCATCTCCAAACCAGAGAGAACAACAATCCCCTCTGCAAAGTGTTTGGAGATGCGAGCTGGCAGTGAATGAGGAGCTCATTATGCATCCCAGGCAGCCCTCGCCCAGCTGCCTGCCCACGCCACCGCCCACATTTGGCAGCCGACACAGCGGGCAGCACTTTTCTCACCCAAAAATCTGCTTTGTCCATCTCCCCTGGCACAGGCTGCTGTAGGTATGGGTCTCCCAGGGCAGCTGGCAGCCCACCCCGGGTGCTTGTGCAGACACCGGCTCGTAAGGAGTCCGGGCTGTGTCTATTCTGAGAGCCCCGCAGTCAATGTCTGTATTCACAGCCCGAGGCTCAGGATGTGAGTAAGTCCCTGCTCCTGGAGCTGGCAGCGTGGCTGGGCCCTGCTCCTGTTTGCTCTCTCACACACCCCGCCCTCTGTCCCGCCAGCTCCAGCCTCTGTCACCTTTGGAAGCCGCGGTTTTCTGGTCTCCTTTCTCTGCTTTGGGTTTTTTGCTCTTGTCTTTGCCTTTTTTTGTCTCCTGTGGAGAGAGATGTTTCCACAGTAAGGCCGTGTTGAAACTCACTGCCTTCATTCAGTCCTGTGCCAGGTGTCATCATCTGGGTGCTGTCACTGGGATTTCAGGGGCAGAGGACAGAGGTGAGGGGCAGCAGGAGCACAGCAGAGTGGCTGCTCAGAAAAGAGAATCCAGGAAACAGAAAGTTGGTACAGCTGGTATGTGCTGCCACGCTGACAGAGAGAGCCAGAGGAAGCACGAGTGGCTACTTACACATTCTGGAATGGAAAAATAAACTCATCTATTTTCCTAGGCCCAGAAAAAGTAGCAGAACTGCTCACTAATATCAGCCTTAAATAATCACACCAGCAGTGATGGATGATGGTTAGGCAGGGCTATTTCAGGAGAGAAGAACTGAGGGATGGATGGATGCCCAGGCCAGAGAAGGCATTTGCTGAACCCCAGCCTGCAGCCCTGCCCTGGGACATGCTCCTTACCTTCTCCTCCAGAACTGGTGGTTCTGGTGGTTTCTCAGGGATCAGGATCCCAAAGTCACACAAAGTTGCCACCATATCCTCAGTGGCCAGCAGGGTCTCCAAGGTCACTCTCATGGTGGCCAGGGTGCTCCAAATGGGGGGGTCACTGCGGAATTCATATGACTTCTTCTTCTTCTTCTTCTTCTGCTTGTCCTTGGACATGGGGACAGGCCTCAGTAGAAGGCTGGGGTCCCTTTGTCAGAGAGAAGAAACCCCAACCCAGCCCCTTGCCCACCACTGCATCCTGGCCAAGGTGTGTGTCAACAGCTGCTGCCTTTGCCCCAGAGAAAGGGGGGACTTTGGGAGAGGTCTGACTCTCTGACCCACCAGACTGACCCAGGAGAAGGGTCCTTGTCTCCCATCACTGTTTTTGCAACTCAGATAGAATTTGGTGGTTGTTGTCTCCTGGCAGACTACCTTTGCACCGTTCTTCTTCGGCTCCTGTCCCTCCTTATTTGTGACAGAATTTTCTTCTGGATCCACAGGCCACGAGATCACCTGCCCGGACAGAGGAGCTGGCCCAGGGTCACTGCCATCCCAGCCTGCCTCCCAGAGGGAATGTGATGCCACTGGCTGGGCCTCCCAGCAGCTCTTCCCCCTTCATCCAGCTCAGCCACACCCTCACCTTCTCCTCCACAACTGAGACAAAGGTTCCAGCCTCCAGGTAGGACTTCAGCCCCACCAAGTCCTTGGCAATGTGCTCCTTCCTGTAGCTGCAGTCGATGGTGTCTGCCCAGGGCTGTGCAGGGGTGGCAAAAACGTTTGCTGTGTAGGGACACAAAAAAGTTCAGAGCAGACCTCTCTTTCTCCAGGACACAGCTGGTGCCAGGTCCATCAATCCCAGAAACAGCCCAGCTGGCACTGTGAGGGACATCCTGATGCCACCACACCCCACAAAGAGCTATAAACCTGTCCTGAGACATTGAACAGATGATCTATAATTCCTCATTACCAGGGAGGGCCTTGGGATCCTCTGTGGCTGCAGGCTCCTGATGGCTCTTTGTTTCTCCTGTGTCCTGAGCAGAGCTGTCCACATCCAGCATAGCCTCTGTGGGACTCTGGTAGATTTTTGTTCCCTGGAACAGAGATGGATTTGCCTCCAAAATCCTATTCCCCAACCCACCCTCATGGGAAGAAGGGACTTCAGTGCCAGGGAAAGGGTCTGCCACAGTCAGCAGGAGGGGGACTGCGAGTTCCCTCCCACGTGCAGAGCTCTGGGCTCCCCAAGAGGGGTGTGGAATGTGGGCAGCGGGGGCTTGTCCTGCTGGATGCAGCCACATGGGAATTCTGTCCCCAGCACTGCTGCTCCCCACACCAGGCCCATCACCCCATAGCCTGGAGATGCAGTTCCCCCTGCTGTGACCTGCCATGCTGCTTGTTTCCAGGAGCACAATCAAGCACCAACCTCAGGACTGCCCCTGTCCTCGAGCTCTTCTCCCTCTGCAAACTGGTAGGTCACAAAGTAGCTGCAGGCGATCACCGGGCCCTCGGAGCCAAACTCCAGCTGCTGAAAATCTTCAGGATTAGGGAGTCCTGTCATCTCCCCAATGCTCACAACCAGTCGTGCTTCACTCCTGATCAGCTCTGAAAGGAAGAGAATCCAGCCATGAAGCTGCAGCACTTCCCTTCCAGAGAGAGGAAGGAACAGAGCAAGCAGAAACCTCCAGGTCCCATGTCCCACCTGCTGGCATCCCTCGGTGCCAGCCTGTACAAATGCTGTGACAAACCACTGCCACGTGGCGTCACTACAAAGCCAGGCAAACACCTCCTGGCTTGGCTGCTCTGCTCCTTCAACGTTTGAATCTCCAAAAAGCACATCCAGCACATAAACTCATTGAGTAGGGGCCATCAAGAGAGGTTTCCCATCCCGGGTGTCCCCAGCCTCCTGCTCTCATCCCAGTCAGGGATGTGCCACAGAGGTGGCACCGCTGTGTGCAGACAGTGCAGCCCCACGTGAGAACCTTCCCCAGTACTGATGTTCCTCTTGCCACAGCTCGGGAGGGAAATGCATGATCTGAAACCAGATGGGAAGAAAAGCTGAGGCAGGCCAGGACACTGAGGCTGGGACTGGGATTGGCTGCTCTTGGGCCTAAATTAGAAACTACCTCACTCGTAATTACACAAGCACAATGCAAACCCCACTCCTGAATCCCAGGGTCAGCACAGGCAGGCTCAGAGGCAGGGCTCACCTGGCTGCCTTGCCAGCCCATGGAACTGCTGCCTCTCTTCAGGCCATATGTAGATGTCATCCAGGATGGACACCTTGGGCAGGCTGTCCACGAGGAAGCCTCTGTAAGTGGGGATGAGAGCCAGTGGGTTCCCTTGGAGCAGCAGGATGCGGAGGTTCTGCAGGGTGGACAGCTGGGAGACCAGTCCCAGCAGGTCTGTGAGGCTGTTAAAGCTCAGGTCTAGGGAGACAAGGTTTGGCCTAAGGAGAGAACCCAGGGAAGGATGTAAGACAGCTAGCACCTATTTGAGGACAGAAAGCTAAAGCCCCGGACCAAAAACAGAAAGAAAATTCGTATTTCTCCAGCACAAATTGGGTTGAACTGAGGAATCCAATCTGGCGACCAGTTCCAAATCCCTGTGCCATACAGTCCATTGCCAGTCTGCCCCACAACACAAAACCATTTCTTTAGCATCCATTGATGACCCCACTGCACCATTTGGTGAGGCAGTCTATGCTTCAGATGCTTACAGACTTCCAGCAGGGGCTTTGGGAAGAACACGGAAAAAGTAAGTTGCCCAGGGAAATGGAACTGGGATGGGCAGGGTGTCAGGGCAGTTCCCCTGGTGATCTCCCCACTCCACACCTTGTAAGGACCAAAACAACCTCTGGGCATGAGACAGAAGACAGCAGAGACAGACTACTCTGCAGAGAGAGTAGACTCAGAGCAAAGAAACAACTCAGTTGTTTCTGAATTTTCCCAAAAAGGGCCACCTCCATGGCTTGAGGTCAGCTGTTCACATCTGCTCATTTCCCTTTCAGGAGCCAACATTCAGCCTGTGGCATTACCAGAAATCCACAGTGAAGTGCTTTTCCTGGAAAGGGCCACACAGCCGGTTGTAGCCCAGCCCCAAGTGCTGGAGCTCCGGGGGTGGCTGAGCACACAGGTCCTGCAGATCACCCACATCATTGTAGCAGAGCTCCAGCACCTGCCCAGGACAGAAGGAACAACAAACACCTTGGAAATTAGCTGTTCCTGGCACCCCCTTGAGCTGTTTGACTTTCCCTGTGTTCCCACTGGGAATTCCTACCCCATCCTGCACAAGACCCTCCTCACTCACCTTCAGAGTCCGGGGCAGGTGGGCTGAGGTTACTCTGCTGATGTGGTTGGCACTGAGAATGAGCTCCTCCAGCTGCTGGAACTGCAGCAGACCCTCATCCACCTCCTCCACCTGCAAAGAGCTGGGTTTGGCCAACTTGTCCTTGAGGCACCTCGTGGCCAGGGTGACATGGACGACATCTTGATCTGTGTGACATGGGCTAGCACAATATCCTGGGGAGGCTGTGGGGAGAAGTTCTACCCTAGCTGCAGCACCTGGGAAGACCATGGGATGGCAAGGTGTCCTTTTCCCAGCATGTTTTCCCTGACAGCAGGAAGACAAGGTTCCCTGGCCTACAGCTTTATGGGCACCAGCAGCTGCACTCACCCCCTTGTCGAGTATCCGCAGGGACTTGACAAGCTGGAAGACTCTGGAGCCAAGGAGGAGCTCGGGTGCCAGCACAACCACTTCCCTCAGGGACTGGGCCTGGGGGCTGCAGTCGGGGGGCAGTGCCCAGGGGCTGTGCTGGTCTCTCAGCAGCTCCAGCAGCACCTCTGTGGTCTCCTCTCCTGGTGGCACAGCCTCCTCCAGCCCTGCTGGCTGTGCCCGGGGGCTCCTGCTGGCATTGAGGCGGGATTTGTTCTGTGGACAGGGAGAGAGGAGAGGCAATGGCAGCCCTGTGCCACGTCCCACGGCTGTGCCCCCCAGACCCCTACCCAGCTGCCGAGGCCACAAGGGAAGTCGTGCAGCCCCAGGTGCTGCAGGTACTCCTGAAAAGCAGCCGAGACGCTGCCGGGTGCTGCCATGCAGCCCCAGCCCAGCAGGGAATCCCCTGGCTCACTGCTTGTGTCCCTGTTGCTAGGAGATGGTGCCATGGAACCACATTCTCCAAGCAGAGGGTAGAGCAGGTCTGGAACAGCACCAACCTCACCCGGCTGGGAATAAATCCCTGTTTTTCTGGTTCCCACTGGGTTCTGGGGCTGCTCCCCACCAGGGAAAGGGCAGGCGGCCTCAGGCTGCACTTGCAGGGTGCAGCATCAGCATTCTTGCCTGGCTGGGGACCTGTGGCATGGAATTTGCCATTTCCTTTATCTGTGTCCTGAGTGCTGCTCAGACTTCAGGGAAGAAGCAGTCAGGGTCTCAGTCAGCTCCAAAAGCCCAGCTCTCCCCTTTACGTGGAGGGCACTGCCACACAACCATGTAAGGCCAGAAAACAAGCTCATGGCTGAAAATACCAGCTCCCACACTTGGAAAAAGTAGGTGAGCTCAAGGAACAAAAGCTACAGCTGTGTCTCAGGTCAGCATCAGGTCTCCACAGGCAGAGATTGATTTCCTTTTTCCAGCGATAGGTGTTGTGGCAATGGCCACAAATTCCATTTTAGAGCGCTGACAGAGCAGCGTGTGTCAGCAGAACTTCACCAAATGAACTGCAGTTGCTCTGTGATGCCTGATGGTTACGTGGTGGAAAGCTGAACTTCTCAGGCTGGGTTTTACAGGACGGATGCTGACCTGCTCCCTTATCAGCTCAGCAGCTTATCACAGCCCTGTACAGACCGGAAAGGATGTGCACAGCATGAACAGGCTATGAGATAATGACATGTCCTGGAGTGGAATAACCTGGTAAAGTGCTGTCCTTAGGAGAAAATGAAGTAAAATCTTTTGAAAGTCTTTGAAGGAAAATTACCAGTGGTTGAATTGTGTTTTGTGGGAAAACGAAGCCGTAAAAATTCTGCTTCTTTTATTTGCATCACTATTTAAAATAACTATTTCCATTGCCTTCAGTGCTGCACAAAGAGATACTCCTGCTCTTGGGGGAAGACCAGATCCCAGTACTCCCTGCCCATGCCCATCTGGGAGAGCTGGAAGGGGCTGGCAGTGCCCAGTGGCGTCTTTTATGTACAAGCTCCTCTGCACCTTCCACAGATCTTCCTGTGGGCCACTGACCAACTGCATCTCTGCAGGTTTGGTGCTTCCAAACAAGAAACCCTCCAAGATCACCCTTCTGCCTGAAACGAGCCATCTGTACCCACCACTGCCTTTGTAGGGATGTTCCTAAAGAACACCATGCACAAAGAAACATCTCTCTTTCTCTCTGTCATCGTTTTCCCACCAAATAATAATAAAACCCTCAAATAAAAGAAGTGTCTGCCAGAACTGTCCTTTCTGTAGGCCATGGTAACTCATCTCTTGGCATTACTTAGCACCTATTCTGTTTTGGTGTGTATGAGAATTTCCTGCATTTGGTTACTGGAAGCAGAAAACAGCCTCAGGGCAGCTGGAGAGATGGGCAACAGGGATGGGAGGGGGGATCCTGAGCATCCCTTGGGAACAGGGTCTTACAGGCATCCAGCAAAAGGATTTATACATGGAACTCAAGGCCTGACCTACCTTGCACACAATGTTTTTCATTGGCCCACTCTTACACTGACTCTGCAGGAGAAGCAATGGTTTTGGGCAGCAATAACGTGCTTCCAACCACCTTAATAAATAGAACAAGAGTTTATATTCTAAATCCCTCACTTTGGAGAGCCCAAGGATTTAGATGGGATTGCCAAGGCAAGCTCAAAGAGATGACACAGGACACCCTCCGTGTCAGTTTGAAACTGTGCACGTAGATCACAATCAGTGAAGACACATGTGAATCAACTTTCGATACAATCTTTCAAAAAAGAACAAACCCGAATTATCACTGGCAAAAAAAAAAAAAAAATTTACTGTGGGGGAGCCACTGACGCAGGACTCCACAGCACTTAAATGCAGCCTGGCTGGCCCCATCCACAGCACTCCAGGCAGGCAGAAGCTCCAGAACCAGCTCCAACGCCAGCTCCCAGCCAAGCCACTGCTGTCCCATCCCGCCATGGAACGCAGAGCAGGTGGGTGTGACTTACCCTTGCTACAGGCTGTAAGGTTGCCCTGGCTGATGCTCACCTCTAGCTCAGCCACTTCATGCCTATATGCTTTAAAAATATATCACGTTGCACAAAATGCAAAAAGCTATGCAGAAGATTGAGACTAATCATTGTATTCTTTCTTTTTTGTTTTCTCTCTTCATCTGAATGCAGAGATCAACAGGTTTGCAATCTTTCTCTTCTGTTTACTGGTTCCTTTGGGCTCCATGGCACCGACAGAGACATCAGAAAGCAGAGTGACTACAGGAGAGAGGCAGAATCATTTCACTACAGAGATACCAACCTTCGCATCAGTAATACAACAGAAAGCACACGAGTTGTTTGAATTCTATGTAAGTGCACCATTTTCCATGTGCTGTGCCTATGCCTGTGGAGAAATCTCTTGAATTATTGTAAAACACTAGAAAGACCACCAGAAAAGAAGTATTTGGGTTAAAACCAAAAGTAGCTCTTCTCTGTATTACATGCAAGAAGGAAAGTGCTCCTTGTGTTATTTCAGGGCAGTTGGAGTGAGGGCAGCTGCAGAGAGCTTGGGTGACTTTGCCTCAGCTCATTGCCTGCTGGGATCTTCCTGATTCCCAGTGTTCCTTCTCAGTCTCCTGAGTCCTGTTGGGCAGATCTTGCAGCAATTTAGTCAGGTCACTGGAAACGTGGTGAGAATTGTTTTGCCCATCAGTCTGACCCTAGTGCTTGAGCACTTCTGCCAAAAATCCTGCTCACCAATTCTTTCCTTAGAAAGGAAAAACGTTCACTGAACCCAGGTGCCAGTGCCTCAGACAAAGTTCAGTTCCTGGGTCGGTGTTCCCAAGAGTATGTTGATAAAAATCAACACTGACATTTCCTCTGAATTCATTTTTTAAATCAAAACCATCTCTGCCAAAACAGATGGAAACACACAGAGGCCAAACCAGATCTCTGGAATAGGCAAATTTTGCTCCTACAGTAAAGAATAGAAGCCAAGGTTTAGAAAATCAGAGACCCAAGGCAAGCAAGGCATGGGGATCTGCAAACTCTGTGCAATGCCTGCTTGATCAGAAGGATGGAGGTGTTAATACAACAATTGAAACACAACCAAAAACCCCACAAACGGGTAAGCAAATGAGAAAGGGAAACCAAAGGATCAACAATTTAACAATTTCTCTCTTCTCTTCCTTCCCCACAGCACAAATGTATCTCTGCAACATTCCACCCTGAGCCCTGGACAGTGACGTCCAAGGCCAGAGACATGGCAGACAGAATACCCAAATGTCCAGCTTTCCAGGCAAACTGCTGTGCTTTGCACCACATCCACAAGGCTCTGAAAAGCCTGGGAGGTGACATAGAAACCTTCTGCACCCAGAGCTCCAAAGGCCTGGTCCAGGCCAACCTCAACCAGCTGGGCACCACGCTGAGCCAGGGCACTGCCTTCTACACCTGCAGCAGCCAGCACCTGCCCCAGCTGGAGCCCCAGGGCCAGGCCATGAGCCAGGCAGACATAAAAACCTACATCTGGTGGGTTCTAAAGAAATATGAGGACATCATGCAACTTACAGGAAAGCTGTACTCTGAAGCAGCAGTTTGATACGCCGGGATGAAAAAATAATTTGAAGATAGATCTCTGTAAATGAGACCTACCAGGGGTTATGGGATCAGTTTGATGCCAGGATCAACACTGAAAATGTACTTGCTATTCTCTCTAACTATATAATCCAGTTTAACTTAATATTTAAAGGATGAATGTGTTCTTGAATGTATTTATTATAAAACTATTTATATTGTCTTATTTGCAACAGCACATAATAAGGATGGACTAATGTGAGTCAAAGTAATTTAATTAACCAGCCCTGACATATATAAGCAAAGTATAATTTCAGTAATTTTAATGTTATTTATATTTTTATCTTGCAGTTGTTTTTCAAAAGAAAAGTTGATTGTCAGCAGGCTGATTTTGTACTTCTCTCTCTACTGGGGAATTTTATTTATGAATTTATACAACACATCTATTTTTATAAATCTATTTAAGCAATTAGTTTATATATTTATTTATTCATATTTTAATACTGAAAGGGATCTATTTGCTACTTAGTAAATAATGTTTTACTCATTTCCTGTTACCACCTTTGGATAGAAACTGGAACTTAATTAAAATATTAAATAAAACCAATGTTGCTGGATTCTTTTTATTCCAATTCTTTTTTCCAATATATCTTGCACTGGCCCTGTTCTGCTCAGACTTCTCCAGGAAAAGTGGGTTTGATATCAACTGAGTTACACTGCCAGCCCCCCAGAAGTCTGAGAGGGGATCCTAGAGAAGCACTCAAGCTTCCCAAGACAGACTGAGGGACCAAGCTCCTTGTTGGAGCCAGGGGAAGAATTCTTCCTAAACAGGCCCCATTTCAGACACAACTGTGGAGATGTCACATGGTGGTGACATGAAGAAGGTAAAGCTCCAACCTCCTCTCCTCCATTTTTAATAGAGAAAGAAGAGTGGTTGGAAAAAAAAAAAATAAAAATCACTGCCTGTGGTTGTGCTTATCCCCAAGGCTGAAGCAACACCTGCCTGACCTTTCCAGGTGGGGTCAGCAAACCTCTCAGAGGAGGAAAACAGTCACACCCCAGGGCTTAAACATCACCCCTGTGAAGGACTGACACAAGCCACTTCAGCCTTGCTGAACCAGAGGATTATACAGGGCTGCTCCCTGTGGTTTCCTCTCCCATGCATGGCTTTTGTTTCTCCTTCTGAAGATATAAATAGCTCAACAAAAGTGTTTTCCTTAGAAAGGGAAATGCTTCCTCAGCAGTGCTAACAAGATGTCAAAGTGAGTCAGAAGGTCTGTCCAAACTCACGGCATGGGAAGAGCTACCTGAGACAGAAAAGTTTTCTTCCCCAGGGGGGAACACTCAGAGCTACCTGAGACAGAAGAGTTTTCTTCCCCAGAGAGAAACACTCAGAGCTACCTGAGACAGAAGACTTTTCTTCCCCAGGGGGGAACACTCAGTCACTGCAGAGAGGAAAAGGCACCAGCCCCAGGCAGAACAGTGAGAGAACACCTGCAGCCCTGTGGCCTTCCTGGTGCAGTGTTACCAGGCTCCATAAATCCTCCCAAGCTCTGGAGAGCTGCAAGTTGGGGGATACACCTGTTCCACAGGGAGCATCTCTATTGTGATCATGGATTTGGTCACCAGCAAAGATCTCCTGACATGCAGGTCCCCTTTTGAAAACAAAGCTTTTGAGTCCTATGAAGAATGAAGAGTTTGGATGGAGGAGCCACAGATGGGCTATGTAAGGAGTGTCAGAAGGGAACAGCAGGACCCAGGGATGTGATGAGTCTCATCTTTCCTGGGTTTGTTTCCATTTGGTGGTGGAAAAGCTTTGGGGGTGTGACACACACACCTTGTTCTGATGTTAAACATCTCTCTGGATGACAACAGGGGCTCTTTTGGGTTTGCACACAGGGAACTTCCCCACCACCCAAATAACCATTCCCTGTCTGCCCACCTCCTGGAGAAAGGGCAGAGATGAGCTCCTGAGGGAAAATGTAGGTTAAAATAAATAAATAAAAATATAGCGAGCATTCCATTCCATCCTTTTAGAAATAGAGAGAGCCCTGGGCTGTGAAATCACTTACAGCAGTGATTTCATTTGGCATCATTTCCACAGAGCAAGTGTAGTTCCACTTTTGGCAGTGTTCAAGGATTAGCAGTTCCAGCCACAAAAAGAAACCACTTCACAAACTCTTTTGGCACCTCAGCTGAAGTTACAGCAGCCTCCCTGAAATCACCACTAAATCAGTAATACAGAAACAGTGCTCTGCAGCCACAGCTTCCTCCCAGAGAGCTTCGATAGCATCACTGCAACAACTCTGGCACTTGTAGTGCTTGGTCAAGAGTGAAGGCAGGCTGAAGAGTTGGTTTATCACTGTTGAAATAGCACTGCTCTTCACTCCCACCAAAATGCTTCATGTAAGATCAAGCTTGTGATTTCTGAAAAATTAGATGCAGGGTTTTTGAACCCTGCTGTACCTCCTGGAACTGCAGGCTTGACTCATCAGAAGTTCTCATGAGAAATACCAAATCAAAAGCACCAATCACAAGGATAACATCAACCAGCACAAACTCTTGTGCGGTGATTTTAAAATAAAATCCTTCTTTTCACTCTTCTATTACCTTTCACTTCAACTAGAGCCTCACTGCTGCTTCCACTAGGCAAGAAAATCCAAAATGCCAGGGAGGTGACAACTGAAGCACAGAGAGCTGGAGTGTCCTACCAGAGAAAAACAAAAATCAGTCATTAAAGGCAGATTTATTAATTTCATTTTTAAATGGACTTAAGCAGCTCAGTGCCTAACACCGACATCAATCCCAAAAGGAGTCCAAACTTCAGCACCTCCACAGAGAATACAGAGCCCAGCTCTGGGAATGCCAAACCCAAAGATCCAAAGGTAACTCCAGCACTGCTCACAGGGCAATGAGCTCTTGTCACCTTTTAGAGCTGCAAAAAGGATGCCAAGGTGCCAACGCTGGCCCAGGAATAATTCTGCTTACCATTTCCTCACCTCCAGTCAGAAAAGAAAAGCATTAAAACCAGTTTCTTCCAAAAAATATCCTTTATTGTTTTGGTTGTAAATATAAAAAAATGCATTGCACAATTTAACAGACCTACTGAAAAGTGCTACATATCAACAGCACAACAGAAGTTGTCATGCAACAGAACAGGAAACCTAAGCAAAGCAAGAGCACAACCTGAAGTCCTCATACCTTCAAGCTTTTTTTTTTTTAATCATTTTTTCTTAACAAGAATGAATTCCATTCACTTAAAACACATTTAAATACAAGGTTAGAAGAAGAAAACAATCTATTTATTCAGTGTATTGTTAAAAGGCTTGCTCAAAACATTGATATCTTTTGACTGAAAACCTTATTCATGTTGGAAAAGTTCAGATATAAAAAGTTCAGAGAGTGGCTAGAAATTAATTCCATTATATACCAAAGGTGTGTTTCTTTGTAACTGAAGTTACTGTAACTGTAACTGAAGAACTCAAGTTTTACAGATAAAGCTACAGTTTGGTTCTACCACTTCTGCTCTACACAGTATATGAGCAGAAAATCCAACCAAGAATGAAACCAAAGACAACTAGAGCTTTAACCGATGATGTGGGAAAAATACTGGAGTCCTATTAAAAAAAAAACACAAACCAAATAATGTCCTCTGCAACTCAAGTGTAAAAATTGAAGAGTAACAGAAAAACTCCTGATGTCTCACCTAATTAAAGAAACTCCTAGAAGTTATCAACAGTTGTCCACAGTCCTCCAGACTGGTGTGACTGAATCCCTAAAGAACCTCAACTGGATGTCATCAGCCTTTTGTTGCTTGGTGGTTTTCCATGCAAGAAATGCGGGAAGGAACCAAAAAAATGGAAAGAAAAAGGAGAAAACAGTGAAAAACCCATTCAATTTTCAGCAATACCTTCTAGCTGACAACATCAAGGCAAGAACTATCCACTCCAGAAACTGAGAAAGTGAAACAGCCTACAAGTAAGCATTACCTTACTGAACATTTCTGCAGTGAGCTTCTCTCTCCTGTTCTCAAACTCCTTTTTAGGAGTTTTGGGCTTTAAAAGCAAGCAAAATTAAATTTACCTGTCCCTGTCCCTTCTACCAGATGTGAACACACACACACACAGAGGAATGTAAAAAAACCTGAAGATACAAAGGGATGCAGTTTTCCAATACATTTGACAGCCCTTTGTCTTTTCAAAGACATCTTTTTCTATCTCAGATGTAGTAAGGCCTTGCCTGTTTCCTGGGTTTGGCAGAGCAGAGATTATGTCCCTGTGTGCACAAGTGTTCTGCACATGACAGTGGAGAGGGGTGGATTCAGCAGGGAAGATGCAATTTTTTCCAAACATAGAAACAGTTACTCACAACCTCAGTCTGAAAGAGTCACAGTAATGCCTCACAGATAAAACCCTCTACAAAGCCAGGGAAGCCCCACTTCCTCCATTCTCTGAATTTTCCACACAGCATCAGTTTAGGGGGAACAATGGGTGACTTATGATTGATCAAATGCACACGTGACACCAAGATCTAAGGCACAGATGGAAACATTCTGGTAGCCCCTTCTTCCAAGGAAGCCTTCTCTAGGGGTCTAGAAAAGCATGGAAGAACATTCCAGTCAGGTCACATGGTATTAACCAGGAATCCTTTGGTTTTGTGCAGAGATCAGACTGTCATGGTGAAGTGTGCACTTGTCTCTGATCCTCCTCAGAAATTCCTTCAATTCTAGTTTGCTCCTGGAGCTTCACCCCTTACTCCTCCTGCTAAAAGGAGGCCAATAGCTACAATACAAGCTAATAACTACACCAGATAATGCCCAAGTTCTCCAGAATTTGTCTTTGGGGTGGGGCCATCTACAATATACCAATTAATACAGTTTGAGGTAAGAAGGAACCAGCAGACAATCCCATAAAGACTTTGTGCATATCACAGGCCATAAGTAAGTTATTTAGACACTCCTTTACTGAGTGAAACACGTTGGATTTGATAGAACATAACTTGTATTCAGTTCTATGGGGGTTCTCCAAAAGTTTAGTACCAGACAGATGTGCAGCACCTGCAATTCTGTGCAGACTATAGGCACTGTGTGTTTGGCTTGTTTACTTTGGTGACACTGAGGAAATCAGAGTGCTTAAATTACAAAACTTTGAAAAAAATAAAGTATTTCAATTCCTCCATGGGTAAGAAAGAATGATTTATGTTTAAACACCTTAGTCTAAGTGGAAAACTATTCAGGAACTAATACATACGTGGTCCATCTCTTTCCATACCAATCTTTAGTGGTTCTACTGTTCAGATGTGAGACATAAACCAGCTTTTTTCCTCCTGTGTTCCCAAATGAAGTGAAACCACTCTCCTCACAAGGCTGACTGATAAAAGAATTCTGATCTGCAATAATAGGGTGACAAGAACATATTGAATCACTGCTTCAAAGAGTAGCCACATCATTTCTTGTAATTGCACTAGTGGAAAGAATCTTTTCACTTTTCCTTTCCCCCCTCCTACACTCTTGCCTAACTAAGCAATACTTATTTCTTTTCTCTTAAAGATTTGCAGTTTTTTAACAGTTCTTTGAGTTTGTTTCTGCACCACAATTTGTTAAACAGGAACTTCCCCTCCAACTGTAACCAGCTCATGGTGCAATCTGCTGGATGAGTTTTCCATCCACATCAAAACTGTGAATGGACAAAGTTTTTGGCAGTTCAGGTGAATTACCCCTGCTGTTCCTTAAAGGTTGCTTTAAGTTTCCAATCCATTCATGAGATATGGGATGTCTGGGTCTCAGTTTTTCAGACACCCCTGGGCCCTGAAGGATGATTGTACTGCACTGTGATTGATGGGACAGAACTCCCACGCCACCGATACCAGAAATGGTAAAAATCACACACCATCACTGCTGACAAGCAGGAGGCCACACTGCAGGGGAGGCATTAGAGAATCTGCTCATCTGAAAAGGTCAGCAAAAACACCAGCTCTTGGACAATGTGCCTGCTGCTTTCTTGCTAGAAACCCACACATGTTTTTAAGAGACAGTGAGGTCCTTTCCAAGGAAAGGACATAAGGGACATCCCCAGCTTATCACAGTGTAAAATGATTTTACTGGAGTCAAATTCACAACTAGTGATAAAAATTGGAGGATTGAAAGCACTGATTCAAAAAATGATTTACTTATTTAACACTTCTTACCCAGATGTATCCAAAAGAATATTGCTTAATTGATTACAACATTATGAAAGATCTGGGAATGGATCCCTCCAGAAAATCTACTCACTATTTAATTACTATGACAACCTTTGCACACCATTCCTTGGCTGAGACTTGAAATTTTGTTGCTTCTGTCACAGGGACACAGGTTTTCACATGTGCCACAAACTTCAAATTATTTGTCAAATCTACTGTAAAAAAAGAGAAAGAAAAGCATGTCCCCCAACACAGCCTGCACAGAGGAAGCTGTGTTGGTACAATATTGCCATTCTGCCTTCCCCTTCAGTCCTCAGTCCCTCCATGCAGGGAGAGGCTCACCTTTTGTGCCTTGTCCTTCCTACAGTGCTGCTCTCACAGAAGGAACACTGCAAGGAAAACCATTAGCTGCAAGAACTCAGGACAAAGGAGAAACAAGAACAAAACCTCCACCTGTGCTCAGCCCTACTCCCCAGGCCCATGGTTTCCTTCCAAACCTTGGCCCAGCAAGTGGAGGAGATTGGGGACAAAGCTGAGAAAAGCTCCTTTCCCCAAGGAGAACCTACTGAGCCCATTTCAGAGTGTGCAACCCCCAAGTGCTCCAGTCATTCCTCATTCTCCCACTGTGAGAGGCTGCACAGCACCTCCAGCCTCCCTTGGAACTGGAAGAAAACTACTCAAGGGAAGTGTTCCCACTGTTTGCAGAGCTCTGAACAATCAGGATCAAGCCATAAGTGGAATTACAAGGGTCATGGGATGGACAATCCCTGCTGGAACGGGACTCAGAACTGCAGCAGAGCACAGTATGTGCTGAGATTGTCACAGAAAAATGTTATGCAGTAGTTTGAGTTTTAAACTTATTTTTACATGTTCTATAACTCTCGTTGAACAGAACCTTCCCATACAGACCAGGCCTAGCAAAGTCCTTCAGGTTTTTCAGACAGAAGGCAAAAAGAAACAAAAAAAGACAAAGAAGCAAAGAACTGACTGCAAGTCTGTGTGGTTTGATATAGCTTCTGAGATAATAAAAAAGCCAATTTTTTTAACATTGCAAACTCAATTCTTGTCTCTGAAGTGCTACTACATTTACCTATGGATGTGATTTATATGTGCACATTTTGTGAGGATGGCAGCTGAACTGTCCAGAGTGCAAGAAAATAGTTCATTAATTAAACTGATATAAGATTCATGTATTTGTCCTAACTGCAGAATTTATACAATCTAAAACTGCTCTCTTGCACTTACTGCACAGCCTGCTACTCCCTTGCAATGGCTATTAAAAAAAAAAAATCAGCTACTTTGTTTACTAGAAAATAAAGCATGTATTGAAACTGATCAAATGCAATGATACACTCATTAAAATAAAAATACACAAAACACAGCCTGAGATTTTAATTCTAGTATTTTTGCCATGAGTTGACATCACTGACAGATTTTTCTTCTCCTTTGGTTTTTCATATGATCCTGTTTAACAATTTTCACTATTCAAGTAAAACACATGGAATCAAATACCAGAGAACAAAATAAAAAGCACATTTTGCTTCATGAAATCAGAAGTATTTTTTCCCCTTGAAGAGCACATTCCTTGGTGTACAGGATTTACACTTCAGAGAACTGAGGGCGTTCCATTAGTTGCATAAGGATGCATTGATGGAGATCTATTGCTGCCTGCAGGGCTCAAACCTGCTGAGTTTACCTGAGCTTGGTGGTTTTTTTCTCACTGACAGAGCACAGCACAGCACTGGAGAGGAATCCAAACGTTCTGCATCACCTGCACCTCTTCGCAAGGCAGGGCCAGGTGCCCTGAACAATGTCTCGGGTGATGGAGAGAATCCTTTCTAAAGTGCACTGACTGGAGGAGCCTGGGCAGGCAGGGCCTGGCAGGTTCTCCACCCCTGGGACAAGCACCTCAGTGTCTTTGGTTGTTAGGTCTCCCCAGCTCTCTTGTTCACCTTCGTCACAGCCTCCCGCGCCTGCTCCGGCAGCCGCAGCGGGTCCGACAGGATGGAGGTGCTCCTGCTCAGCTGCCGCAGGGTGTTCAGCACCACTGTTAAAAAAAAAAGGCAGGAAAGCATCAGGAAAAGCTATTAATCTGACTGATCTCTCTTCTGCAAAATAGAGCACCCCTTGACAGCTATAAATGTAAATTAAACGCTTGCTGAAAGGCAAGAGGGGAAGAATGAAGCAGGGATGCCCAAACAGAAGGTCACTCCAAAGCTAAATACAAATCTCAGAGGTCTTCCCTCATTATGAGATAAATCACACTGCCAAACATACACCAACTAGAGCCAAGTTTTTGAAATTGAAATGTAGTTAAAGACTGTTTAAATTCTGGTATATTCAACAATTTTTTTTTCTGTCTTTACAGTCAGAAGAGGCTCTTATTTTTTCACTGAGCTAACAAAAAGGAAGCGAAAGCCACATTCAGCATCATGTGCTTTCTTTGCCATCCTCTGACTTTAAAGAAATGCTATTATATCATACTTTCTGTGAGCTGAAGAGCTGCTGCATGGAACTTCACTTACTTGGCCTCAGAACAGGAAGAGAACAGTGCTGATCCAGCCAAGCCAGTGCAGTTTCGTTCAGATCCTTAAAGCTTGTTGTGGAAACCATCCCGTTGAAGGACTCAAACAATGGCTTAATAATAATGCTGAACTGCAAACCACCAAATGTTAAGGGAGGCAACAAAAGGGGAGTTCAAAACATTCTGTGGGAAAGGCTATGGCAGAGAAAACACTGGATTTCTAAATGGACTTCAACTGCCAGAGGGATTGCAATGTTGAAATAATTGTATTTTAAAATATCTTAACACTAAGACTGAGTAAAAAATTCAACCTCAGTTCCTAGTGATATTCACTATATTTTGCAAAATTCCTCCATACAGACCTGAGGAGGAAAAAAGGAAAAGGGAATGTGCAGGTTTTTGAACAGCTTCTGTAACTGTAATTTTTCTTCCCCCGAAATCTTTGCTATTGTGTATGTACGTTTCCCAAAAGCCAACCAGAGCTGCAGTTACAGCAGAGCCCACAAAAGTTTTCTTGCAGTACAATAACCTAGCAAGAAAACCTTGCCTCTGCATTGCATTTTACTTTGCAGTTACCTCCCACAAGTTGAGGTGAACAAGGTCTGCAAGAACCCATATCCACACGGAGATGTGGAAGAAAACTGAGGACATTTGCTATTTAAGTAACAGAATCCCAAGTTCTTGGCTCTAAAACTACCAGGACCAAAGCCCAGGTTCATCAGGTTGGTATAAAAGGATACAATCCAAAACTTCCAGTTCTGCAGGGTCCTGCTCCTCACGTACTCATCAAACATCTTCCTCATGTGGTCAAACCTCTGCCGCGTTACGGGAACTCCGGTGGCAGGGAGCTGCTGCTGGCAAGAACTGAGAAGATGTTTGGAGGTCAGAATCTCACCAAAAAGGACACATTTCTCTTCCAGACTAAACTGCAGCAGGAGAAAAGTGTGTATTCCTGGTATCTCTGGCGGAGGGGCTTCCCAGTGCATGATCCCCCCAGAGTGTAACTGCTCCAGTCAGGAATAAAAACTGTTTTCCCAAAAATTTGGCTATATTCATGCAGCAAAGTGATTTATCAAGCTGCTACAAACATTTCTGGTTACAAACAACAAAACTGAAAACAAAGTATAACATAGAACAAAGTAATTTTGAGCATCCATTAAGGACAAGACATTAGGAGTCAATGAAAATTTTACAGTTACTCCTAAGCAATGTTACAGAAGAAGATGTAACAGAGATTCTTATAAAACAGACCAATTAAAAATAAAACCAAGCAGACTTCATTATATTTTGCAAGAAAAATAAAAATATTTTGATTTACTGCTAATTTTAACATTATGCCTAAGCCCAAAACTTCTGCAGATGGAAGTTTTGGGCTTAGGCATAATGTGCTTTGCAATAGTACATAATCATAAACCCACAGAGCAAACTGAGGCACTGGGAAGGTGAAATGATTTCTCACAGTTATGTTCAGCCAGTGGCAAACTTCTGGAGCCCAAGTGTCTTAAGTACTCAATCACAATTTTCTATAAAAACTGACTGCATTTGAGAAGAAAACTGCAGCAAAGCCATTGTGAAGAGTGAGAGTTCAATCACCAATGAGCTTTTAAAAACATTCTCGCTGACTTCTTCTCAGAACTATTCTGACCCGGCACATCCTCCCTGATGTTGCCACTGTTGTGCATTCCACGCTCAAAGCTTGCTGAAAATCCACACAGTTTGCACCAGAGCCCATCCCACAGCAGCTCTGCTTGGAGCTGGCAGCAGCTCTGCTCTGCCCAACACCCATCTGCTCCCTGGTGTGGCACTGAGCACCCACTCCCTGCTGTTTGGCACCACTGAAGCTGCTGCTCCATCCCTGGGAGTTCCCCGTTCTCACAGGATGGTGGCGTTCAGCTCCTCGATTTCCTCCCGGAGCCGCCTGGTTTCCTCCTGCATCTGGCTCCTCTCCTGCTGCAGCTTGGCAATGTATTCCACTGTCTTCTGGAGTGTGATGGCATGGCTGATCTAGGCCAAACACAGACACACAGCTCACTTCCTGCAATCACCTGAGGTTCATGATGAGTTTGTCCTCCTAACCTGCACTCCAGCGCCTTTTGATTTTCCTTCACTGTGCATAAAAGCACAGGGTCAGCTGAGTAAAACACTTCAGATACTCAACTCTGCGTTTCTCTGAATCCTCTTCAAACTCCAGTACAGAGAAATGTGGCTGTAGGGGTTGTCTTCTTCCATAAATTACATTTCTGCTACTTTGTTGAAAGAAGTATTTTAATAATTTAAAATGTTTTATTTCATTATCTGTCCTCTTAAAAATATTTACAGTTTTACTTAAGTAGTGAAGTATGTGCTATATCTCCAGACAGATTTATAGTGCTGGTAGAAGCGCTGCTTTAAGTTGATAATATAAATTATTTCGTTTGGGAAACCTGAAGTTATTAAACAGAAGGACCCACCAAAGGAGATAATAATACTCTTCAGTTTGGAGGAATGAATTAAAAAATCTGTACTTGAGAAATAAAATAACCAGATATTTCAGAAAAGCTCATTTTTCAAAAAGGACTTCCTTTCAAATAGGCTATGCAAGTCAGGAAGTGAAATTCTGACAACATATCACCTACATTTCTGAAACTATAAAAATTATAAAAACAAATCAACATGTTGCAAAAAAGCTTTCATATTTTGCATGTTTCAAAGCCACTGGTATTTAAAGGACACTAAAAATTTTGTTGTGCAGATCTATCTGTATTTCAGTTTAGTGAACTAAGTTGACCGGTGTAGCCAGAGTAAGTTTTCTGTCTGGACAATGTCACTGGACAATGAGAAATCAGTTGGGAATTTTTTTCCCTGTGAACCCAAGCACAAATGACAGGTGAAAGGGGGAAAAAGGCCCTGATTCTTAAAGACAGCTGGGTGGTGGAAAGAGTTTTAATGAGATTTTTCCAAATCATCTGAAATGACCATGCTAGGAGAGATCTCAATGGTGCAAGAAATCCTAGGAATTTACCTGAGCTTTACCATTCTACCTCTGCTCACTGCTGTGTTCCAGCAGCGTGTTCTCTGCTGTGCTCAGCTGACCACTCAGCAGTGAAATCACTACATTTATTAACAAGACTTTTAGAATGGATCTTTCTTACATTTCACATCAAACTGTAAGGGCTGCTGCAGTACTTACCGACTTGGAGTTGGCTGACACCAAGCTGTTCAGAGCACTGAAACCAATCTTGATATTAGACCTTCGTTTTTGTTCTGAAAGATGCCTCATCCTTCGATTCTGCAGAAATAAAATCAGCTCAGTCAATGCTGTTCTCCTTTACTGTTCTACTGCTATGACTATTTCAGCTACTCAAATTCAGTGCCTTTTTTCTTGACTTGTTGGCATTCACAGCCTCCCCTGGAAAAACTCTCCAGAATCTTAATAATGAATTGACAGTGTGTTTGTGGAGCAACTCACCTCTGACATCTGCACCTATTTTAAGCATCACATCAGGATGGCAAGGAGAAAATTGGAAAGATAATTATATTACCTGGAGGTTCTAGGCTTGTACAGCATGCAAATGATTTGTTACTTGCCAGCAAGGAACACAAATGTTTGAAAGATACCATTTGTCTGTGGAGTGCTTCAGCAGAAAGAAAAGGACACCCTACACATCTTTCTAAGCTGTGTCATCAGAAAGTAAAATATTTAGGATTTATATTAACAAAAGAACAAAGATCAGTAGACCCAGAACTGGTCCAGGCTGTGGTAGAAATACCTCGCAATCAGTAACAAAGAAAACAACTGGCAGGATTTTTTAGGCACAGGAGGATCCTGCAGCCCCTGGATCCCAGGGCTGGGGAGCTACCAAAACACTGACAGGAGCTCCCAAGGTTGGTGCCCATAGATAGAAAAGACTTTCCAAGCTATAAAAGGAGCTCTAGTTTCTGCTCAGGCACTGGGAACACCAGATTATTCCAAGGCCTCTGAGCTGCCGAGGACAAAGGAGCAGCCGGCAGATCCCCTCCCAAAGCTGGGGCCACACCGCCGCCCTGTGGCTCCTGCCCAGCTCAGCTGGAGCCTGGAACAGCCGGAGATCATCCCCGGGATGGTTACACGTGTCACAGCCGCAGCAGGGACACAGAGAAAGGATCCAGGAAGGAACACAACGACTCCAGATACGACTCTGAAAATCCCCACTCCACAGAGAGGTGCACGCCAGGCGTGTGAAGGATGTGCAGAGACTGTAACTGCAACAGCCCAGGGATTCTCTGTTCTGAGTCCCTCTCTTGCAGCAGCAGCCCAAGTTGTTCCTATTGCTGCACCACTCAATTACTGCCTTTCCCTGGGAGTCTGCCACAGGAAACCTGGGATGAAGGAACTCCTTTAACAAGGTTTGCACTTTGAGAACCCATTTCTGGAAGAGTGAGGCTTTCTGGCAGCAGTTCACCATCACCCCACTCTACAACGGAGCAAAGCAATGTAATAAAGCAGTGAAGTGGTTGCCCAAAACCAGAGAAAATGCAGGTTCATAAGCAGAACTGAGATTTCCAGTGCACTCCATGCTTTGCCAAACTGAAATAACCATGTTACCTAGCAATACAGAACTGTTTAATCTAACTAACAATACAGAGGAACAAAAGCAC
Organism: Haemorhous mexicanus; assembly: GCF_027477595.1. NCBI lineage: Eukaryota > Metazoa > Chordata > Aves > Passeriformes > Fringillidae > Haemorhous > Haemorhous mexicanus. Next base: position 11,021,089 of record NC_082359.1, read on the forward strand.
ATACATCTGGAGCCTGGCAAATATCACTGTTTCTCTCTTGTCTTACAAAAGAGTTACTAACAGCACATATCCAAAGCAATTCCTGTCAGAGCCAGTGTGTTTACATGGCTGTAAAGCTGTGTCTTCGCTTTTCCATCTAGTGACCACTTTCCTACCATCAGCCAGCCCTACTAATTTGTTCCTTTGTTACCTTACTCTCTAGCAGCAGAACAGGCTGCAAACACGGCTTGCAAGCTCTCATGCCAAGCAAATCCCTGCCAACTTTTATGAGTAACTTGCAGATGGTCAGCAATGGGCAGTTCTGATTGTCCTCTGCAACAGATCGAGACCTGAGTTTAGTCCCTGGCTGTAAGTGTTAAACTTACCTTTCTGCCCTAGAGTAACCAAACTGCCATCAGCTCACAGGGTACAGAGCCAGGGAAGCCAGAAGGGGGCTGGCACTTGCAAAACTGTTAAGTAATGCTCCCTCCCACAACAGAATGAATGAGAGGGTTACAGCTGATTGTTCTGATGGGGTTTTCATGGAGAAGTTTCTCATACCACCACAGAAAGCATTCTGACAAGGTCAGCTTGTGTGTGAGGTACAACCAGCACTCGGGTGCTATCTCTAGACCGCTGAGTTCTTACGCCAGTGATTCTCAAAGGGTTTTACAGGTGTAACTCGTAGAGTCTGTGGAGCTGCTTCTCTGTGGAGCAGCATAGCATCACTGGAGACATGTAAGTAACTCAGCAGGTCAAGAACTTCCCCTCCAGCAATGGCCAGTGCCCTGCAGACTGAAGAGCCCCAACAGAACAATGGCAAAAAGCCACAGTTTAGAACAGTAAGCCTGAAACCTTTGACAAGCAAACTGACACCTGGCACAACACTCCTGTGAGCCACAGCAGGAACTGCTGTCACAACCATAAGGGCCTGCAGAAGTACAGCTAAGCCTGGCCCCTCTGGTGACACATCCCTGAGGAGCAAAGTAGATTAGAGTCTGACGTTTTGGATTGCACAGAGCAGCACAGATGCAGCAGCAAGCTAAGCTCGACATGCAATGCTACTGTCCTGAAGCACAACCTTCTCTAGCTATGCTCAGACATCAGAACAGAAAAGTAGCTATGAAGGCAAAGAAAAGCCCCTCAAATGAAAGGACACACACCTTAAGTGCAGCCACAGCAGGGTCAGTGACAGGTTTTCCTGAGCAGCTGTTCTGAGGAGACTGTGGACTGGGGCTCTGCTCAGAGGTGCAGGGGGAAGCCTGGCCTGAATTCTGACAGTCCCGGCCTTCAGAAAGGAAAGAACACAAGACAAATTAACAAAAAACTTTCTGTAGCAAATGTAACTGCTGAGAAGTTTCTACTCAGAATTGAACTGAAATGCAGTCAGCAACCAAATTACACTGTTTGATGCAGCAACCACATGCTAGAAAACACCAGGACTGCTGGGAAAGCTCAGGATATCATGTCACACGATACATCCTGAATAACAAGATGTAATAGTCCTTTCACACACATATTTCAGCAAAGGCATGTTGGATGCACAGGCTGTGACTCCATTGTCCTGCTGGGCTCCCCCATTTCTCTCTAAAGGCCTGGGACATGATGGTGAACTTAAAAGCCACTTACCACCAGAACCAGCCCAGAGAATGCTCCACCGATGCACATGCAAAAGGAGTCTTTGCACTTACCTACAAGGATTGTGTCTGGGATCCTCCAGTCAAAATCAGAGCTATGACACTGAACAACAAACCTATTCAGCACTTCCTAGACAGATGCCTTTCATTTCTTGGTGACTATGACAGCACATCCTTTTAGAAAGGAGCCACTTACAGGAAACACAAAATCACAGTTTGTGGGGATGCTGCACAGTCATTTATGACAAGAATTGGAAACTACTGGATGCAACTACTGAAGCTGTGGGGTAGAAGGGCCTCAAAAGCTTTTCCTTCAAAACTTATCCAGAGATCCTCAAGGCCCATTTACACCCTGCCTAACCAACAGAAACACACTTCCATGTGCAGGGGAGAGAATGCTTACAGCTTTCTAACTTACTAGGCGTAGGTGAGGGAACTTGTGAACTGCTACAGTGGGAAGGGATGTGCTCTCCTTTCACCAACACATCTTGGACTACACTAGGAGGAAAGAGATGTGAGACTGTGGACTGGCTTTGTTGACTACTTGGTGCTCGCTGTGCTGGACCAACCAGAATGTTACTACGGAACTCCGTCACCCCGGGAGCCTGGGAACAGCACAGAGACAGCACAGAGAAAACAGAGAGAAAGAGAGCAGGAGGGGCAGTGTGGGGGCAGAGGGAGAGAAGGGATGAGAGAAAGGACAAAGTGGGGGGAGAGATTAAGAAAGAAAAAGAGAGAAAGAGAGATTTGTTACCTTGCCTTTCACTAGAAGTAGCAAATTAATACATGATTAACAATCTGATGACATGAAACAAGGGCTAATATATAAGGAATTGGCAGGCACCAAAGTCAGGCTTCTGGCAGAAGACCAGTATCCTTTCATAACTTAAAGCAGTATTACAACACATCAACAGCGTAATATACTAAAATCTATCTCCATCTTCCTGCACACAACATACTAGGGAAACTCACTCGCACACCCAAGGCATGTTTTCCAATATGGCAGTGGAAAGGTGAGCTCCCTGGGCTCCTTCCAGTTTCTGCCCAGTTAAAGCACAAATCATCCCCATCCACAGCACGGTGAATACAGGCCTCCTTGGAATCTTACTGTCGTGTGAGACAGAGCCTGTCAAGACTATAAAGTGCTTCCAAGCCCATGAAGTGGCTACATTAAAACCAAGCAAACATAATGCTGAATGCACAAATGCATACGTTGGGTAACAGATGATTTACTGGACTCGTTACCCACCTGAGCACATTATGGCTCTAACTACTTGCAAATAACAGGCCTAGAAAACAAATATATAATTTTTTTTATCTTCTCCTTACTCTGACAATTCCAGCTGGTGCAATTGCAACATTAGACTGAGACGTGGCTGGCGTCAAAATCCCCTCTCTTTTTAAAGGTGCTGGAGTTACAATCACAGCTCTGGACTGTCCCTGAAAGGCAGCTGAAGAACACAATTCAGTTAGAATAGTTAATGATACAAAAAAAAGATGGAAATTATTTTGTATGAAATAACTTGTCATTAAACAAGGGCATGGATCAATGGGCATCTATTTGGTACTATTTCACTGCAGTATAAAATGCCACCGGTTTTCCAATAATCTCAACCCCTTTAATTCAGCACAAAGGACTTCAACACTCCAGCTATTTCTGAGTTTTCTAGCATCACTGTCACTGTTTCACAGTGAGTTTACAGAGGTATGGAGTAATTCAGGGAGATACAAAGTGTCTTCATTCTGTCAGAGCTGGGCTTGACAGGAGAGGAACATCTTCAGCTCTCCTCTTCCATCCACTCTTTGGGATCTCAGGCTGGCTCTGCTGACCCAGGAAGGGTCAATGACAATCCCTCATGCTTCCTCATATATATATATCTTAAATCCTTGCCCTCAGCACTTCAGCTTACCAGCTTCTTTCACTATCTGGTTTTATAGCTGCTTTAGATGACACACAACCACAAGACAACAAAATGTGATTGGGAATCAGCATTAAAATTCCATAAAATATGCTAAAGAACCAAGAGTCCTGCAGTGCTTAGGCAGCTAGGGGCAATTCTGAATAGCAGCAAATGTCTCCACATGAATCTGTGAAGATCTCCATGTAGCCAATGCAGATGTGCAGTTACTACCACAGCATTCATGCTGACATTGTTCTTCCCAGTCTCAAGAGAACAAGACTGACCATTCTAAACTGTCACTAAGGGAAGAATCAGGCAAAGACACAGCTTCTGTCTGGGTTTTGATAAAACTGAACCAAATATATTTGGCTTCACTCCTGGCTGCACTTGTTCAGCTCTCCTTTGTACAAACAAATTCATGATGCAAGAGAAGTGTCAGCACAGCTCAGCCCCTGCCAAGCCACCCCTCTGCAGCTCAGTATCAGAACCCTGAAGGACACACAGCAGGACAGGGAGACAGTGCAGGGTTATCCAGTGTCCCCTCCCTGACAGTGTCACTTCTGCCTGACAACTGTGTTCTGACTCAAACTAGGGTTTCTGCACAGCCTCCATAAGAGAGGCCTGGGGATTGCACAAACCTTGTGCCAGCCCTTGTGTGGCTCTGTCACTGACAAGAGTTCATTCTTTGAGCATTCCTACATGTAAAGCTGGAATCACAACCTTTCCACTGTTCAGTGACGTTCAGCTGCACTTGTGACATCTCTATTGACCTCAAGAGCCTACTCTTACCAGTGCATTAATGCTGCTGCACAGGCTTGGCCTTTCTGACTTCCACATTTGGGGACCTGCAGCAACCAGCAACGATATTTAGAAATAAGTCGCTTTACATGATTCATGTTTCTGTCCTACATATGCATCTTTTGCAGACTTTCCTCTCCAAATCAGCACATTTATCATGAAGTGGTGATAGCAGTGAAATCTTGCACCTGATGAGACAATCTGAACAGATTTTTGGGTCCTTACACCACACAGCATTTTTAACACAAAACATAATGTAATTTGCTTTACAGTCAGGAGATGATTTGTTTGTCCTGAACACAAATTACAGGCATAAATGCCTCAGTTACAAGTACTGATGTTTATTCTGTTTCCAAAAATAAAGCTCAAGTATTTATATAAATTCTTGGATTTGTCCCCTGAGCTTGATGTCCCAGTAGTTTAGGAACACCATGATCCCCAAATACATGCCATTAATCTCGATGAGAAACAAAGCCACTGGTTGTGATGGTCTAGAAGTAAATGGTGGAGCACTGGGAAAGTAATATATGGGGTAAGGAACAACCCAGGAAGCCCTGAGAAAAGCAGGAGCAAAGGCTTTCTGAAAATGAGTTGCCTACAATCTTTACTAGGTGGGAAATGCATGTCTCGACTGCTGAAGGTCCATGGAATGTTGTCTTATAACACACTGTAGATAGGAACACTGCCCTTAACACCCTTGTGCTTTTAATCATGGACCAAATTGATCCCAGTGACATCCTAGAATGCCATCTTGGGTCTGTTCTTCTCCTGAACAGTGATTTTTCTTTTAGGTGGGTAACCTCACTGTCAGGCCCTGGCAGACACACCTACTCCCTAGTAAAGCCTGTTTAACATTACTCCTCCAGGCAGGCTTTTTCTTGAATTATTGTTGTACATTTCAAGTGGCTGAAGTCACTTGGTCCCCAGCCAGTACAAGTCTAAAAACAGACTGCAATAATCCCAAGAAGAGTGTTCTGACTGTTCTGCTCCAGCCTTGAGCTTTCCTACAAGAATCACCTCAAGCTAAATTCTCGCTCCTTGTCTTGTTATTCCTTGCCTTGTGCAGCGCCAGTGGCTCCAAATCCCACCCAGTGTGGAAGTCTCAGGTGTTCCTACCCTGATATGAAACCCACTCCTGACTTAAAGCATCTCAAGGGTCTCTAGACTGCTTGAGACAAAGATTTCCAGATCCCTCAGGAGAATCTCCTCCTCCACTGTGGCTGAATGCTCTGAGGAGCAGCTAATCACTACAGCACCACTCCTAAATGCAGGGCTTCTATGGGGCAGGAGCACAGAGCTGGTGCAGCTACACAGCCCATCACAGATGATACAAAAAGAGACCCCCTTTTGCAGGTCAGCTTTCCACATTCAACCAAACTGCTTCCAATCCTTGCAGCAGTCCAGAGCATCCCACTGAACAGTGCAGCCACTGCACTCAGCCAGTGGATTCAAGGGTTCCACAGACACACTCAGAAGCTCTATTTTACCTTATTATGTAAAGCAAGAAAAGAAATAAGGTTTTTTCCTCCTGCTAGTCCCACTCAGAAAACAAAACCATCCTCCCACAATGCTCCTCACCTGGGGTGATGAAGGCATTCTTTACCACTAAGGACACTGTTTCAAGCTTCGGAGCAGGCACTATTTTTTGTGACTGTTTGGGCCTCGTCCCAGCACTGGCCAGAGGAACAGGTTTGGGGAGTGCAAATGTCAGCTGGGACTGCAGCTGGGGCCGGGGCTGTCCCTGCACGACAGCAGTCTGGAAGGCCAGGTTACAAGGCACTCCTGCCCCCGGCTGCTGCGTGGCCAGGACCAGGCTCTGGCTCTGGCTCTGGCTGAAGGTGGTGGCAGGGGCGTTGTGGGTCAGCGTGGCAGAAGCCGTGTGAGTGATGACCGAGGATTCACAGAGGCCGAACTTGGGGGTTTCTGGAGCAGCGAAGGCGGCGGGGGCGGGGCTCAGGCTGGAGCTGAGCGGCACCGCGGGCTGCTGTGCGCTCGTGGGCTGCAGCAGCGGCAGCGGCGTCTGGAACACTGACATAAAAGTTTGTGGCCCGCTGAGAGACGAGTCAGGAGGGAAGTCTGGTGGCTGGATGAAAGATCCCCCACTTCTAATGCTGGAACACTGGTCAGCAACGACGTTAGGAATGACAGGAGCAGGTACTGAGGAAGGAATCAGTCCATCGCTGATGTTCCCTGCTGGAAGCGTGCTGGGCAACGAACCCGACGGCAGGACAGGAGACTGAGAGACAAGGAAATATCACTGACTCAGACACGTCTGAGCTCCTCCTGAGAGGACACAGCTCATATCAGAGCCTACTGTTTGAAACCTCTCTTACCTGGGAAGAGTGGCTGCTGCTGTCTGTGGTAGCTGAGCTGACAGCAGACACGGAAGGGAAATAATTACTGGAGCGACTGGGCGTGAAAAATTCTGAAATATTAAAAGCCACCTATTAATTTTCTACTTTCCATAATTTAGGATCTAGTATTGCTAGATCCTAAAATTCACAGAAGTATCAGTATTATTTGGCAAATAATGAAACCATAAGCTTTTTGCTTCATACAACTGCTGTTGACTGAGCAGTGAATTGCTGTCTTCAGAGGAACTGATCTCTTTGGGGCTGACTCCTTCAATTTTCATGCAAACTGGGACAATGCAAAAATCAGTCCTGTTAAAGGTTCATCTACACACAGACAGCCAAGAGCTGATCCTCAGTGAGTCCCACAAAGTACAGTTATCTGATGCAGACTGCTTGCAGAGCCAACAAATAGATATGACTAATTCCATGAAGATCCATAACCATCAAAGTTGTCAGCAGTAGTTTAGTGTTATATGGAATTCTTGACAGTGCCATAAAAGATTCAAAGACAAACAAAATGTTAGATGTCTTCATCACTAAGAAGTGTGAAATGGGGAAACCTTAGATGCTTATAAGACTTAAACTTTATTTTAAAACCTAGTTCATAAATCACTGCAATATTTAAGAAATTAATGAACTCTATATATGATTCTTACCCTGAAAAGGCTCAAAAGTATCCATAAAATCAAAATTTGGCTGGAGAGGAATAAGCCCTGGTTGAATCATGTCAGCATTTCCTAAGTGTCCTGCAAAATTCAGGAGACAGATTAGATTAGCTTCCCATCACTCACATAAAAACAGCAGCAGGAATAAAACACTCCACAGCCAGGCTTGGCCAAGATGTTACAGAAAAACTGCTGCTGAAAGGAACTGAGCATCTGCTTCTCTTCAGAGCTGCAGCACAGTCCAGATATCAAAGCCATTGGGGAATGAAACTTTCAATTACTAAAATGGAAGAGGTGAAACCTGAAGGCTCTAATTGAGCTGCACTACACAAAACCTTGCTGGAAAGCACAGCCTGATCCACCACAGCTCATAACAGAGTATTTTAAAGTAAACCATCACCCATTTCATTTGCCTTGAGTACAATTCATGTAAACCATGGCTGCTCTGGAGTTGCTCAGACATCTCTGCAGCAAGGATAGTGAACAGTGGACATGTGCTGTCCCATCAGACAGTCAGAGACTCCAGAGAGAGTTGAACAGCTCTTGGGATTGTTTGTACAGATGAAACTTGCATTGATTCTTCTGGACAAAGCCAAACAAAAATACACAGGCACTCCCTTAAAAATACACACACAACTATGCTTTGAGATAAATCACAATGCCTTCACCACTGATAAAGTAAATACTGCTCATTAAAGATTTATTCAGAGCAACATTAAGGGGCAAAGCTGGGAGCAGCACATCATAAGAAGCTAAGACAGAAATTAAATTTGGATCATTAAGTGGGATTCTATAACCTACAGAATCATAAGACAGCTACACACCCTGACCTGTTTTTATCTGTATCAGCAATGTAAGACAGATTTCTTAGGCAAGACTACAAGAGCAGCAAAGCAACAAACCAGAGTTTTTGTAGGGGTTCTCACTGCAACATAGCTACAGCCAACAAATACCTATGTCCCTGGAATTTGGCCAGGAAACCAGCTGATGTGAAGAGAGTGTGGAGAACAGGGTGTCGGTGAACTCGGACATGAGCATGTCTGCATCCAAGAGGCTGCCTTCCTCCATGGGGACAGGGGTTTCTCTGCCATACCTTCTTTTTTGCCAGAGAACCACATCATCATCCTGTCAAAGGAAAGGAGGAGAGGTCAGGCTGCCTAGCAATGCCAAAGCAGTCTGGTGCATATCTATAAAAGCAGCCTTCATTATTCACATTTTTAAAGGAAGAACCTCTCTTTGAGGAGCCATCAATTGGACTGAAACACTTCAGTGGTGCTTCTTACACCACCAACGTCAGCTCACTGAAATACCACAACACTCTGGGAAAGATTTTTGCCCAAAACCCAGATAATGACTAGAAGGACATAAGACAAATAACAACACTTCCTTGTTTGATTGATTACACAAGTATTTTTGCACCCCATTTAACAATCCCTTGGTTTGAACAAAGATTAAAAACAACATGACTAGCAAGAATGCAAAAAACAACTCCTGTCTTGAGAGATATATTTGAAACTCTGACTGGCAGTGAAGTGTAATTGTACTCTGAGTTTGCACAAGACATGAAAAATACAACACAGTGTGACTTGGCTTACCCATCCCTCACTACAGGCTGAGTTAAACTGCACTGCCTTGCAAAAACAGCAGAACAGTGCTTCTGATCTTTGGTTTATATACCCAAAGTAGGTTTGATAGTTTAAGGGGACATACTAAATGGTGATACCACTGTCCCTTTAACCATTTTGTCCTTTTATAGGATCCTGGCATATTATCTGCCTGAGCTGTGGGCACAGCAGGAAGATCTGCAAAACACAGCTCCCACATCTTCACAGATCCAGTTACACAAGCAAAGCAGCAGTGCCAGTTACAACTCAGTAACAAGATGAAATCATGTGCCAGCCCTCAAAGAGATTGATCTCTCTGGGCATGCAATGCTGATTCCCATTTCTTCTGTCACAGCACTTTACATTCAACCACTCCTCTATCCAACTGAAGCTACAAATCTCACATTGCTCTCTGAGGCACAGAACATTAAGGTGTCTAACCTTAATTAAGGCTTAAGCAAGATGTTCATTTTTAGATTGCAATCAAAGCAAGCTACTGCACGTTACAGCTTTGTTATCTACTGTGGGTTCTACAAGCATAAATATTGCCACTTCTCAGTGGTGTTACCTACCCTGACCAAACTTGAAAGATCTTCATCTTTGTGTTTCTGTAACTGCAAAAGGAGAGCAGAACAGATGGTGAAGTCAGAATAAGTCCTGTATGTGCCGGTGGAAGACCTGATTTTGCAAAACTTTTAAGACCCAATCATGCACAATCAGTCCCAGCACAATTTTTAGTTAAGTGGAACTAATCAGATGAGCATGTCTGTACCAGCTTATCATCTGTCTTAAGTACTCTTGCATGCCAGAAAAACTGATAGAAAGACTCAAAAAGCAACAACATGATGATCAAGCTCAAGCAAACTACTTTCACTATGTAAACCAACAGACCCTTTTCTTGAAGTATGTTCTCCACTTGTGGTATTCCCTAATGACTATTTCAATTCTTCGTTTCCAGTATTTCCCCTCTGTTGCAATGGCCTGTGAACACAAACACATACCATGAATTACACAGAATCACAAAAGGGCTGAATATTCAATACATTTCCAAGCAAATATTCAGGCATAAAAAATGCAAAAGAAAGCATGCTAATTCTGTTTGAGCTCATGTATCAGCAGCCCACACTGTCCCAGAGTTCAGCTATCACAGAGCAAATCTGACAGTACTAACTCCATCTTTCCCACAAAAACCAAACACGAGGTGACATCTGACTGCACTGTCAGCATCTCCCACAGCAGCTCAACCACAAACAAGAGTTAAGAAATGGCAAAAAAATCCCCCCTTAAAAATTAATTTACTGAAATATAATCTATAAAGCGCACAATATCCTGTGAATTTCACAAGATCACATGCACGGACACACACATAAGCAAAAGCTGCTATGAATGACACAAAGCAATAGAAATCTGATGTCCTGCTCAGGGGGGACCTTGCAGGCCACACACTGATGGCAACAAAAGGATCACACGATATGGGTCTTCAATGTATCACAGAGAGCAGTGTGTGAGCTGGGGAGAGCACACTAATGAGAGCCTTAACTTTGTGTTCGAAGGTCATTTTCAACACAAACATCAACACTGTTCTTTCAAAAACCTGAGACAGTTCCACAAATTCATCTGGAACTCCTCTGAGTTATAAATTACTCTAGAGTTACGCAGTATAGAGAGAGCCACATATTGCCACATCAAGGGCCTCACTGGTTTTCTGCAAGGAGCCAGAGGGCAGATGTTAGTTTTCATTTATGTTTACAGGAGCACAAAAATGAAAGAACACAAATTCATATTTGATCTGTCTGTGAAACTACCTCAACACAGAAAAAGAAATTGCTTGTTCTCTCGAAACCACACCTCTCCAATTACATAAAATACAGAAAACTCTCCCAGGGTCACTTAGATTCAGTCCTGAAAATAGTCATCACTCTGATTTCCCACCGACTTCCAGTCAGAAGACAGCAGCGGCTGTCAAAACCTTAACTATTCAAAAAGCACTTCTGTGATTTATGGTTCATTAAACTACAACATTAACATAAGTTACACAGATAACAAATGTCCTTCTGGTTGCACCTTGATCATCCCAATGTGATGAACTCACTAAACCGGGTTCACTCTGCTTTTAATGGTCCCCTCTAAATAAAAACAGAGCACAGACTGGCTATGCTGCCCTTGTTCCCAGCAGACCAGAAAATCCTGTTACAAACTCCAGAGCTAACTGGGCTGTTCCCAGGGTTTCCCACGCACCTCTGGCCGCCGGTGCTCATCGACGTCCACGGAGCCGTCCAGGGGGGTCACAAAGTGGCACACGGGGTTCTTGCGCTTCTCCAGGTCTGAAACAACAACGGCAATGCAGGTGCTGAGCACGAGCAGGGCCTGCAGAGCTGTCACTCCAGTGGCAAGGTGTGACAGGGAGTCTAGCCAGGATTCCTTCCTGATGAACAACATGAAACAGGGAGATCTTGGGCTGTGCTTGGAGCACTCAGCACGACCTCAGTGTGGGCACCTCCAGGAAAGCCCTGATCCAATGGCATTGCCTCTGGAACATCAGACCTCGAGCAGATCCCCGAGATTTCACTAGGCAATAATTTCAATTCTCTTGTTCTCACTGGTGTCTCAGGGAAGACCCACTCCCAGCACGGTACTTACACTGCATGTACCAGGCCCTCCAGATGGCGTTATTGAGACGGATTTTATCTCTCCACTGAAGCTTCAATCCCTTAAAATTTTTCCATTTTGGTGAAACCAACCTTCCGCTGCAACAAAACAGACAACAAATCATTCTGCTTTAAGTTTTTCTCTCTCCCTTCCTTTCAAGACAAAGCATCCCCCTAAACCAGAACTGTCAACAGATGAAACAACAAGCTATGCTTGGCCAGTCACAACTTTTACCATCCATGGCTCACTAAACCAGGAGCCAGAGATTAATCCAGTCCTCATGTGTCCTCCATAAGAACTAAGAACTGTCCCAACTGGTCTCAAGAATATCAGCAGGAATTAAATTAATTTCACCCACACTTCTCTTTGCCAGTATCTCACCTTTTCTAATCCCCACCTATGAGCTTCCACCAACTGGGATTGAGATTATTTAAAATTAAGAGGCTTCTGCATGCTTGGTCAGATACAGTTCCATTCGATTTTCCAGGCTAGTAACACTGCAAAGGAGGAATGAAATGCCAGTTCTGGAACATGAAAAAATATAATCCACCAGTTTTACACTGCTGGTAATCAGAGCTGAGCACAAAGGAGTATCAACAGGCTAGTAACTTTTCTCCAAGGAAAGGCAAGGCTGGAAAAAGAAATGGTTTATGCATGAATGCTCCTGGGAGGTGGAAGGGAAATGGAAGGAAAAAGAAAGAAGCAGCAGGGACTCTAGTAAGCACTGTATAAACACAAACTACCCAGCCCTTAAAACACACCTCTATGAATCATTAATCCATACTATTGACAGGGCAGAGGAAGTAGGAAACACTCATAACACAGTAAATTTCAAACCAGAGATTAAAGTATAAGAACTGTGCCTATCCCAGGTTTTCTCTCCAGTTTTGAGAGATTTTAGCCCCTTATCTTCTAAGTTTATGTCTCTGCTGTTTGAACAACCTTGCTATGAGGGAATTGGACCAGCAATGCCAACTTCAACCCATACAACAACACAGGAAACAGGTTCACCTTGACACACTACGAGCATCAGGTCAAGGGGTGATGGACAGGAAGGAGTGGCAGGAGCAATGTCACCTACACACACTCTGCCCTCTCAGAGAGATCCCCTGAGCACGTGGGCAGTCAGGAATGGTCTCTGCCATGAACTGCAGTGGCACTGGATGTACCAGCACAAACAGTGCCCTGGCACAGGCCGTTTGCCTCACACACTCAGTGCAAATGAACTCAGAGAGGAATTATTTATCCTTAAAAGCTCATTTCACATTTAAGCTCTAAAATCGCTGTGCAAATAGAAGTACACCCTACAGAAGTGCATGGCACTTCCCTTGGCTCACCAAAGCCCATGCATAGAGCCTGAGGGTAGAGAACTGATAATTCCTAGTTTCCTATTTGGTCTGGGAAACCTCCCAATAGCAGCTCTTTTTAAAGAAACCTTTTAAGAAAACTTGCAAGACTAAAAACAAGTTAAAACTCCTCAGCCTAAACAGCCACCAGAATACCAGAGCTGCCAGTAACAGGATATTAAACTAACATTTTTTCACATATTTGGCTCACCATTTCTTTCCTCCCTTGCTAACACCACAACTGCTCTCACACTCAGGTACTCCCACAACTCTGACAGTAATAGAGGAGCAAATGCCAGGCTTCAGTCAAGAGACAGGTAATGAAAATCAGCTCTGCCCTTTCAATTTTACTACTATATAAAATGTCAGTTGTGGCAACAGGTTGTAGCAATGTATCAGTAGATGAGTTGTTGCCTGACTGATTTTTTTTTTAACTCCTCATCCTCTTTAAAAATAAACTGCAATGCACAAGGAAGCAGATGCAGAGACTGGGCATGAACTAAAAGGATAATTCCCAGCAGCAAGAGAACAGCTAAGTGATAAAGTTATGAGCCCTGTCCATGCCCAGCTGCCCCTTTGGGGATTAGGCTGTACACTGGACTATGCTACAAGGCTCTGCTGCAGCCTTTGGGACACTGGTGCTCGATAAAAATAAAGTACAAACAAAACTTGGTACACAAAATAGAACATGAGCACCCCCAAGACAAGCAGACTTGATGGAGCAAGCAACTTCACTGACTGGGAGTGAGAGCAAACCATGTCAACTATTAGCACGAAATAGAAAAGTCATTGTTAATGTACTTGTGCTGTCACTGGGTTTTAAAACACTCAGCACCACCTGTACGGTCACAGACATTTAGGAAATCCTCCTGGATTATTTCTTTTCAGTAGTGCATCCATATGCCACTCTGAAATATATCTCCCAAGACTCCACTTCTAAATTTCAAGATTTTTAGTTAATGGGAAGATCTCCAATTAGTTCATCTCACTGTTACTCAGCCCATGTGTCAGAGCAGAGAATGAATCTCTACCCATTTAATATTTCTCCCATCACTGCAAACTATCCCAACACCTTTGGTGTTCACTGCACAGCCAGCTCTGCCTCAGAACCACTGCACACCTTATCTTCCCTTCCAAAGCCAGACCAAAGCCCATCTTTTCCTGTTTCTCAGCTGTACATTAACAGTTTGGAGACAGGAGATTAACGTGCTGATGCATCACCAGCACTGACAAAGTGCCCACATGCCTTTGACTAAGAAATCTGTCAACTTAATGTTCATCTCTTCACAGCTCTGTGTGACTCGACAGTTTGCCAAAGCAACAAAACTCTAATAATCTGCACTCAGAATAACAAGAGCAAATGCTTTTGCTATAAAAAGACTAAAAGGAACTGTAATCAAGTCTGCTACACTCCTGGCATCTTCAAAGAGCTAATTAAAACTGGAATTAAAACACAAATAGTTTAAAATATTTTCAATTACATTCTTAGAAAATGCTAAACAAGACTAGTACATCAAAAGAAGGAAGTTATTAAGAACCTATTCTTAAAATAATTATTATTTTTAGTTCCCATGGGAGCAAAACATAAGTCCAGCTTGAGGTCATAAGTGAAACGACTTCAGCCTCAGTGGAGAGGAATCAGCATGAAGCTGACAACAATATTTAGACACTATTCCAAATTCCAAAGTCAATGGAAAGTCAATTACTTTGAACGGCACTGTGACTGAGAGCAGCTGCCTAACTGAAAGCAGTCTTCAGATTTTAAAGTAGCAAAACAACAACAAGGAAAAAACCCAAACAACTGGGGAGACCATCTGGCTGCTGCTCCTGCCAGTTCTGTCAGACCAAGCCAACTCCTACAGCAAACGTGGAGCAACTTCCCAACAGGTGGATGGTCACCATGTACCTGCAGCACAACCCAAGAGCACAGCCCTGGTCCTGACCCCCTCCCCAAGAGCTACCACAGCTCTGCAGGGATGCTGCTCCCAACAAGGGGAGCAGGAGAACATCCCAAGGGAGAACTGGGCCCAACAGTGCACGGTACAAGCCAGGACAGCTGCACCCACAGCTTGTGGGAATGCTGGTGCTGCACAGAGGGTGCCCAAGCTGAGCAGCACAGGGAGCCAGGCTCCTGGGTGCATCCTGCAGGGAATGCTGCTGCCAGCAGCTCAGCTCATGTAAGCAATGCTGGAATAGGTGACTTTCATGTTCTCCTCACTATCACTCACAGATCAAATCAAAGCAGCTGAAAGCCATCTGAAGGGTGACTTGCACTGCATTCCAGCAGCTCAGCTCAGTCTCCCATGTAGAAATCTCCACCTCTTGAGTCTAAATGTCCTCATCAAGTGATTTGATCACAGCAAACCAGCCAAAAGAGCTTCAGCTCAACAGCCAACAGAGCTGGAAATCCCCTTGGACGCAGTGGGCCCAAGGTGCTTTGGAGGAGTCGGGGCTGTCACAGGAGAGGCACCTGAGGCTGCCACTTCCACCTATGAGTCCTGGATACACCAAGAGAGGCTGCAGTCCATTCCCAAGGTTTTCTACATGCATTTTCCCAGCTCAGGAACTACACCTCAGACAACTGAGATCCAACTAGGCCAACAGATAACAGGGCACTGATCTCTCACAACTCTCCATTTCTAAAACTCCAGTGAAAGCAGCTGAGTTTAAAAACAACTACAAACCTTCAAACATCACAAAATTTGCAGCAAAGTACCAGAAAGAGACATCCACTCTGAGAGTGTGACCTGATTCTCTTCAACACCTTCAATTTCTAAATTTTTCTTCAATCAACTGAAACGTAATTAGGGAGCAGGTTTGTGTTCTAACAGTACCCTGACAGGATCCATTCACAAACAAAGGTTTGTCTCTGAGAACCTCATTGTTTTGTTCTAGGTTAATAACACTCAGTTAATGATCTCACAGGATATTTCAGTGATGCTTCGGACTTGGCAGAGACAGGGCAAAGGTGTGACCCTCTTTCTTAACAGACACACATGAGATGCCATTCACTGCTGCAAAATTTAAACCAGTAGCCCCCCCATCACTGAAACAACATTCAATTAATAAACTCAATGCAAAACTCCTTCAGACATCTGTAGAAGCAGGATCAAGCTCTGAGATGAGATGACTCACAACAGAAGAATCCCCTGTTCTCCTCCCTTAATCAGAGGATTTTAAGATGGACTTCAGTCAGCATAAATCCACATGACACAAGCACCCTCTGGATTTGGGCAGAAAGGGACATTTATCTGCATGAAAACCCAGAAGAAATTTAGGGATTTTTCATTACTTACTAGCATTAAGAAACACCAGCATTTTATGAAACTGGTTTCTACAAAGAGCACTGAAGGGGCAGAGAAGAAGACTTTAAAATATAACATAAATTCCATATAGCCTCCATTTAATAGGTAGTTTAAATACATGTTGATTAAATGGAAACTATATGGTATAGCATGGTAGAGCTTACGGGTTTTACACAGCTCAAATGCTTTATTCAGCTGCTTCTGATTCAACTTGCAGTTCCCCATTTTTTATCTCCCTCAGAAATATTCACAACAGTACCACAGCCTTATGTTTAAATCCTTTTCTAACAGAAAGCAATAGGGAAGACTTTGCTGTAAACATCAGCCTGAAAAATCCCCTTTTCCTGTTCAGAAAAATTTAAGTTCATTCTCCACACCATGATGTGTAGAAGTGGCTGAGCAGGAACTGCAGCTGGGAAGTGATCCTGGGATTGTAGTGAACTAAAGGCTGCACCAAGTACGAATTTTTTTAAATACCCTCTCAGGATGGAATGCAGGATTTCCTGCTTAAACTAAGGAGACAGTGAATTACATGCCCGTGGCTACAAAGTGTGTGAGTGACACAGCAGAAGTAGGACATGGATTTTTTTGATGTGCTTTGCACATAAACCCCTCATTTCCACCCTCTCATCTTTCACTTTTTCGATAGGCAGGGACAAGGAAAATCTCTGGCTACATTTGGCTCCCTAGCTTAGAAGTGTGTTGTTTTTTCTCTTCTCCTCAGTGAGCACCTGGCCAAGATCTATGGTACATGGAATTTAAACACAAACCTCCAAGCACTGTGGTTTAGATTCCACAGGCCTGTCCTGCTGCCCAAATATGCACTCCCAGCAGGCCCAGCAGATAGGCTGGAAAGCAGCTACTCCATGTCTGCAGGAATCACCTCTACAGATCACCAGAGTCCAATGTGCTATGGTTGTAAACAAATTATTTTGTTTTCAAATCTGAATTTTGTCAATTCAGTTTATGGGAATAAGCTACAGAAATGTCCTTTGCTTTCCTGGGTAGGTAATGAATTCCCCCTGCCCCTGTGCTAAAACAACTTTTTTGCCTTATTAGCTCCAGCCTCAAAACTCACTTCCTCTGTGCTTCCCCCCAGTTCCTTCCTGTACACAATCAAGCAGTTTTTTGATGTAGGGTAAGAATTTTACTTTAATTACAGGTAATGGCAATGAGGCTCTTAATTTAAGTAGAAGACAAAATTCAGACTTGATAGCACAGTAGCTAAATAGATTAGCTTTTTCAGCAGCACAGAAAAGGAACTTTCTGGCTTCTCCCCAGCTTTTTTTTTAAAGGCGTGGTTTTAGTTTGTTTTGTCATCTCCAATCTGTTTTGTTGGGGAGTTGGGCCTGTCAGCTCAGCTCTCCAAGAGCCAAAACTAACAGTATTTCCCCAAACAAAGGTTCATTCAGAGAATCAGATTATATGCATTGTGTGTGAGAGCAAAGGGACAGGCAAGAGAAACCAAAACATTTCTACACGGCGTGAATGTGTGTAGGACTGGCGAGGAGATCACATTTTAGCATCTCACAATTGCTACCTACAAAATTAATCCCAGCTTCAGCCTGAGGATACTGATCCCAGACAGAGTTCATTTTAAAAGCCAGATGTAGGGCAAGTCATTTTCTTTGTTACCTGGTTCATCTTCCTTCCCTGAAACCCTCCTGCAGGAGCAGGCTCAGGGTTGTGGAGGGATGTTCTACTGCCCACAGACCACAAAGGACAGCAGGGAGCCTTGTGATCAAGTTAAATTAAACACTTTTAAAACAACCAAAATGTCCTCTCACTGTTTGAGTCACCACCTTTTGAAAATAATACTTCCATCCTGAAAACAGAGATACTGGACCAGGCAAATATTTTTCCTCTGTCATGAGCATTATCTATTAAGAGCTGTTAAAAAAATAAAAATAAAGATCAAATTCAGCCACTGGCAAACTGGGATTGCAACACCTGCCAAGAAACATGTTATCTGGCTGATTTCACGCAGGCAGGCTCAGGTATGCACCTCCTGAAATGGAACAGGAAAGTGAAAGGTCAGCTGTATGCCTGGAGCAAATACTCGTGCCCCAACAAATCCACAAGAAATGTTGATTTATTTACATTATAAATTCAATGCTATTTTAAGCTTGGAAGTTTAATGTAATTTGAATAAATGAAAGCTTGCAGTGCCGGGGCTCTTGCTCTGACAACCTGGTCTATGCTGGACTCAGGAATGACCAGGCAGGTGTTGTGTCAAGGCAGCCTCCTCAGGGACAGCTGAAAAACTCACATTTTGGAGGCATTATCACACCTACCCTGACAGTTTTTCAAATCACCACCACTGTGTCAATCAGGGAAAGGAGTCACTTGCTGCAATTTTAGTCCAACACAACATGGCCAGGGTCAGCTGTGTGCAGGGGGAGGCTGCAGGCAGCTGGGAAGGACCACTGAGAAATGCCTTCACCAGAGGCAGGTTTCATGCAGGTTATGAAAGGGTGAAAAGAGCACAGGGCAAACATAAAGATCACTACAAATATCAAGGAAACTTGAAGGCTATGGTGTCCTTCAGCCAGTGGTTATTTAAAGACTCAGAATATTTAGACAGTTTCTCATTTCCAGTCAGAAATCAAAGGATATTTCTAGAAATGTTCCTGCTTTTCACACACTTGTCCAACAGTGGCTCACTTTAGCACAGAACTGGAATAGCAAGAAAAGAAAAAAGCTGCTTAAGTACTGTCATTAATAAGTCAGCCAAAAGGCTGAGAAAATGGGCATTACCATCACATCTGCCACTACTGACCCTCCCCAAACCTCTCCCTGAGCCTTGCTGTCTTTAACTTTGTAACTTTATAAATATTAACATTTTATAAAAGGCCAAACTCTTCCACTGTCAAAAATCAGGACCTTCTTAAAGAACTACCAGAAACCCCACCATGGAAAAAGAAGCTGACACACAAAACTCACATGGTGCTCTGAGATGCAGGCTCAGAGACACATCCCAGCCCTTTCACTGCCCAAATCTGAAATGCCAGGATGGAGAGCAGCTGCCCATGGGCACAAAGTGTGTCAGTGGCAAAGCAAGGACAGAACACCAGCCAAGCATTTCCCAGCCACACACCCCACACTAGAAATGCCACGAGCAAAGGTAAGCTTTAGCAAGGATTAGATCTAAATTTTTCACATCAGATCAGTACATTTGGTTTTCTTTCTTTTTTCAATACATTTTGTTTTCCTTATTTTTGAAGTGCTTCCTATGCTCTCATGCATGGTGGAAAGAAGTGACATTTTTTAAAGCTGCTTCTATATAAAGGGAAGTGATCCTACTTATTTTAGTGTCTTGAAATTTTCCACTTCTCCCTAAGACTTGATTTTGGCCACTGGCTTTTCATCAACCTTCTCAGAATCACACTAGTTACTACAAGGACCTGTTTCCCAATACAGATGATCAGGAACTGATGGGTTTTGCAGTACACATCCATTATTTAAAGGATGGTTGCTAGCAAGGGACCCTCTTGTACGGAGAGCTATAAATGTGTCAGAATCTTTTTGATCATTAAAGTCCCAGCCTAGATTAATGAACTCATCAAGATGTGCTGATCTGGGACTTAAAAGATTTTTTCACACAGGGAGCTTCTGAAAAACCCAAACAAACCCTATCAGCGCGGCAGATCAGCCCTGCTCTCTGAGCAGCACACATACCACCGGAGCCCAGAGCTGTTTACCGTGCTGGAGAAACCCGAAACCTGCACTTCTGCCACGGAGGATACTGTAACATTCTCTGAACAACGTTACATCCTATAAATACACTGCAAGACTTCGGGGATCTTGTTCTGAAAGCGCCTTGCAGGTTTGGAAAAGCAGAGATGCTCTCCCAGCTCTCCCCTTGTGACACAAAGCTTTCATCCCAGCTGTCTGCAGCCAGCTCCCTGCAGCTTGAAAAACACCAGGCTGATTCCCAAATTCAGTTATTACAGACTCAAGACTGCAACAGCACACACAGCTTATTCAAAGTTTACATAAAAGCTGAACCAGAAACTACACAAGAGACAGAAGGAGGGTAAAGGGACCATTGTGTTACTACTGAAACTACTCTAAGACCAATCAAAATCCCATAGAAAGATGATGAAGGGAGGAAACTCCTTCCAGAACTCACATAGAACAGCCTGGAATGTGGAAAAAAATAAAGTCTCTAATAGGTCATGCACAACTCGCAGGAAAAGTCTCCACTCAGACCTTTCGCAGACCTGTGTGCAAACAAGTGCTCTGGCAATGTTTCTCCAAAACTAGCCCTTCAATTCAGGGTGAACACCCCACTGCCCTGTGCATGGTCATGCCATGGGGGCAGCCACATCTCAAACACCACAGTAAAACTCCCCAGGATCCACCCACCCAAGGCCACAGTCCCAGGAAGCCTGAACATTTAGAGAACTGTCATGGTTTGAGCTCACTTCCTCTCAAACCACGACAAGAACACAGAGTGGAACACAAACTTCCACCTGTGGGTCACGACTCAAACTGGAGCTGTGAAGATCTGGCTGCTGCAATGCAGGGAAGGATGTGTGAGTGACTCTTCCTTAATTAACTGGGACATGGGGCTGGCAGGGAAGCAGCTAATAATGCTCATGCCACATAATCTTCACCACACTTTTCCCAGATGGCTCCTGTTGCTTTTCTAGGATTGGACAGGCCAAGGGCAATGCCAGGTTCCCACACACAGATGGAGAGATCAACTCTGTCCTTGGAGGCTCCAGCCCTGCTGAATTGTTGGATCTGTTACTTTATAATGATGGTGGTTATGGTAACTATGCACAGCACAGGGCACTGATGAATGTTTCATAGCAGTTAACTTCCAAAAGCAATATTTAACCTCACTATTTGCAGTAAGAGTCAGAGGAAGACCTTGTTTTACTGCATGATACCCTTATAAAGTCACTCCTTTGCTCCCAGTAACCACCATGATTAAAGATCAAGCAGCAACATGGTTCAGAAATTCACTTGCCATTCACCTGTGCACCAGTTAAAAGACAGGTCTGGACTAACTTTCAAATAGACTGAGATGGTTTACGTCCCAAAGCAAGTGGTGACTTCACCAGTAAAACATGTGACAGCATCAGCACTTTCACAATCTTACTACAAGCAAAACAACAACCAAGTCACTAAATGACCCTCACTCAAGTCTTCTTTGAACCGTGTTTTTCCTACGTGCCAAAATCACAAAAAACCAGTCCCAACCTTCATTCTGCAGAATCCTGTCCTGGGGACACAACATTTCCTTGGGAAAGCTCATGTGAAAGGTAAATAACACTTTTGACATGTTTATTACTATAGAGAGAAGCAATCTCTCAAAATTTCCTAGGATCTGTCTCCCTATTTCCAAAAGCCTGTTACATGCACCCAGCCTATAATCACCACATGCCAAGCTTAGACACCAAGCCTACTAATGTGCTAATAAAAACTGCTAATAAAAGTTTTAGTCTCCTTAAGCTCTGCTAAGATTTTTACTGGAGATTTGAGGGTTCTACTTGTACAACTGGATACTAAAAACAGATGGGATCCACGCTGAGTTCCTAAACAACAGCCTTCACAGACCAAAATTTTATTAGAAACAGTAATGAATTAGCTTTTATTGCAGAATTCTATGCATCTACTTGCAGAGCTAAGCTCTGCTCTTCAGTAACATTTGCTGATTTGATAAAGTAAGTACAATCTTATCCCATGGTTTTCTCTAAGGGTTAACAATTTCACACAGCACAGACAGACCAGAATTTAGGGATGCCTCTGGTTCCCATGCAGTCTGGCTGCAGATTACCCTTCCTCACAGGAAGAATGACTCAGATCCCAGTGTCATCCCAGTCACAAACATACTGGCTCTGTGCTTTCACAAGACCATGGAATCCCCAGGACCTTCAGGCAGCAGCACACAACAGGGCTGCTGCCACAGGGAGCAGCCACAGCCACACACTCTGCCCTTATCTGCGGCCTCCAGAGAGCAAACGCTGCCTGGAATTCTTTCCCAGCTGATACTGAAATACTGTGTAGCTCACTCCAGCACCTGGCACTTGCTTTGGCAAGGGCTGTAAGAAGACCCACCCAGGGTGCCCCAGGTCCAGCTTTCCCCGTGCCCAGTCCCAGCAGTGGGTGAGCAGGTGCTTTGGGAAGGGTCACAACAGGATGAGCTTGTCCCTAGGGTGTTCCTGCCAGCTCCCAACAACCAGCCCCTCCCAGCTCTAAAGGAAAATTGTATTAGCCAGTTATTAACTCACTCCCTAAAAGTGAACTGAAGAACGACACAGTTTCCTTTTGCTGTTTATAGACACTTTCCCCCCCAGCTGAGTATGTATATTGATTTGGCAGGACTCTGCTTTGAAAGGGAGGGATAATGACATTTTTAGTAGAGAACAGCCACTATGGTGACTACTCAACAGCTTGGATGCCCCAGGTTTTGGACAGATTGTGGAATAATTGCTTTGGGAAACCAAAACAATCTCTTTCTTAGGTGTGAAACACGGTTGCTTATAATTACCTGAAGTGAGTGCAGTTCCCTCCTTGAGGATATTCCTATTTCTGATCAAGTCAGTTCTCCCATCACAACACTCCATTTGAAATAAGCTGACAACATTCAAAGAGCTTCTCTGGCTCTGTAACAGATCTAAATATTGCACAACTATATCCAAATCCCTTGACTTAGTCCTTCCTTTCTAAAAGTTTTATATCCTCTAATTCAGAAAAGTAATTTTTGTACGTTTCCAGGTGGCAAACCCCCTCTACAACCCCTGCACTCAATTTTCTTCCTCAAAAGCTGTGTTTTAGAGAGCAAAAACAAGTAGTTGATTCCCTTTCACTGCTTCTTGCTTTCCCACATCTGGCACACCACCAGCACATTTTCTATCCAAGTTCCCTCAGCCTCCATCCTGTCAGGGACAGATGTTTACCAAGCAAACAGAAATTTGGACTCAGCTGTGCAGATAGCAATATGCAGGAGTTTATACAGGGAAGTGGTGATACATTCTTTGGACACTGTACAGGACCAGCTAACACGAGAAGCAGGGTATGCAACATCCAGACCTTTGTGTGCTTCTCACAGGACAGCACATTTCAGAGCCCTTTCTGAATCCACTACACAGCTTAGCAGGACCAGGACTCCACTCTGTGCCTCTCACTCAAATACTGGGAGCTCTCCCGATGCAGTTGTCACTGTAAATACTGTTAACAGAGCTTGACTAGCCACGGCTAAGTTTACTCAGACTACAGCTTCAAGGAAAACATACAGAAATTCATCAGGATGAGCAGAGAGTGACCATCCAAGAACAAAACAAATTATATCATTCTTTGCTCTGGGAAATGTGGCAGCAGATAATATCTATATCCAGTGACTGTCAGATCAGAAATGCAGCAAGATCTGCCACTGCCCTCTTCCAGTTTGGTACTAACACTTCTTCTCTAACAGCTGCCAGACCCATAGCACAGGTATTTCCTTTTTACCTTTTTTTTAAGTTCTCCTTTTTATGTGTACACCTTTCCTTTTCTACCGTGACCACTTCTGCCTCCAAAGTAAGGGCTTTTATCAGCTAACACAGGCTAAATCAAGTGTCACACCACAGCACTAAAAGCAAAAGTCTGCATGATAAAAAGACAGTAAAGAGCAATCACAGACTTCAAAGAAGAATTACAAAGACATGAGAAGCTCTTCCACAATTCTTGCTCCATTTGGTCTCCATCTCTTTGTGAATGGTGTGGACAGTGAGAACAAACTAGATTTAAGAGCAGCCGAAAATCTGGATGTAAGATGCAGCAAGAAGAATTGAGCAGAAGAGCCTGTGATGGCTCACATTCACATCAACATACTAAATGATGTGGGCCTGAGTTATTTTTAGGTCTATTGTGAAACCCCACATTCCAGCTGCTCCAAAGATACACCAGCACTACCACAGAGGCCTGGGCTCTGTATCATCACCCTGGCAGGCTGGAGTGAGTCTAACCCTTGCCCTACATTAGACTTTTGGTGCTAAGGCAGCCAAGTCCCTGGCACAGATGGGGCAATGTGGACAAGAAGTGTTTTGGACAACAAGCTCACATGGATTGGAGAAGGGTTTGGCTGTTGGATACAGAAGTCACTGAGTTGCTGCAGCCTGGCCAGAGGTCTCCCAGCCATGCTGGCCAAGGCCACTTCAGCTGTCGTGTCCTTGAACTGCTGCAGGCGGAGCACTCGTTACTATGGGACCTTGAGGGAAGGGAGAGTAAACAAAGCACCAGAGGGAAAGGAGGCCAGGATTTCGAGTAAAACACCCCATGCTACAGAATTCTGAAAACAATCAACTTGACAGATTCCAGAAGCAAACCCCTTTTGTGCCTCTGCAATGTTTCCTTGAATCTTGTTATGCAGACATGTTTCTCATAAAGAACAACCCTGCTGACCTCTGAGAACTAACAGCCTCCACTGGAAGGATCAGTGAAAAGAAAAGGCCTCATCCTGCTTGCTTGTGCTCCTGCAGATCTGTTCTAGAGAGCAGCACGAGCTGCAAAACAAACTCCTCAGAAGAAAACACTTGCACACCTTTGTTCCTTCATTCCCTGTGCCTGGCAGGACACAGGAAAAAGGTCCTGCACTCACCACAGGGATTCTAATGGCACTAAAGGCTCTGGTGTTCACTCAAGCTCTCAGCACAGACACTTTTGAGGACCCATGTCAGCGGATTCTCTCAATACCAGGGCAGATGTGGCACAGGACAAAGCCAGGAGGAGCAATCACCCCACAAAGAAGTTCAGGCCAGGTCACACTTGCCAACTGCCACCTTCCCCCCAGATTTGCACAACCCAAGTACAAACAAAGCAGCTCCTATCTCACTTCCAAAACAAGTACCAGCAGTCTGCTTTCTCAAGAATGGCAAAAGGTTATCTGGATAGTCTCTCTACCCCCTCAGTCACTCTTAAGGCTCCACTCTTCAATTCTTAATCCACAAGCCAGCCCTAGGACAAGTAAGCCCCCCTAAAACCAGCAAAGACAAGACCACCCCTGATCTTCTGAGATGGAAGAAGCCCTTTCAAGCTCACACAGGAACAAAACTGTAACAAGCATTAGACTCCTTCGCTTGAGTAAGGACAACTTTTCATGAACTAAGGGTCATCTCTCGACCATTCTTCCTTGCTCCTTCAGCTGAAAGCAGCCTCAGGTCTTATTTCTGCTCTGAACTGTCCCCCCAAAATTCTGCTCTTTGTTCCTTGAATCACTGGGAAAATGCATGGGGAAATAATGTTAATCTGCAATGAAACAGAAGCACAAACATCACATACATACTCTACCCATATTCTCTGCTTGCTCTGGTGTGGTGTAAAGGAGCAATAAAGATATCCCCAGAAATCTCCCACTATAATTAAAAATAAAGCATTTATCTCTGTATGTAGGAAGACATTACCACACATAAAAAATACAGTAAGAAAAGGCATTAAATACAGCAAAAAGGGTTGTATCCATTGCTTCCTTGCACTACACTAGAATCAGCTAAACTAGAAGTAGAGAGACTAAAAGATCTCTAACTGTGCATTACTGTTGTAGATAATGTGCTGCAAACACAAAACCAAGGATAAAAAGCTCTCTAACAAGTCATTAAAATTTAACAAGTCATTAAAATTTTTCTGTGCTTTTCAGGAAAAGTGATCAATTCATTAAGCAGCAATGCTGAGCTACTTAAACAGCTGAACCCTTTCCTCACATCACAGTGCATCACCAACCGTGTCATGGCTAAGGGTTATCTGTAGGTCAGGAGTATTCTGGCCAAAACACACTGACATATCACTAATTGAAGTGAATCAGATTCTTTCACTAATACCCTGCAACAGGATAATCCAAGCAGTGCCCTGCAAGCCCTTTCCATCTGGCATGTCACCTTTTCTCTCACAGTCCCAAAGGTGACAAAGCAGCCCTGAGAACCACTCCTAACACTGTGGGCCTTGTACCTTCACAGACCTTGCAAGTGGCCATGGTCTGGATACCCAGCCAAGGGAAGGAATCTTCTCCCTGGGCCTTGATGGCTTCCTATGGTCCTTTCCAATCCCATTTTCTATTATCCACTGAGTCACAGCTGGACAGCCAACTAAAAACACTAATCTTTCACAAAGGTAACTGCTGCTGAGCTTGCTCTTAAGCAGCACTCAAGAGTTTCTACACCTTAAGGCACAAAGTGAAACCTGCTTAACCGAGAGGGAGCAGGCAATTCCCCTGCAGCCATTCACACTACACAGAATGGCCAAGGTGTCACATCAGTTCTGTAGCTTTTCTAAGGCACGTGACAGTAAGCTGCACATCCTCTTCATCATCTCCTCCTAAATCTTTCTTCCATTTGTCCTCTTTCCTTTATTAAGTTTGTATCTGAGGTGTGATCTTTCATAGGTCTTCCTTTAAGACTCCTGTGCCAGATCACTTATACACTTCATGCCTTTGTTTCCCTCTTTCTAAAAGATCAGCACACACATCTGGGGCTCTGAAGTGCTGAGACTGTTTTGGTCGTTTCAGAATGGAGAAAGGGAGGAAAAAGCAGGAAGTGATTTATCTAAGATCAACAGCCAAGAAACCAAGGGTTAGTGAGGAGCTTTGAGCTTGTGTGTCACAAAGTAAATAAGCTGTGGCAAATGCACACCAGAACATTTCTGATGGCAGTGGCAGCTTTACTTACCAAGGGATGGCTACATTAATTCTGTCAGGAGTGACACTAAGTCAGCATGCTTTATGTTCAAAAACAACCAAAAATGACCTTCCAAGTCCCATTTGAGCAAACCAATTATTTGAAAAGACCGTGTTCAGAATGTTTGTTCTGGTACTAAAACTATTAGGAGCAATTTCTGAAGAACCTTGCTTTTCCTAACCCTATTTTTCAAGCCTTCCTGGTTCAGAAACAGTGATAATAATGTAAGTCTAGCTTGCACTGGAAACAATCAGATTCAGGTTTTTCCATCACTGTCTGAAACACAAAGAACCAACTCTATTTTCTTTGGAGGCAACTGAAACAAGTACTTTTTTAATCATCTTAAAAATTGTTTCATGGACATGTTAAAGGTTTCCTTTCCAGAGCGAAAGGAAAATTGTATGAAAGCTGTAAAATATTTCTATAGCCATCAAAGAGTTTACAAAGCTTGTCTTTTTCCTCAGAAGTAGCTTAGAAGTTTTGTCTTTAAAGAACTGTTTGTGCCAATGATATTAAGATATCAAAGGACAGATGAAGGAAACTGTAAATGCAATTAATTTCTGCATACAAAGAAAGGAAGTTGCAAGCATATAGCCTGTAGTCTGTAATTAATTAAAAATAAAATACCAGATTAAACCCAAACTGGTCCAGGTTTCTCAGCTGATAAGGTTTTTTGTTATTGTTGCTCTGTTTTAAAAAGAGATCCCTTTCTCTCCAACAGCAAAAGCCAGCAGTGCAGCATGAGAAGAGCCAAACCAGGAATTCCAGATCTCCTGCCCCATCATCCATGACTTCTGGGTCTATCCAGCTCATTCTCCCCTTCATCAAGTGCTTCCTATCTAACCCTCCCATCACAGATCAAAGCATGGGGAATAAACACTGGACTTTTCCAAGTCCAGCCACACCTTCCATTGTCCACCCTTACTTTCCATATATTCTCCCCTTTCATTGCTATTCCTCCTGCCCTGAACAGCATTACCACCAACATCCTCTTTTCTCCCCAACTCATCGTGATCATTTACCTCTGTCCTCTCATTCAAATCTCACCTAAGTACAACTCCAACCTCTTTTCTTCCCCACAACCCCCACCACGATTAGAGACTTCCCCTTCCTTGCTGTCATTCCACCCACCCCTGCTGCTGGGTGTTTCCTCACTCACACGGGTTCAGTGAGTCTGTAACCCGGGCTCAAACCCACCCAGTCAGCTGAGACATCCTCTGTATGACTTCAACTTTGCAGTATCTCGTTTTTTCTTTCCTGTTTCCATCCCTGTGGCCTCTGTCAACACCACACAGCTCTTTGTGTGGCTTTATCTTGGCCCTTCTAATTCACTCAATGCATTCCTCAAAGATCCTCTTAATTTCACTCCAGGTCTCAGTGAGCTTCCAGCCTCATTCCTTGTCCTCTCAACTCTCCCTGCTTTACAGCAGATCTCTGAGTGCTGTTATCAGGGGGAAAATTCCACCCACCCATTACAACTTAAAGAGTTCACTCTCTCCTTCAAGCCTATCAAAATGCCTCTGACATCCCAGAAATGCCCAGCCTTCAGCTCAAAATGGCTACAAAGCTCCCTTTATTCCTCCCCACCCCTTGCCAGCTTGCAGCATCACTAGATACCCTTTTGTTTGATTAAGACTAATCATAGCTTAAGGACACACAGTCAGATAAGCAGCTGCTCAAGTGACTGAATATCAACTCTGCTTTCCAAAAGAATGGAAATTTTTTTTCCCCACATGGGAAAGTAACAAATGAGAATGGTTCAGTGACCTACTAAAGGGGTGTGTGGAAAAACATGAGTAAAGCCAAGACCTGAATTTTGGGTTTCTTGGCTTTAATTCCTCTTGCCACTCAGCAGAAAGAAATAAAAACAGGTAAAGGGGGGGGGGGACAACTGAAAATCAACATATTAATTTCTGTTTCCATTCAAAGCACATCATAATCATGCAGCACAAAATATTTACTAAAAATAATGCCAAATCTCAAAGTTGAGCCACATTTTTTTCAGATCATGCAAAAGTTCTTGAGAACTGGCAGTCTGAGGACAAATTAGCTCCCTCTTCCCTATTCCAGCAATCCATCAAAAATGATGATTACAAAATCCATGTTATATTTAAGCCAGAAAATAACATCTGTTTACTGAGTAAAAACACAAGATGAGAACAACAACAAAATATGTAGATTAAATGGTAGATCAAAGGATGATAATGTGGTTTTTTTTGATGAAAAAGGTGACTACTGTGCCCCACACCTCTATAGCAACACTCTGCCCAACCAGGTCCATAGAAACCAGTCTGCAGAGACACCAAAATAACCAGGAGCAAAACAAACAAAATTGTCCCTGTATCTAAAACTCTGACAACAGAATTTGTCTATTCTTCCTGTAGTCATTTGTAGCCCTGAAGACACCAAAACCTTAATCTGAACCAAGGCCTTCTCACACTAGCACTACTAAATGTTTACTCTGGCAAAGAAATGCGTCTCGGAGACAAGAACAGCTCAGCAACCTTTCTGCCAACCATCCTGAGGTTCAAGGTTGTCAAGGTGGAATTTCAAAGTGCATCTTACACAGAGCTTAAAAGCTTGTGACTATATCAAGCATTTGACATAAGCAGGGTAAGAGGCTCAGTACCAATGTCCTGATTCATACTGCACCCTGAATACAGCATCCTTGCTTTGCAGGGGACCCTTACTATGGTTAAAAAAAATACTTGTAACAGCAACTCTGCTCAAGTTTGGCTAAATTCAGAGGTGAATATAGGTGTTTTTATCAGAGTAGCTTCTACAAGCAGCATGTGAAATATGCAGCTGAATTCTGGAGGTTTTTAATCTCCAAGTGCTATCAGCAGTGCTGAGAACTTCCCCAAACACTGCACTAACAAAGAATGTGTGGCAAAGGTGCTCTGGAAACAAGCTGACCCCTAACGTCACTCCACTGAGGAAGGGAATATTTTTGGCTTCCATCTACATGAAGTGAAGGAGTCATATTGCTAAAGAGGAGAGATGAAATCTAGAAATGACCTGGCAAGCTGTTCACAAGGCAGCTTTTGTCCCAGTTCCCAGACCCCACTCTCCTGCTCCGTGCAGCTTCAGCAAGCAGGAACCAGAGGGTTTTGGACAAGGATCTCACGCCAACCTTAACACTCTTACCTCAAGTACAACACCTGGCATGTTCCTTAAGCTCTTATTAAGAGGTGAGAGAACTCTGAGGCTACTTAAGAATAAATGAGCCCACAAAGTCATCTTCATTTACCCTATCATGGCCTGTCTTAAGATAAGCAATGACTGACATAAAAATATATAATAGTTTAAAAAGAACACCACCCAGTATGAACACCACCCAATCCTAACAAAGAGAAAAAAATTCTTCTGTTCCAATCTCAGGGGAAAAAAACCTTCATGACAGGCTGTTGTTGAAACATTTCTGAATACAGTTCAGCTTTGGAAAGTTATTTCTGGGTAATGTAATGATTTGGATAATGGTAAAGTTATTAGAGGGCTTTACTAAATTAAATATCAAGATGACATAACATTTTACTTAATTCTGTGTATTGTAGGTCATGTACCCAGGAGCACAGTTTCTCATTAGAATGAGCAGTGTCAAAGGTCTTTCTCATTTTGAGAAGAACATTTTTTAAGATCTTTTTGCCTGCCTGCAACAAGCTACCTACACGTCAAGGTCTGCAAGGTCACATTGGTTTAAACAGCTGAGATGAAGGGGCTAAAAGGGGAAAACCAATGTTCTTTTACCTCTGTCAGTGTGGTACAGCTCCCATAATCAATCTCATCAGAAAAACAGGTTACATTGAGATAAAGTACAGCCCGCGTGACACCTGTTGTAAACCCCAGTGTTCATAAGTTACTTATTAATTTAAAAAATTGGTTTAATCTGCTCACTGTACAGGGGAGTATGCTATAGGCATATTTTCCCCTCTGGAATGGCGTATCTGAAATGAGACTTTTCAAGCTGTGCAACTGGATACGTGACTGAAACAGCTGTGACGAAAATTAGAATCATGTTGGTTTGTACTGCTCCAAGGCACGAGGGAATCGCTTCCCTGGTGTTCAGAAATAACTTTTTTTATCATAAAAAGTTTGACTGTTAAAAGCACAAAGCCAAACTCAAAAAAATTTACAGCACAACCAGAAGAGCCCAGGTTACACCACGAATCCGTGATCCAGCACAAATTTGGTCGCTTCCAAACAAACCAGCCGAGGTAATGACCCAGGTAATGACTGAGGTAATCTAGAAAAGCTTTGCTTTCTAGTCCATCCACCAAGCTAATGGGTACCACACGTTTTACTGCTTCTCTTTAAAACTTTAAACACTGAAATACCAGCAGTGAGTGTCATGAGTAAATAAATATTACACAGAGAGCTCTGTTACAGCAGCTTCCTTGGGTTTGTGTTTAACACTGCTGCATCCCCCAGCTCTGCAGGCAGCTCATGCCCCCAAAAAGCAAAATCCACACATCTTCACCTTTCTGTGTTACAGTTTTTGTTGTCGGTTTCCACACCCCCAATTCTCTTCTAGAGTGAATTTCTAGCAAGCAAAGGCAGCATGGAAAACATTAACATGGAATCTGTGTGTTTTGTCAGTGCTGGATCTGACAGGCAATAATGAGAAAGGTACAGCTGAGGCAACAGCCACAAAAACATCCCCATAAACCAACCAAGAAAAAAACCCAACCTGAGGACAGAGAGAACTACAACCTACAGGCTCAATCATTTGTTAAAAAGACATTTCCCATTTCACAGCCACGTTCAACACGTCAAATCAGATTTTCTAGAATTACTTTAATCCTTTTTAGACCCACATTTACAATTGGTTTGTTTAGCAGATTCAAAAACTGTATCCCAAAGCTGCTGAGTAAGCAGGCTGGATCTGGGCAGGATGCTTCAGGGCTGCAACTCAGCAAACCCTAAGGTGCCCAAGGACAGAAGCATTAAGAATGTGCTTTTCTTTGGCAACCTCTAAGAAGATATTTTCTGCACCTTGCCTCATGCTACCACCAGCAGGCAGGATAAAATTATTTCTTCTGTTATAATTTTGGAGCTCAACTAATTCACCTACATCAGAGTTCAGTACTGTCAACCAGTGTAACAGAATTATTCCTTTACACCAGGTGTGATCCTCAGTTTCAAAATCCCAATGACATACTAGTGAAAGCACAAAATAAAACAAAGGTGATAGAGGCCGAGGAGCACATGCACATGAGCAGTCCAGCTCTGTCCTTCACAATCCCTGCTGTTCCTTTGCAAGTTCCTCCCAGCTTGTACAATAAAAGGTTTACTTTTTTTTTTTTTGTAAGTGCAAAGTACTTACATCCACTGTTGCACACACCTTATCTGAGGTTCAGTCTCTTGCCAATAACTAATAACGTTCTTGGCCAATATTACCAAAATTTTAATATTACTTATATCTTCAAGCTACTGTACAGAACAGATAGTTCTATTGTTTCCTCTTCATTGAGCAATACTTGAATAGATTAATTTGGGGTGGGCAAAGTTAATTTTCTTCTAGCAAGCTAAGGTGGTTCCTATAGATAAAATAAATATTTCCGTTGATATGCCAAAAGGCATTTTCCATCAACCCTTTTAATCAACTTCCAAAATGCGCTCAGCAGAGAACATCAGATTGGATCCGGTTTCTGCTATATCACACGGAACAAAAGACTGAGCAGACACACATCTTTCCAAAACACTTCCACTCCACAGCTCTGCCTCCATTTTGGATGACAGACAAAGGGGATAAATGGGAATATAACGCCCTACTGAAGAGATGAAAAGCACAACTGAAGTCAGAGCAAAAGGTGCAGATAAACCCAGGAAGTGCTGCTGCCAGCTGCAGCCAGCACAGGAACAAAGGAAACAGCGACAGAGCCCCCTTGCTTGACTTTGTTATAAAAATAAAATCTGAGGAGGGGAAAAAGGAAAATTGGCCGGGTTTCACACTGAGCGGGGCACTTTGCCCTTTAAGGGTTTCTGTTTAGCACTAGAGGCTTCCACTCGCTCCAGCCTGGCCGCGGGATGCTGAGGGCTTCCAGCGGCACCAGCAGCCAGCGGGGCGAGCGGGACCCCAGCCCTCAGGGCGGGAGGGGCAGCGACACCCCCCGCTCGCCCCCAACCACGGCCCAGGGCCTGCGGGGAAGGGCCGGCCGGGACCCCCAAATTCGCTGAAAACAAAAGCGGCACCGAACCCCCACGTATGGGCCGGGGGGTCCCCGCTCGGCTGCGACCCCGCCCCTCACACGGTCCCGCTCCCCGGCGCGGTCCCCCCCCGCCCAGCCCGGCCGGGGCTGCCCCCGCGGTCGGGACTCGCTGCCGGGGCCGCTCGGTACCTGTAGGCCAGGGACATGCACTCGAACAGCTTCGTGAGGGACGCGTCGATGCTGAGGCGGCCGCCGGCGCCGCCGCCGCCGCGGGCCGCCCCGAACTGGTAGGTCTGGCAGGTCTGCTCGTTGACCGTGTCGAAGTCGTAGCCCTTCTTGGGCGGGTGCTCGCTGTGTGGCGAGGAGACCATGAAGTGCCCCGAGTGGATGATCTGCGGGCCCGGGGGCTGCCCCCGCCGCGGTCCGCACCGCCGCCCCCCGCCCGGCGACGCTCCGCCATCGTCCGTGTCCGACGAGTCCTCGTCGGGCTCCGTGCGGGGGGACAGCGGCCCCGCCGCCCCGAGCAGCCGCGCCGGCCGCATGAACACGTCGGCGGCCATGGCCCCGCTGCCGCCGCGGCCGAGCCCGCGCCCGCTCTGCGCCGCCACCGCCCCGCTCCGCCCCGCGCCGGCCCCCGCCGCGCTTAAAGGCGACGGAGCGGCCCCAACACCGCCCTGCCCCCGCCGGCACAGGGGGAACGGGGCTGGGCTGCCACCGAGGCTCCCCCGGATCGCTTAAAAAAAAAAAAAAAAAAAAAAAAATCCCCCAAAAAAATAAAAAGGGGAAGGCGCTGCTGCTGCTGCCCTGTGCCAGGAATGTCCCCACAGCTTCTGAGGATGGCTGGTTTAAGTGATTCAGCGGGGACTTCCATCCAGCAGAACAATTTTTTTTTTTTTTTAAACCAAACTAAACTACGAAATGTTCCGCCTCAACACGAGAAACAGTTCCTTTAGGTTGAGGGTGGCGGAGCTCTGGAACTGGCCAGGGAGGCCAGGATTGTCCCTCTCTAGAGATATTCCAAACACACCTGGATATGTTCCTGTGTCACCTGCTCCAGGTGACCCTGCCTGGGCAGGGGGGTTGGACCGAGTGATCTCCAGAGGCCCCTTGCAGCTCTAACGATTATGGAAAACATTCCTAAACTTAAGGGACTGTGAGGAACACGAGATGTAGAGGACAGCCCAGAAATGGCTGAAGAGAACAATTGTGCTAGAAACACTTAAATTGTCATAAATACACTAAACTGCTTATAATTTTCCCGAAGCAGTCTGTAAGAAGCCAGGGCAACCAGAGAAGGTGGAGACCTGCAGTCACAGAGAGGTCAAGACATGGAGCTTCTGCTGCCAGGCTGGTGCTTCACATCTAACTCAGTACCTGCTCAGTGGCTCATAAAAGGAACCACAGTTGTTCCAGTGGAGGTAAAGGTCAGATTTCATCCTTCTTAAAAGCATAAATGAAGCAATGGGTCCTGCAGGTTAACATAAAAGCAGAGCAACAGGGCCGGTGTGGGGAGAGAGCATCATCCTACAGCACAAAACCCCATACACATCTGTATGTGTACACAAAGTCAAGAGAAAAGATCTCAAACTTGCCCTGCAGTGCAAACCTCCATGACCAGGGGAGCAGTTGGATCCTAGGACACACATTCCAAAGCATTTATACTAAATTGCATATATTATTTCACTTTTAGGACCTCACACTTAAAATGAAAAAACAGCCACCCTCAGGAGGGAAAACGCTTCCAAACATTAAACAGTCACATGCTACTTTTTCGGGTGTGTTAAACCAGAAACAAGATCAAGAGAGACTTAAGAGATTGAGAGCAAGTCTTGGGCAAGAAGAGGCATCCCTGCAATATCCCAATTACGCCCATGCAATGGTCTGACATTCCCCATTAGCATGGAATCAAGGCTGATCCCTGTGTTTAAGGAAGAAGTGGTAGGTCAAACACTTCCCCACACATGAAAGCAACAGTAAGGAATGACCACATCATGTGAGAGCTGTCTCAGATCTTTAAAAACCAAAACTAGCATTCAGCTCTTAGCATCATACTTGACTCAAATTCTGCAGAAAAGGCCAGTCATATTTAGCTTCAAATCTGGTTATTGCTATCTTATATTAAAATTTGCTTAAAATAATAAAAAACAATGCTGCCTCCCAGCAAGACATTCTGAGAATATTTTAAGTACAAAAAAAATTAAAACATACCAAAACAACATTCACAGTATAACAACACCTATTAAAAGTCTTCCATGTAGTTTGTTAAGAACTAAACCTGAGCTAAAAAAATCACATCAGTAGCATCACTGTATAAAGTATTTCCATAACAACAGCCTGTACACTGACCTCACTAAATTCTAAGCAAGCCAGTGTTTCCTCCTGCAGGAAAAGACAGGTAACTTGTTTAAATAAAATCATTAGGCTGCAGTGCAATTTCCTAGGAAGAGTTAAGAGTACACCATCATTTAAAGAAAGGGCAGCAGCTTTAAGCTATAAAAGTTCAGGGGTTTCTCTGCCAGATGCAAGGAAAGGGACATTACTTAAAATAAATCCACTTAATTTTGGAGACAGACCTCTTGGTCTGCCCTTTTAAGATGAGCATTTAGGTGATCAGTACAGTTCAAGACTGCCAGGGATCCTCTCCTGCTCCACAGCAAGGTATTCCAGGAGGCACGGGGAAAGAGAGGCCACAGCATCTTTTGAGTATCTTTTCTTTCTGTTTTTCATCAAGCCACAGTTCAAGGTGAAACACAGGCCACCAGCTTCTGATGATGTCCCTTCAAGCAACATCATCAATTCCTTGAAATAGGCTTTTAGCACAGGAGGAATTCAAGTGTAATACACACTGTGAACAGAGACATCCAAGCTGTTCAATGCCCACAGTGTATTCCACACCACTTAGTGGTGAGATTATCCTCCCAAATCTACAGACAGGAAGATAAGGATTCCCATACTGATGAGGGGAAGAGCTCAAAGGATCTTACTCACAGCCTGGGCTGGGGCTGAGTGCAGGACTCCAGCCCAGCCTGCCCCACTCTGTGCCCATCCTGCTCCCAGGAAACCACAGGGACAACTTCCAGCTGTGCCCTGCTCCAGGCTGCCACTGCTCTCTCCCTGGCACAAGCCTTACCTGTTCAGAGGCCTTTCCTCCTGGGACCCATCTTGAGTTACAGCCTTGCTTCTACTTGTTCTTTCCTGTCTCTCCAGTTCCACCCCGTATGGGACTCCTTGATACGTGTCTCCTGGTTTAATTCACTAATCTGGAGAAGGGAAAAAACCAAACTAAACCAGTTTCCTTCCCAGGTTAGTGAGTTTAAGGGGCTGGTAAGGATGTTACAAGCACCCCAGTAAATGTGAGAGAGCCAAGGTGGGAGCAGGCTGGGGCTCGCCCCGCTGGGAGCCAGAGCCAGCAGAGCAGCCCAGTTGCCTGTGGAACTGCAGGCCACCTTGGGACAGAGCACACCAAACACTAAAAATAAGCTGGACACTTTATATCCATCTTGAATGTAAAGAATCTTTCCAAAACTCTTCAGGAGTTTTACCCTTGCAATCATTGGATCGAGCTTGTTTCCAAACCGAAGCACGTTTCCACACTCTGCCTTCCCTACCCCCTCCAATTTAAGGTACCACAACCCATTAACCGAGCACCAAACGAGGAGTTTGGTAAATGAATTATCTTAAATTACCAAATTATTCTGCAGATTGCTGTAATTACATTGGTCATATCTGTTTGTTGTTCTTACAACCACCACCTGCCCCTGCCCCACCACACAATTATCAAGACACCTTTGGACTTCTCAAAGGTGGATCATTTTATGCGTTACCAAACGAGACAACACCATTTAAAAATACCATTTATAAAACCAGAAATTTATTGCAAATTAAAAAAATAAAAAACCAAAAGGAAGCAAACTGAGATTAGGTTTCTTGATAAAAATTATTCACACAGCATTCATGTTGTGATTTTTTATTTTATTTTGAAATGAAACCATTGTACATTGTACAAACCATAACTACCGATGGAATAAATAAGTGAAAAATTATACTGCTGTACAATACACACACACAAATCATAAGATGGAAAACGATTAGGTATTGAAGAAAACAAAATTCTTTACACCTTCTAACAGGCCCTTAGAGATAAAGAACATTCCAAAACATGACAATGCTTATGTATGAAGATAGCCACCCAAAACCGATATTTTATACTGCCTTGTTGATTTTATTTTTGTTGTTGTTTTGTAAGTGCCAGCACTTTTTGGAATGTTTAACAACTACTTTCCCAAGCATAAAAATTCCAAGGAATAGTTCTGCTATAAAATGTTTGGCTGAGTAAATCGATTATCTGGAAGGCCTTCCCACGTGTTCCACAAACTCAGCTAAATTACTTGCTTGCTTCTAGTTTCTTTTTTTTTTCATATTTTTTTGTTATTTTATTTATTTATTTATTTGTAACTGAAGCTCCAACATTCAGCATTGTAGCAAGGAAGCACTTCTTGATATTTGCACTATTTCTAAAACATCAGCTGTATGAGAACTTTCAGTCATCTTGAAAAAAATTACATCTCTCCTCCTGCTCCACCTCTCAATGCTTTCAATAAACCCTTTTACAGTGAGTTCATAAAACAAGTTTTGGGTAGAGATAGGTCCAAGCCAAAAAAAGCTGGATTTAGATTTGGTTTCAAACCTCAGTGGATTTGAATTCCATGTTCTGGTTTGGTCCCATCTGTACTTTCTGGCATTAAAATGTGTTCAATCACATCCGTTGGCCCATAAATGTTATCAGGCACTTCAAAAAAAGACTAATAACAGTCTTATACACTATTTTGGATTTCTTCATACCAGATAATGTCAAAGTCTCTTCCCTCAGAGACTGACAATAGCAGGTCTAAGGAACCCAAATCTATCTGCTTGTTCAGTTGTCTGTTGTCACTAGAATCTCTGGTTAAAATAAAAGATCTGAATGCATTCTGTAGAAGCTGTAAATAAAGGATTTCTACCTCAGAAATAAAGCCTCTAGGAAGATGGTTATGATGCCTTGTCTCATTAGCCACAGAACAATGAACAGTTCCGAGCAGAAGCCACAGGAGAGAAAAGGAAGTTTATAATTAAACCTGGTTGATGTCAATAATGCCAATAAATGTTTCTATCTAATGAAAAATTTGAGGTATTTTTAGTGCTATTTATATATTTTATTTCTTCCTAAAGTACAGGAATTAGTTCCTAAATGAAAAGTCTATTTACTCCCTTGGAAACGTCTACAAAATGAAAATTAAAAACTTGCTGCGATGCACCTGAAGGGAGGGATTAGTAAACACGACTACTTGTCCAAGGTGGCATCAATTTGTTTTGTTTTAGCATTAAGAATAATGAAAAGTTAGTAAATCAAAAATATTTAAAAGTTTGAATCTTTCTAGATTTGCCCATTTAATATATCAATAGAACTTCTCACAAAATATCACTTAAATCTGAATGTAATATACATACAAATCAATCATCAAGGACCAGTTATCCACATTTTAGGCATACACACAATTCAAGAGAGAATTCTACCGTTTCATTGCATATATTGTGCAAATTCAGTTTTTGGCTCCTCATTTCCTTATTTTCAGAATGTTAACGGACTTCATGATCAGACCAGAAATCCCAGAATCTTATTAGGGAGCACGCTGTTTTCATGAATGATTTGCAATCAAATTTTATTCAGTTAAAATCCAAAATGTTTTATTTCAACATAAAGGAAAAGTTGAGTGTCATAGGTATTTGGGGTTCAATCCTACAAACATCTTACGGAAGGTCAGTATTGGCTCCCCACTCCTCCCTCCCCTTTTCCCTCCCCCCAGTTCCTCATTAGTTTTCCTAATAAAGTGGTAATTGCAAATGTAATGCAGTAGTCTAAGTGCAAGCCATTTTCACTATTGGAGAATTCAGACCTATATAAGCTTCACAAACCTAATTGATGAAAAAACGTTATCAACTGGAAGCAACTTCTTTTTTATTTTTTTCTTTTTTTTCATCTAAAAAAGTATTTACAGTTTTTCAGCTTACAAACTACACTCAACCATTTCCAGAGCTGTGAGATCGTATTTGAAATTGCAAGTTCCATCTCCCACAGCAGGAGAAGACAGAGCAAGGGCCCGACCCAGCAGCACGGATGGACACGTGGATGGATGTGTGTGCATGGAAGTGGGAGATCAGGGTTTATTCCCTGGAAGTACAAATACCACTGGAAGACCAGACCCTCGTGACCTGATGCAGATGGTTCCACGCTTCTGCTTGCCAGGAATTTGAGGGGAGCTGCACCTACCTTGTGCCTTTTCATTAGTTTAGCATAAGCACACTTCAACGTTAATTGGAAGAGAAGGAACATTCCTAACTGGAGTTAGGAACTGGACTATGGAAACAACAAGGCTTATTTACAAGACTTGCTGAAAGAAAATAAGGAACCCTACCCCCCAATACAGTATTTTCCTGGAATATAGAAGTAAACATCTCATAATGAAACAGTACAATGAAATCCAGTTCAGTGAAAACATGATATCAAAAAAGACCAATTGAAAATAAACTCACTGTGCATCAATCCCTTTGATCCTATTTATGTACATAGTGGAACTTTCCTGTAAAGCAAGTTGTACCCAGTACAGAGATCTGGACCTAATACTAAGTATTTTAAGTGCCTGTGTTAGAATATCTATTCAGATCTGGACTATAAATGGTAAACAGATCATGTTAACTTCTGATGAAGTTAAGTATTTAGAAGACCAAATTTACAGTTGCGAATGCCATGCATTCAATAAAAGATCTCCACTATAGCTGCTAAAATAAAATATCAAGCTCCTTTTTCTCCTTGGACTCCAAGAGTGAAAATGGCTTCCTGATTTGTAGTTGTTTAAAAATTTAAGCACCAGGGATTTAAAACTTAAAAACGAAACAAAAACCCCAAACAAAAAAAAAAAGCAAAAAAAAAAAGCCTTACTAACATGGCATTATGCAAACATAGGCCACTTTGCAAAGGAGACAGTTGCAAAACAACTTTTAAAAGTTAGCACTGTTTTCAGAACACAAGGCACAAAACAAAAGCAGACATCACGCCAGAACAATGAACTTCACATGAAAGCTAATACCTGACCTGTACCATCCTTAAATATCTTACAATGTTAAATAGAGAAATGAAAAAAAAAATACAGCAGCAACATAATTGTAATTTTGACTTTAGAAACAGTGCGTAGACCCCTCCTGAGTTGTTTACTCCAACCAATTCAGAGACAGTAACTTAAAAGTTCTCAATGTTTGTTTCACAGGAAAAAGTTTTCAGTGTCTGAGAAGTTAAACCTTTGTTAGGCTTTCTTGGATTTTTGCTTGGTAACTTGAAAAGTTAGGAGTTCTGTCCTCATCCAAGAGAAGATGCTTAAGTAAGGTTGTTCTATAATTAAGCCCACTGATGTACCTTACATAAAAACTGACCAGAAAAATCTATAGTCTAAATCTCTTCAACACTTTGTTGGGAAGCCTCTACTTTCATCTTTTTAGAAGGTGGCACTCCTTCAGAGTCCTTAATGAGGGGGAAAAGAAAAACAGCCACGTTATCATTGCTCTGAAGTTCAGGCACCACAAACATCAAACAAACAGCACCAACCAATTCCCCAGGGTGATGTGTCCCAGACAAAGCATCCCTGGATGCCAGAACATGTCCCAGTGCTGCCTGAAATCACTCCTCTATTTACATCTTACCTCAGCATCTTTGCACTTGTTGTCATGTACAAGGAGCAAAATTCTAGTTCCAGGCTAAACCCCACAGTGAATATTCCAAGGAACAGCCTCGATGGAGGGTGCACTGAAACTGAGGACCCACAGGAAAACCAGGAGGAGCAGGGCTCTGCCTGAGGAGCTGCACTTGTCCTGCCCTGAGAAGGGCACAACTGCAAGGATAATTTCTTCCTCCCACCCACCCAGAATTTTTCAGTGTTTCAGTGAGTAAATAAACATCCAAGGATCCACAAATCAACTCTCCTAACTGCCACAAACATTTACCTTTATAGAAGGTGTTCTACTTCTGAATGGTCCTCAAAGGGTCCAGTAGGTTTGTTCCAAGCAATTTATTAATGTAAAATGTTAATATTCACTTAAAAGCATGGTCTGGTTTAAGAAACCAAGAAATCCATCAGACCAATCTGGTTCTACTGTTCCAGTTCTGTGAGATTCAAGCAGCCAGCCAGCTGGACCATAAAACCAGGTACAGGCACATTTAATACTCTACAGCTGCTTTACTGTCCTCACTTTGGAAATTAATAGAAATACACAACTGTCATCCTTATATTTGCTTTTAACTAAAAATCAACTTTTCCAAGGTCCTTGCAATTGGACTATTGCATTTAAAGTTACCTGAGAGTTTTTAGATGCCTCTGTAATTAAATCATTTTCTCCAGAGGACTGAATTTCTGCTTTCTCTGAACTATTCATGGAATTTTCCATTGAAGACTGTGAATTCTGTTCATCAGAGGTATCTGAAATGGCAAGAGATAATTTTAAGCAAACAAATGAAAGCTTTCAACAGGAGCTTTCCAGGATGTCCTCCCATCAACAACATCCCCAGCACATCCATTTCACCCACACTGCAACCATTAATGAAAACACACACAACAAGTGCATGAATATGATGAGTTAAGCTCAAACTCCAGGATCACAACCCAGCTGCTGCCAGAGCACAGACCCTGGGATCAGACCCTAGAGGGAGCCAAGCTCCTGCACAGCCTCACAGAGGATGTCTGAGCCCTCAGCAAACCAGTCTGGACTGCAAGGGAATTCCTTCAAACCAGAAGCAAAAGGCTGAAGTGTTACAACTAATGGATCTAAACACCTGTGGCTAAGCAGAGAAAGAATAAAGTTACCTGAATCAAAATTCAGCCATAAATATAAAATCCTTTTTTTTTTCTTGATAAGATATTTGACATAAAATTTAGAAATTCAGCTAACTAAAAAAATGTTTTAATTCTGGTGGACAGGTGAAGAAGTCCTCCAGCCTATTACAGTTATTTGCTTTCAGCTTTCACTGGGTGGTTTTTTTTTTTTTGTGTTTTTTTTTTTTTGTGTGTGTGTGTTTGTTTGTGTTGTTGTTGTTTGTTTGTTTTTAAAAACCCTTCTCTCTCTCCAAACAAGACTTTCAGAAGACTCAAGGTTAAAGCAGCCATTTATTTAAACAGGGGACAAGGGCATGTAAAATGTATTCCTAGATCCCTGACCCAAAAATTATATGAATTTATTCCATATGAAGAGAAATGCAAGATCAAACAAAATTGCAGGACAGCTTTGGTTAATGAAGATGCCATAACCAGTGAAAAATGGATATTTTTGTGGTGTACTGTGTAAAAAGCATCACAAGCATTTCTGAATTCCAGACAAAGTAATGCCATCATGAGCATCTCAAAGATCACATTCAGCAAACTCGGGCAGAATCCTCTTCCTGTCCATGTCTCACCAGAAAAGCATCTTCATGCTGATAAAGAAACAAGTCCCAAGGGTCCAAAGAAATCTGAGTTTTGATTTTTGCTGTGTATCTCTCAGCCCCCACTGAGCTGAGGAGCACCTGGCCATGTTCCCATCTCCCTGTGACAAATCCAGCCCCAGCTCATCACTGCTGTTCTCTTCCAGCTGCTCCTGATGAAACACAGCCTGCTGCTGACCTTTGGGCAAGGGGAACCACACCTTAAACCACCAAGCCTCAAGCCATTCCAATGCCTGCAGGACTTGTTCACACAGCAGAATGCTTTGAATCCACCTGTTTTATTTGATTCCTCATTAAGCATTTCTGACCACACAAAGTGGCTGACAGGAACCTCCCTCATTTCAGTGGAGTAACATGAGATAGACAGGCAAGGTCATTAACCCTGTCCAGCTGAATAATGTCCCAACTGCAGGGCTCTGACTGATCACAACAAGGTAGATAAATGTTTAATAAATTGTTTAACACAGCATTTAACCAACTGAAAACCCCTGCATTAATAACAGGATTTTTTTGCTATTATGGCTCCCTTTCATTTTACAATACCTGGCTCTTCATCCAGAGGACTTGGTATGATTTTCCCTGAACCTAAATTTAACCAGGGGAACATGCATGCTCTGCAACAGCTTCACATAAGCAGGTTCAGACAATATTAGACCAAGGAGTAAATCCTTACTATTTACTGTGGCCAAATATGCAAGTGGAGGTATTATTTGCTCTGATTTATTCCAATTTGGTGATGGTTCTGTTGTCAAATTGTAACCCCAGTTAACAATGACAACACTTAACATATTTGAGCACTCTGGCATTACCAAGATAAAAGTTCTAAATTTAAATTGGTCAGTGGATCTACTGAGTGAAGAACTAAATCAGGAGGGCATAATTTAATTGCTTTGGTATGGGAAGAATTCTGCAACCATACCATTAGAATGGTGTTAAGGACATCTTTTATCTGTTATAATAGGACAATGAAAGTTATCTTCCCAAGACTATAAATACAGAGCATGTTTCAATTACCCAAAATACCATTTAAAGAGTGAGGGCCAGAACAATCCCTTAACCCACATATATTTTTAATCTGTCCACAACTGCAATAGAATCTTGTAATGCTTTCAGAAAATTAGGACAGAACTGAGAGCTAACTTCTGAATAAGTAGCAAGCAGGGTTATGAGAAAAGAAAGCTTGCATTATAGTTTACAAAATTAAGAAAGTAATTTCAAAGTATCTCACCTCTATTTTACTGTCACACTAAGGCATCAACTTCCAGAGATCTACACAAACTAATACCTTCCAGGACTTGTGTGATTACATGGTAGCAGCCATTTCAAAGATGATTTTAAATTATTTATTCTTTCAAGACTGAGAGTGGAGAACAATAAACCAGTATTTTGTTTGTTTCCCTCTGAAAAGACCCCTGAATGTCAGTGTGACCTTTCCAGTTGTATGAAAGAGCACCAGTAGGTCAGAGAAATTATGGCCCATTTTCACATAAATGCCAAGAATTCAGAAACCATCTCTTTCAAATTATTATTTACCAGATCTTAAAGTGGATAAGCAAATAAATAACACACTAAAAGATAACTTTCTTTGTTTGGCTTTCAAATGGCTCTCCCAGCTCACCTTCTGAACCAGGCTGCTCCTTTGCCTCTGCCTGAGTTTCGTCAGACTTGACTTCAGTGCCGTCTGCTTGTGTTGCCA
This sequence comes from Haemorhous mexicanus, assembly GCF_027477595.1. Lineage (NCBI taxonomy): Eukaryota > Metazoa > Chordata > Aves > Passeriformes > Fringillidae > Haemorhous > Haemorhous mexicanus. Next base: position 11,065,332 of record NC_082359.1, read on the forward strand.
AGTTCTGCTCTGGTGCTGGACTGGAATTGCTGCTGTTTTCCTGTTTTATTGGAGAAGCATCAGCTATTGAACTCTGGTTGCTATTGTCATCTGTGAACAGAAGAGTGAAAACCAACCAAGTTTCATTTGACAAGATACAAAGCACACCCTAATGCCTCCACATTATTCCCTGCTAACACATGATGTAATTTAGCTCATTAGGGATCAAGCCCAATCATTCAGACTCACACTACACATCCAACTTCTTTCCACACCAGCCTAAGGAGTTCTCAAGCAGTTACTAAAAATCTAATTCTAATTTTATACATTAAAACAAAGAGTGTTTTACTCAGATCTGATGCAAAAGAACCCAGAATTTTGTAATATGAGTAAACCAGATCAACCAAAGTGCCAGTCTCATATAACACAGGGCTAAGCAAGTTCATGCTGCACATTTCCAAATACCCATCACTCCCATGTTCAGATAAGCAGATATTTTTGAATTGAGTCCTGAAGGTCAAAAAAACTCAACAACCTAAAACCCCTTCAAGGTGAAATGTAACATCCAGTCCCAATATCAACAGTTTCTAAGTGATAATTGTCCAGAATATTCTCCAGCCCTCAAGAACTTGGATCCCAGTATTTTAATCCTCTGCAGCACAGACCTGTAGTTAACAGGAAATATTCTGCCTGTGCCCTGTCCCTGTGATAGTGGTTTAAGTAGCTCAGCTATTATTTTACACATAGCACTGGGGTGCAACTTCCTTTAAGCCAGACTAACATCCATGGATAACCAAGAGGGAAGTTCCTGCTCCCTAAAGAAAACCAACCCTGCCAAATATTATTAATTAAATTACTAGAATACAAGTCAATCCACCTCCCTCTGCATCTGTACAACCAAAGGGCTTCAGGAACACAGAGCTGCTGCTGGGACCACCTCTCTCCAGAGCAGCCTGAAGTCAATTCAGAGTAAGTTTAGCACAAAATTGTACAGTGTGAAATTGTACAGTTAAAAATACAGGTGATAAGTGATAAAAAAGCAAGTGGTACATTCACCTCATGAATGGGAGAATCAAGACTTAAAAAAATTAAATTATCTGACCAAGGAAAAAGTTAAAAGGTTTGAAACAGATGAAAAATTAATCCAGACTTGCAAAACCCCTGCTCATTCTTTTAACTGCAAGACCACACTTGCTGTCAGCACTGCAAAAAGCAACTGTGAAGCAGCACAAATGCAAATAAAACTGAAATAAAAAAATTACAACCCACTAAAAAGTGATCCTCTCTTATCAGCCCAAACAGTGCTGCATTCTCAGCCATAATTGTTATCCAAACACCCAGAAGGTAAAAACCTGAAGCAGAGCTGAGCTGTGCAAGCTGCTCTGTAATAAACACCAGGCTAACACTCAAAAGTCACATTTAAAAAAAAATTAAAATAAAATTGACCTCATAGTGCCTGACTGGCAAACAAAAAATGTTTTCTTGAGCAGTTAATTTCTTCAAGCTGCAGCAGAAAGAAGGCATCACAGAACCAGAGCTCAGTTTCTTGGCTCTTGCAGAATTCTCTTGACCTTAATCAGTAAGAGAGTTAATAAGTACAAAACCTGCTTAAATTATAGTAGATCCCACTGAGCCTTTGGCTCTTCAAGCAGCAAACTGTTGAGGTATTCTTGCACCTGAGTGCAGTGCTTTGAATGGTAGATATTTCTTATTTTATTTTTATATTTAACTCCTCTAACAATTTTTTTCCTTTACACTCACAGCCCGTAAATAAATGGCATTTAAACAACTGTTAGTACATCCACAGAAGAGAAGTCCAAGGTACCAAGTGAGTATCTGATGGTGTTCCTTATTTTGATTCAAGTCCATACATCAGAGCAGTGGAGGATCTGAGGCTGTTGGTTTACACTTTCACAGCAGTGTAAGAGGGGAATTGGGTCTGAGCTTCTCCCACTCACCATGCATGTCCATCATCCCTGGGGAGGAGCTGTTCTCTGGAGTGGTCACTTCAGAGCCACACTTTTCATCTTTGCCCTTTTTCTTATTCTTATTTTTCTGAAAAACAAAAGGCACCACCCAAATGAGACTATGGCCATGCAGAGGAATCCATGTTGCTGTGTAAAACCCTCCCCACACAACCTCAAGTGAAACCTCCTCCTCCTCCTCCTCTACAACTAATGCTGTTTCTTCATTAAAACTGAAAGATGGATTAAGAAAAATCAGATTGGCCTAAACCACAGAGCACAAGCCCTGCATGAGCTGTGGGTCCCCACCTGCTCCCAGCCCACCAGGATGAAAACAAAGGGAGGGACTGTGGCATCCAGCACGTGGGGAATCTGTGCCTGCTGGGGGATGCAGCATTTGCAATTCGGAGGTGACGTAAGCAGACTCACAGGAAAAAGAGGCAGCTGCACTGCTTCTGGAGATCCTGCCTGCTGAGGAGACAATTCAAAGCCTGACTCCAGGAAGAATGCTCTGAGCTCACCCTTTGGGACAGAGACTGCCCTCCAGTGAGGGAAGGAACTGAACCACAATCAAATACTGTCTAAGACTGCAGAAGAAATTCAACAAGTGACATCTGGAGAGACTTTCCTCTCTATTTTAGATTATTAAGGTTGCTTCTAAACTTAGACAAGGCACATTTTTACTTGCTGATGCATAAAACAGAGGTGAGAATTCTTTACCTTTGCAAAATGAGAGGTCAGGAGGGGTTATGATCTCTCTCAGGTTTGTTGTTTTTTAAAGGTAAAAAGGACACTTTTGCCACAAAAGAAACACTGAAAGTGACTGTGAGCAATTTAAGCCCACAGGTGTTTTTTAAAGAGCTTTAACCATCAGAGTGGTGAGGTTCCAGAACTGCCTTCCACAACCAGGAGGAGGAAGAGCCAAGCTAATTGTAGTGCAGAGAAATGTCAAAGTGTCTAAGGAGCAAAACGTGAGGGGGGAAGTAATTTAATTTCTGTTCACCAAAATCAAAGACAACTTCCACTTGAAATAGGGGAAGGCACCACCCTACTATTTTAGTGAAAAGCAAATATATTGTCTAGTCCTTCAGAGTGGATGAAACTGGATATAAAAAGATGTCCACAACAAAATTTAATAGACAAAACTATCCCTACCTGGTACTTATATATCAGGTAGGGATAATTTACATAAATAAATTACATTTATATAAAATCTACGTGCTTGTGTGATTTGTGAGGACTTTCAGAGCAGCAGGACAGAAACCTTGCCAACATCAAGCCTGCAACAACTGCAGCTGCACAACAGCCTCTACTTGAAATATGACTGTAGGACACCAGTGTAACTGGTCTTAAACAAGTGTCCCAATTTCTGCAAATCTGGAGCCTCAACCTAGAGATGATGGCTTAGAAAACACAATTAAACTCTGCACACAGAAACCATTACATAAACCCATTCTTCATAATAGAGAACCTGACTTTGGGTAGCAGTGACCTTGAAAATTCCTCCAGAAGCTCACTCAGAAATTCTGTTTCCAAGTCCCACAGCACCCATCCTGCAGGCACAGCTGAACAGCAGGAAAACAACTGCCAGAAGCCCTGAGCCTAAATATCCTAAACCCTGCACTCCCTCTCACACAGACAGCACAATTTTCCCCCACTATGTACTACAAATAATAAAATCAAGACCAAACATTTGACAACTAGAAAGAATGGACAGGTTTCCCAATTCCCAAGGGGGAACTTCAGAGAGATGCTGCCCAAGCACTGGAAGAACCCCTGAGGTTTACCACAACTCTGACAGTTCCTGAAATCTGTGGGACAACCAAAGCACAGAAAGAAACAAACTCAGTTAAAGTAATCCTAATAAAAAAAATAGGTCTTAAATTTGGAGTCTGAGTAAGACAAGGTCATGACACTGTCTTGTCTGAAAAAACACCATTTTACACATCTATTAATATAGAAGTTTTCTTCCAAATAGGCCTTCACTCACATCTCAGGTAAAGTAAAAGCACATGACAGCCCAAGGAAAGAGTACCAAACTTAGGATATGTTTTCTATCGTGTCATTAATTTATTGTGGCATCATGGGTTAGTGTTCTCTCTATCACAATATTGCAATTTATAAGATGAGAGCAATGATCATTTTAAAAACCAATTTGTAAGTCCTATCAACTTTTATTTTTACACTTATTTTTATGCCACACAAACAGTGCACACAACATAAACAGGATGCACAGACAGAACATTTATCAAGAGAAAACACACATGACAACAGAAGCATGTGCTGCTGTATTATTTGGCTGGACATCTTAATAGAAGTGATCCCAGCTCCACAGGATAGTACTACACTCATGTCAAATGTTTTCCATCTGGTTTTGAGCAAAACAGCAGTGATGCAGACATAGAATATGTTTTCTGCCCTGTTCCAAACCTTTAAATCACCAGGCACAAAGAGGGGAAAAATAATCCATGCCATAACTCTCCCTCCCTGCCTCCCAGTTAGTCAGAGAAAGGTTTCAAACTCAGTTTCAGCTGCATGTTTAAGAGTTATCTGAGAACTGATCCCAGCTGACTCCAGGGAGACTGTCCCACTCACCCATCCACATCACTTGCTGTAGAGATCAACATCCCCCTGGAGCTTGCAAGACCCACACCAGTCTTAGCTTAAAGGCTCAATGGAAATCAAAGAGTATTTCTTTTGACTTTGCCTAAACAGGAGCATCTACATCTGGAAAAGGCAAGATACTGCAGGATACTTACATCATCCACTTTAGGCTCTGTTACTGGTACCCATTTGTAAATCCTTAGGGATGTGTCGCCAACTGTCACCCACTTCTTCTCCCTACAAAATTACAATGCAGGAGAAGTTACACTTCAGATTCAGAAGAGAGTGATCTACTATTGTAAGTTGTCAAGAATTTAAACAGCCTATTAAGTAGGATGATCTCTATGACATCGTCTTTAGCACTGCATTGTGCAAATTGTTCTTTGCATTTCACAACTTGCTAGAGCACTGCTAACCTCCAGATTTCTCAGGGCTGTTACTTGACTGGGTGAGTAACTGCAGTAGCAGTAATAAGATCTGGATTAAAGATAAAGTTAAGAAGAACAGCAATTGAAAATGCAGATTTAAAGCCTACAATTTTCACTTAGGTTTCTAGACAGCAGAAGAGGGTTTAGACAGACCAGTGTGTTTTGATTGTCATGAAGCTGTTTAATGGGATTAGAAATCTAGATGCATTTTGACCATCTGAGGTGTATTTGGGGGGCAGAAATTTGCTGCTGGCAATTTAATGCTCACTCCACACCCCTGACAGACAGCTCTGCAATTCCAGCTGTAGAACCAACAGCCTCACAGGGAGCAATCAGTGCCATGGTGCAGAATGCAGCCTCTGGAGAGCCCAGCTCTGGGGAAAGGCAAGGCTGAGCCTGGCAGGGAGGGGAAAGCACAGCCTGGGCTGCTGTGTGCAGACCCTGCCAGCCTGAATGGTGACAAAGGGGAAGGAAATGTGGCTGCAGGGTGGCTCTGCCTCGGGGCTCCCAGGGCCGGGGTGGAGAGGGATGCTCAGCTGAGGGATGCACTCCTTGAGCTCTACACATCAGGGGTTTAAAGAAGGTCCACAATGCCAGAGAAATTTCATCACGTTTCTGGGATCAGTTTTCAGGTCACAGATTACCACTGCTGGTTCCTGGGTTTGCAATGCAGCTCTGCAAATGGATCGATTAAAAGTTAACAACAAAGACCAATTCCATTAAATATTCAGGAACATCTGAAATTAATTTGGCATGAGATCTCAGGCTTTTTTTTCCCATAAACACATTTAAATAATAGATTTGGGATCCAGTTATAGATTAAAAAATAAAAATTGTTCTTTGCAGGATGGGAGAAGCTGGATGTGACTCCAAATATATATATTTACATATATGTGATAGCTCCATTTTTAGAAAGGGCCTCCAGAATCAAAAGCAGCCCTGCTGTACAAATGTCACAAACATCCTCCTGACTATTTGTTTTAGCTACCAAAGCCAATCTTATATTTTTCCTTTGGAAGAGGCATTTTCTTGTTTAATTAAGAACAAAAGCAAAACTAAACTGTATGTGACTATTAGATACATTTTGGCTCTGTCCATAATGATATTTTAATTAAAGTCCAAAACTATTTCAAATTCATTTCTTTCCCACAGCTCTTCATGGAGCAGTGTTCCCTCAATGTGTTTAGACACAGCCATTTGGGTACACTAGGTGGCTAAAGTATGTCAAAATCCAATTTCACTCTAATTTGGAGCTCTACATGCGACAAAAATGAGAGTGGAGATGAGGGCATGTCAATAATGAGAGCATACTTAATTGTGAAGAGATGATCATGATATAATTTGGGTTTTTTTAAGGATACAAGACAAACTAGATTTATTTCTACTTAAGAAAACCTTTGAAATTATGGAAATAAAACCAGCTGGGGTTTTGTTCTGGGTGTGGGGAGAGGTGAATAAATGCTTTTTTTAAAAAATCAAGATTTTAGTCTTTTCCTACAGCAAAATATTACTTAGAGATGCTGCACTGGAAAACCAAAAGTTCAAGATACCTGTTAGCATCTCAAAGCAGCCTCACACAGCATCTTCACTGGACAGACTGTAGAACACAGGAGGAAACCTATATTAGTAACTTTTTCCTTCTAGTATTAAAGTCAGCCCTGACATTTTAACTCTTCTGAGCTTCTTACCACTTTAAGTTTTGATAACCCTCAGCTCTAGGGATTTTTCAACTGATTTCAATACACAGTAATTCAGACAACAACGGGAATAAGAATATTTTGTGATGGAAGTACACCAACATCCCAGTCCTGCAAACTTATGGCTAAAAAGAAAACCCAACATCACAGTGTTATTATGCAAATATTTTACTTCTGTAAGTATTTACAGTATTGACAGTTTAAGACCATGAAAGTATTAATAAGAAAAAAGAGAAGACAACCTCCCCTAAAACTTAATAAAAGCATTGGCAGCACAAACACAAATTTGTTAACAAAGAAACACAATGACTTTCAGACATTCAAGATCAACAGGGTAAAATCATTTCAAGATTTATGACATTTATTGCAAATTAAGCTTAGAATATTATCTGTAATACTTACTGCCTTACCATTTCAAAACAAAACCCAAAATCCAAACAAGCAAACAAAAACCCCAAACCCACTTCTACTCTGAACACTCACTTTTTAATCTTTTGTGCAAAGACACCATCCCAACCTGCTGATCAGGGACTTTCCTTTTCAGTTTCCCTCAGTGAAAACTGACAATTTACTGATGCTGCCCATGGCAGCAACTTTGGGAAATGCTGCACAAATCACAGAAGATCCTCACTGGCCCAGTGCTGGAACAGGAATGAGGAACTCATGAACTCTTGTGCTCAGTCTGTTGTGAAAACTTAAATGGTTTCTTCACCTGTTTTCCTGTCTGCTGCATCCACCCACCCCAAGATCCTGACCAGAATTCCACCCCCATCACTCAATTCCACCTTTGATAAGTGATGACTGAGCAATATCTGTAATTGCACCACCCCCTGTTATTCTCTGTAGGCTGGTCTCTGTGCTGACTGTTGGACTGGAACAGATGCCTAATGGAACACCATCAACCTGACACTTTATCAGGCTAAAAATGTGGCAATTATCAACTTTACTTGTCCATGTCTAGCTGATAAATTCCACAGTTTTACCAAAAAACCTCATTTTGCCTGTTTTCAAAGCTCTCCTGTTTCTCCATGAATGACTCAGGAGTAACAACAGAAAATGGCAAAACTGAAATACATACAATAATATATTTTCTTTTAATCTTCCACACTGAGAAGTATCTTCGATATTTTAGATATAGTAAATCCAGAAACTAATCAGTGCAACAGAAACAAACTCTTACATTTATCTGAAATTATGTAAAAGCATTTTTAAATTCTAAACTATATCTGTACAGCATTTAAAGGACAGCCAAGGGTACAAAGGGTAACCATTAGTATCAACACTTCTTCAGTGCTTATGCCTGAGGCATACTAATATCTCAGAACTTACATCATTATATACTCAATTCTCCATGCTAAACAACCCAAGACTCCCAAATATATTTATACTTTGTTTAATAACACTAAAGCTCCACAGATGAACATCAGATTCCACGTGTAAAAGTAATATATGGGTGAGCAAACACAACAGTGTATATTACACTTATACAGAAAGTGTCAAGGCAGCTTCTGCAGCAGCAGTGAGTGCCAGAAACATTTGATGGCAGACACAGAAAGCCTTTACTGCCAATATATCACTCAAGGAAAGGCTTTCCCACTTGTCTGGCCTTTTCCCATGACTACCATTCATCACAGTGAGCTGCATTTACACACGGATTTGCTCCCACATACCCCATCTTCTGCTGGTGATCACGAAGTGACGTCATAATGCTGAATTTATCACATCACACTCACTTGCATTGCAACAGAGTTTGGTGAAAATCACAGAATTATGACCTCCCTGTGGGATCAAGCAAAAGAGAAAGGGGATGGGAAAGAATATGCCATTATTATACACAAAAAGTGCTGTCAGATGCACAAAAACTGATTTTTTGAAGCGTAGGCTTGCTTTTCCGAGCACGCCTACTGCTGAGTAGATGTTTGTCTAGTGACTAACGTGAAGGAGCCCCAAACACACATGGTGTTTATTGAACAGGCTGCAAATCCAATAAAATGCCCTGTAGAGAGACTGGACAAGGACATGTGGTCACAGACACCTTCTCTCTGGATTTATCTAAGCAGAGCACATTTGGGGAGTCCCCTGTAACGTGCACGTGGCTTAAAGCAAGCCCTGCTTGGTTCCACGTGGCCACAGGCACCTTGCTCACAGCAGAGAGAACCATGGCTCACACATGCCAAAACTCCACCTTCAGCTTCCACTGAAGTCAAGAGAAATAATCACAAGCCAGAAAAAAGAAAGGTATTACAATTTAAGCATGGTAACAGTGTTTGGGCCACTACAGAACTTCAGTGCATTCCTGCACATACACTGGGTATTTCTACTTCAACTGCCACTGCTTGGACCACAGTCTTAGGAGAAAACCCAACACAGACTGGCTAAAGCAGGGAGGTGATCTGGGAGTAGCAAACAGCCTTTTTCCAAAGACATCTTGTTAGGAGTTCTGTGTCATGACTCCTTTTCAGAGCAAAAGCCTATTTGAAGAAGGAGGCATGAGCAGCAAAACCTGCAGAAACTCAATCTCAGAGCATTACATACCACACAAAAGCATTTTAGCAAGTCTGAATGGAGACAGTGAACAGAAAAGCTACAGCAGCACTGCCTAGAAATCCTAAATAGCCACAGCTCAGCATCCCAGCCAATGGCACCAGGTAAAATAGCCTGTGGGGACTTTTCCCCTCAGCTTTCTCCAGGTACTTTCACCAGCTGTCCAAGTTCACCTCCTCTTCCTAAGGTGTTATCACCTGACAGATCAGGGCTTTGATGGGTCAGAAAAAGGTCAAAGGACTCCTGAGAAATGCTGCAATTCAAAGGGAAGGCAACACAGTGGGATCTCCTGATTCCTGGTGCTCTCTCTAAAGTCAGGCTTACCTATCCTCACCAGGTATTCCAGACCTCCACCCTTACATGTCTGCACAGCTGTTCTAAAGTCCAGCAGTGCTATGTACCCATGCAAATTATTTCACTGCCTCCCAAGACATCCTACCACTTATACTTTCCTCTTGCTCATTCCTTGTCTCTCAATAGATGTCTGTATTTTCCTTCATCTAATAAATCAGACTTTGACACAAACCAAGAGTGTCTCCAGTATTTTTCTAGAGCTGGTTGAGGGCACAATAATTTTTGCCCCTCTCTTCTTGAGAGCCCACTTGGAATCTACATGTACTCATCAACCTTTAAAGACAAAAAAAAATCCTGTACTATTAACTGAGACAAAATAATCTCAGAGGATTTTTTAAAATAGACTGACAGAAGAATTTTAAGTACTGTTAAAGAAAGGTAGAACTGTTCTCTTACTGTGGAAATTTAACATTTCTGCCACACAAACACAAGGCAACCATGTATTCTGTATGCCACGTGCTGCGTGTTTTCCAAAACAGATGCTCATTCATGAGCTTGGTTTAAACAAAGGAGATAAGGTTACAGTAATCTCAAGATAAAAATGTAACAACTTCACTGTTTACTACTAAGTTCCAGCAATAACCAGAAGTGCCACGTGCTCTGTGAATGGACAGGAAAACAGGGGACCTGCATCCAAGGGCTGGCTGTCCAGGAACACTGATTTTTTGAGGAACAAAGTCTGCCCTGATGGAAGCTGCCTTCCAGCAAGCACATCCACAGAGGTGGCAGCACAGGAGCAACAAGCACAGCAAGGTGCTGCACACCTGGCCAGGTGGATAATGCCCTGGATAAAGCCACAGTCCACTTGGGTGAGTCCCAGCCCCGTGTGCCTCCCTGCCCATCCCTGCCACACACTGCTCTGAGCACACAAGTCTCACAAAACTCTCTTCTAGGAAATGTTGGACACAAGGTATTTTAATTTTCAGTGGCTGCATTTCCACAGAAGAGCTGTGGATGGCAACAAATTGCTCCTATTATGCAAATGAAACTGCACACTTGGAAATTGCCTATGTGGCTCTTCTGAAGATGCAGGAATTGCTAGTGTGGAAAGTTCAATTTAACAAGCCACGTCTTCTCAAAACACTGAAAACACAAAACACAGAATCTCTCTAGCTAATTTCCCATTGTATTTGACTGCAGGTGGAGGGGGCTAACCATGAGAGTCACCTTCAAATTATGATTCCTTTAAAAATAAGAAAATTGCTTTATGCAAATACTTCCACAAAAAGTTGTATCAATACTTCTGACAATAACCAACAGAAACACTGCATGACTGTACAGGAACCCTCTATATAGCAAGTTGTCTATCGTGAAGGTTAAAATGTAGAGAAATCTATTTATACCATAAGATTTCTGTTTTACAGAAAGAGCCATAGCAACTGGCATGATGGCAGAGAGTCCTTGCCAAGGAAAAAAAAAAAAAAAAAAGGTATTTTGTTGAATGGCCAAGCTTCTGTCTCTACTCTTCTCTGAATTCCACAAACCAGGATTCAAAGGGAACGTGCTGCGCTCATGAATGAAATACCTACAGCCAGAACAGTCCCACACATCCAACCACGCTCCGGCTGGAACAAAAGTCCTGTCACACCGCTGCACATTGTTCTGACCTTCCAAAGCCGGCCCAGCAGTCAGCAAACTGCACTTAAAAACAACACCCGAGTAGAAGAGAGTTCCTGAAACCACCCGAGCTGCGGAGCTGGGGCTGCTCGGGGTCCCCGCACAAAGGCTGGATTCTCTGAAATCCCCATCCCGTGCCCGGCGTCCCTGGACACACGTCCCGATTCTTTGTCCGGCTCACGCCAACGGGCCCATTTGTGTGCTCAAGGCCATTTAAAACTTAACAATCCATTTCACCCTAATACGAACACCTTCAACTCTGTATTTTGCTCTTTTTTTAACGAAAACAAAACGTCAGCTGAGGAGGACAATAGAGGTGTCCCCTTGATTTCAAAGGTGCAAACCAGCTGAGTGATGAACAGTAACAATAACGCAAGGGATTTCCCCGAGGATTCCAAATGTTTAAAGAAAGTATTCTAAGATACATGCACAGAGACTGCCGAACAGTCAGCCAACTTGATGGAAAAAAGATTCACTCTTGAGTCACACCGGCACCGTTCTTTATGCCATCCCAAATCCCCGGACCGACCATGCAGAGCACGGCGGCCACCGCCGTACTGTATTGTTTAAACACCTCGTGTGGGTTTTTCTAACAAAAGCAGGGAAAAAAAGACAAAAGCGGGGAAATGCCAAAACGCGCTGAAGGCCCAACAAAAGGGATTTATTTCACACGGGGTATAACCTTTAATTTTATGATTTAAGAGAGGCTCCCGGGGTACTTCGCGCTCTCTCCCGGAGCGTCGGTGGGAGACGATCGCGCTCGGCTTCGCTGCGCTTTTACGCGCAAACCCCGGGAACTTGAGAGGTGAAATCAATACACAAACAGGCAACGACAAAAAATAAACTCTCGGGAGCTTCGCAGGGGTATTCTTAACGTGTTTTCTTTTTTTCCAGGACACTTCTCCGAGCACTATTTCTACCCAGAAGAGCGGGCGGCGGAGCCACCCCGGGCCCGCTCCTCGGGCCCTTTGTAGGGGCCGGCGGCGGGAGGCGCCCGGCCCGACCCCGCCGCCCGCCCATGCCCGAGGTGCCCGGCCCGGGACCCGCGGCGAGTGGCGGCGGGCCGGGGTCCGCGGGGAGCGGCGGGGGGCGGCGGGGAGGGGGCTCGGCCGCACAATGGAGCCGCCTCTCGCCCTCACACGCCGCCGCCGCCTTCATGTGACTCGCCGGAGCGAAATGGCTGCTGGGTGCCGCCGGCTCCCCGCCCCCCGTGGCCGCCGGCGAGCCCCGGACCCGCGCGGGGCCGGCGCGGGGCGCGGGGGGACGCGGGCGCGGGGTCCCGGCGCGGCGCGGCCCGCTCACCATTTGCGCACTTTCTCGATGGCCGCCATCACCCGCTTGATATCATCCTTCGCCCGGCTCCGGGTCTCGGCCCGCACCGACCGGCCCGACATGCTGCTGGGGGGCGGCGGGCTCGGCGGGGAACGCGGCGCTCGGCGCGGCCGGCGGCTCGGTCCGTGTGTCGGGGCGCCCGCCCGCACAATGCCGGGGCTGCGCGGGGCTCGGCACGGCTGCGCTCGGCGGCTCCGCTCGGCTCCGCCCGCCCGCCCGGCGGGGCCCGCGCTCCGCGCACGCGCGGGGCCGGCGGGGAGGGGAGGGGCGGGCGCCGTGAGGGGACGGCGGGTGGCGGGAAGAGCGGCCGGGCCGTGAGGGAGGGGAGCGGGGTCCGACCCCCGTGCGACTGTCGGGGCTGAGGGGTCACCGCGGAGCCGCGGGGACAGCGAGCCGCCCCCGGCGGGGACCTGCGGAGGAAGTGCCGGGTGGAAAGGAGCCCGCGCGGGGGAGAATCCGGAGGCGGCCGCCAACCCCGCGCGCGCGGCTCTTCCAGAGTTCCCGTCGCTGGTTTTCCTCACAAGACAGCGTTCTTTCCCCACTTCCACCGAGCTCAGGCCGTAAGTTACCCCAGAACTAAAAAGTTTATCCGATTTCAGCTCGCCTCCACCCTAAAGGGTCATCAAGAGTTGCCCTGGGAGGCGGTGGAATCCGCTCGCCTTTAGGGAAAGAGTGGATGTGGAACTTGGTGCTGTGCTTTACTTGACAGGGTGGTCACCGGTCACGCTCCAACCAAATTGATTCTCGTGATTCTGTGATAAACCAATGCAGTCTAGCAGCTCCAAGAGCACAGTTACATTTTACCACAAAGCAAAATCCAGGGCTTTTAAAAACCTCCAAGCACTCTACATAGAGATAATACCTGTTTTTGTACAGGGCAGTGACAGACACCCATCCCACCCTTGCACCACTTGCTGTGACAGACCTTGAACACAGGGATGGGTGGTGAAGTCCCCTGTTTCACACGAAGTATAAATCCATAATCAGCAGATTATGGGGTTTTTTTTCCCCAGTGGTTATAAAGTTTCTCAGCTGCTTTAAATAATTGAAGCAGCCCATGGAACTGGGCTGCTTTTGAGCAGTGGAGGCTCAGCTCCGACAGAGATCCATGGAAGTACATGAGCATAAAGGCTAAATGAGTTACATGGGAGGTGATGCTCTGCAGGAAATTTGTCACAGACCTGTGAGCTCTGGTGTGGTACTGCTGGACTCCTTCATTAACTTTTCCCTAATGCACACCTTGCTGTTCGTGCTAATTGTACAATCACAGATGCTCTGAGTACACAACAGCGATCTCTGTTTAAAAAACATTGCTTCTGAAAGGAACGCTTCTTAAGGGGCTACATTATTATTCAAATTGATGCCGAGGATGATGTAAAGAAGGAAGCTGTTCAACACCACTTCACTGATCTTTCTACAGCAACTTGTATCAGTCTCATTATGCTGTTTATACACACACAGAGTGATGCCGTCCCATTGGTATTACACTGCTAATTGGAATTACTACTTTCAGAAAGAAAAAGTCAGTTTAAAGGCCAAAAGAGAAGCATGGTTTTAATGTATACCACAGCATTTATTTCTTTACCGAGGTCCATTGGATTTATAATTACAAATCCATTCTAACCTGTCAAAGCATTTATCAATGTATTTAATCAATACAATACTCTTACATTGCTCTTTTGCTGTCAGGTTTCACAAATGAATACTGTCTTAACGTAATGAAAATAGACTGCATCTGGCATAAACCCACCTGAAATGGCTTCTGGGAAGGTTCCAGCCAAGGATGGAATGGCCACCTGCCTCATTCTTTCCAGCCATTCAGTGTTTCCCTATATAGGTGTGAAATTACAGGTTTGTGGCATATGCCAAACTGGGGACTTATTCTGGACTTTGACTGAAATGCAACTATGTGACCTTTACTTTGCAATAAACACAAGCCATAAATTTTGCAGATGTTTGAGGAGAGGATCCTGGAAAGTAGGAACAAACAGAAAATCTAGTGGTAGCTATGATTCTGGGCCTTTGTAGATCAAAGATTCTTCTTTTTCCTTCTCTTCTTTTTTTTCTGGTTCAGCAATAGGTAAGCCAAGAATGTCTGCAACAAATATCTCTGCTGTGATTTCTGCTGGAATTTCTTCTTCAGTCAGAGCTGCTGCACCTGGAGAGCAGTAGCAACAACACAAGACACACAGCAGCAATGTCAAAATTGCTTTCCAGTAAAATTTATAAGTAGCAATAAGTGAATGAAATGTTTTTAAAGATATACGAAGGGATCATGACAAAGTGATGGTTTACTAGCTTGATACTTTATGTGTTTATATCAGGGATTAAACTTGACAAATCTGTGTGTCTCACCTTGCAGCAGCTCCCTGCCTCAGAGGAGTCATGGGACAACTTTAACACTTGGTCGATTTGATGGGATTTAGGATCCTGAGGGATCCAGGGATTTCAAAATTCCCTTTGGGAGCAGCACCTTTGCTGCATGGGGCCCATTGCCAGTGACCCTAAACAGATTCTGTTCCAAACTGGTGGGGACTGGGACATGAATTGTACAAAAATGCAGCTCCAATTACAATGGGCAATTAAATTCAGCTGCTTGGCTCAAATCAATGCTATAATTTGCTGTTCCAGGCTGGTGTGGACTGGGACATAAATTGCAGACAAATGTGGTCGTTACCAACAGCTCTGCTACAATGGGCACTGTGGCCTGGGTGAAACCAGCCCTGGGATTTCCCTGTGTGTTTCTAATTTCAGTTCCAGCCAGCAGATAAACAGCAATGTAATCTTGTCAGGCCCCAGTTATAGTTCATTGTCCATTTATTTTTAGATACACCCATGCAATTGCTGTGTGGATGAAGGACAGTCTGTAGCTCTGTGACTATTTTTGCAATCCCATCTGAGCAGTTTTGACAGCTCTTGGCCTAACAGGGTAAATGGGTTTGAAATTTAAATTATTCCATTTGGGAATTGGAACAATCCTGCTTCTGTGCTGTGTGGAATGCTAATCCTGTACCTGTGGGAGGGTAGGTGTCCACTTCAGATCCTTCTTTCCTGGGTCTCCTGCCCAGCAGGGTGATCAGACACTCAGCCAGCTCATCCTCTGTCATCTGCTCCCCTGTACAAACAGCACCACCAGCCCATGCTTATGGGGTCGAGAGCACAAAAACTCAAAAACAACAGAAATTAAACTAAACAGGACACTTCAAAAGAGGATCTGGCTTCTCTGACATATACACTGCCAACTGGAGCACATGCTTCCAACGCAGGAAAATGTTGATCCTAAGGAAAATTGTTCTTCCCTATAACATTTTGGGGGAAAATGTCAATCAAAAGGAGAAATTCTGATGCAGACAGCTCTATGAGCAACGCTGCAGTAGCAGGGGCTTGAGCTTCTATTCCCACTGGTGAATTCCTGGCACAGACCACGGTCCAGTCCATGTAGCCATTTTCATACAGAGGAAGAGAAAGGTGGAGAAAAGTCTTGATTTAGTGTCTTGAAATAACATGGACATAGCACTTGTTCCCAGTTAGTGGTTGGCTCATGCCCTGGAGCATGAGGTTATAGATCTGTTATGAAACTGTTCTGTCAGATGTACCTATTTATGGATGTTCACACCATCTGTATAAATAGCTAACCTTTCTCACACTGGTTGAATCCCTGGTTTCCAAGGATCTTTGTGGCAAGGAGTCTTGCCAAGTGATGTACTCAGTAAACCAGCATTTTTCTTTACCTGTTTTAATGCTCAGCTATACTTTTACACCAGAAGAAAGACAATAGAAGTTTGTTATTAGCACTCTATGGCACTGGCCAGAAGCATATTAACACCCACATTTATGGTGTTCTCCCTGATTCAGCTAAGCTAAATCATCCCATCTTTTCGGTCTTTCACACAGGTACAGCCCAGGACCAATTTCATCCCTCCTTTCTTGTCTCCCTTTTATCAGTTTTTTACTACTTTTCCAGAGCCTGTGTGACTGGCAAAGAGAACAGCAATTCAGATAAGGGCTCACTGGGAGAAGGATACATTTTGCCAAGATCCATACTTGTCATTTAACAGCTGAGATACCTCAGGCCAGCAGAGATTTCCAGAGCAGTAAAAGAAGCACAGCTGGGACAAGACATGTGATTATTCAATTTAAAATCTTAAGGCAGGTGGCTCCTCACGCCTGCCCTGGTTACCAGGTTCTCATTCCAGAATAATTTCTTGCTGCAGGGAAAAAGTTCTGAAATTGCAGGCAGAACTAGCAAGCATAAAACTGATATTAGAAACAAAATAACTCACCTCTGCACTGAAGCAGTGACAGGAAGTCTCCTCTGTCAATAACTTTGTCTCCCTCCTTGTTATCATAACCAAGAATCTGAAATGCTCGTTGTATGGTTTTCATTGACAAGCCAAGTGCAGGTCGATGATTTATATAAAGTTTGATAAAATCCTCTAAATTGATTTTTGTCACTTCTTCTCCAGTATCTGCATACTGGCTGAATTTTACTTCGTTTATCATTTCTTCAATCTAAAGATCAAGACAAGGCAGATTGTTAGATGTTTTATTTTGAAGAGCATGGGGCCAGTTTCCAATCCCGTGAATGCCAACGTCCCCAAACCATGCATGTGTTGGTGCCACAGGTGCCAATACCACATCCCAGGAGGAAGCTGCACTCAGCAGCTGAGGATGGGAATGGCCAACAGTTACACACCTGCTGACATGACAAAAACAAGTAAAGATGGGGGTTGCACACACAGAGTCATTTTGGATTTCCTCTCTTGTGACAGGCACTCGGTGACCCTGCAGCTGTTACCGGCACCTTGGGCACAGCTGTGTCTCCACTGTGGGACAGTGGGCAGGCAAACCACAAACCAGTAACCACACCATCTTCCATCCTTGCTCTGGAAGCACACACACCCCAGGGTCCCAACAGAACCAGGCTGCACACCCTGACTGGATAAGATACCTTATCTTCCCCTGCTCTTCCCTGTGTCTGGGGTGGTTCAGGCACTGCACAAGCCAAACCCAAACTGTGCTCAGTGGGGCTGACACCCTGCACTGCTGGATCCCTCACACTCCTCTCGGACAAACAGGCAAGCACTGGCTGTGCTGGATACCAGTGGTTTTCCTGAAGTCTGGTGCTGTGAGTCAGCCCATTTGGCAGCTGTGCAGATGTGTGTCCAAAAGGCAGCATCTGCTCCATGCCTTCATTGTCCTTGCAGCCCCTTCAGAGATACACGGGCAGCAGAGAGACGCCGGGAGAATTCCCCGTGCCAACACGTACCAGGCCTGCTGCTCCCCGGGAAGGGAAGCTGATGCAAGATCTCTCCAGGGAAGATTTTGCATTCAGCCTTAGGCCTTTGTCCTTGTGTCACAAGTTTTTCCACTGAATGAAGCCCAGGGAAGAGAGAAATCTCAGCCTTATATTTTTCCTGTAGCGAATGTCATGCCAAGCAAGAACAGTCATTTTCACTCGGCTCTGGCTGATCTGGGATTAGGTTTTATATGAACCCCACTGAACTACAAAAGAAAAACACCAATTCCCAAAAGCTTTGCTAGTCAGCCCAAGCTGCCTTTTCTCCCTCCTGCTTTTCTTTTATTAAAACACTCTAGAGAGAGAGGAACCTTCTCTCTGGATTTATTACTGATCGTAGGTTGCCTGGTTTCACAACAGCTCAGCACCTCTGTTTCCATGCCTGAAATGCTGTTTATATTATAATT
The DNA here is from genome assembly GCF_027477595.1 of Haemorhous mexicanus. Taxonomy (NCBI): domain Eukaryota; kingdom Metazoa; phylum Chordata; class Aves; order Passeriformes; family Fringillidae; genus Haemorhous; species Haemorhous mexicanus. The sequence goes on from NC_082359.1 coordinate 11,083,557, forward strand.
TGGGGAAGTGTGGGGCATTATCAGTTATTATTCCAGAGACATTTCCCAAGGGAATATGTTCTCTGTGTCCCCAAGAGGCAAAAATTTAATAACCCAAGGAAAAGATCTAACACAGTATGAAGAGATAACACCTCAACTTGACACTAGGGCAGAGCAGCCCCAGCTCAGACAAACACTTGCTGGTTGTGGGAGCTCCCAAGTGAGTCAATTTGGTGGTGGCTGTGGCAACAGTCCTGCCTCCCATCTGGTGGCTCTCCTGGCAGAGCATCCCCGGGCAGATGGGGTGGCACAGACTCACAGCAGTGCCTCAGCAGCCGGTGGGGTGCTGTGCCATGGAAGAGATGAACACAGTCTCCCCTGCAGAAAGGCTGAGGGAGTGCAGTGATGCACCTCCTCCCCTGGGAGAGCCTCTCCTGCTGTGACGGCTGGAGCTGGTGCTCAGAGGCCGTTATTCAAATCCCCTTGCTTCAGATTCAGTCATGCCAGGTTACACGTTACAAATGAGGTTTGTGTACAGTACAAACTGCCTTGGAGAAACAGAGACACAAAGGGGAAGAAGCAGCACCCTTATTAAATCAGTTTTCTCTGCTGTAAAATTTTGACCCTGAGGTTGCCTTGTTGAACAGCTCTGAGCTGTCAGGCTCCAGGTTTGCTCAGCCTTCTTCTGCAGTTGCCCAACTTGCTAGCAAGGAAACTTTCTTAGCAATTTTCTGCCAGATTCTGAGCACTACTATATTGATACAGACCAGATAAAAATACAATGACAGCCAATAAATATATCCCAGAGCCATCCAGTATGGCAGTGGTCAGAATCTGGCCCTTAGAACACTTAGGAATTTCAATCAGTCTTGCTCTTTCTTCTTTTAATAACAACAATAAAAAAGGCTGACCAACCTCTTCCTCTGATGGATAAAATCCTATTGCTCTCATTACAGAAGGAATTTCCTCCAAGGGAATATGTGTTGACACCTGTCTGGTCTCCAGTGTTTTGATACCTTGGCTGCAGAGCTGTACGTAGTAAAAATAGTCCTCCAGCTCCTGCCAGGGATTCAAACAAACAAACACTGCAAATTTCAGTTACCAACAGGCATGGAAGATAAGGCTCCTTTAAGGGTTTACTAACAGCCATGTCAATGAGATTGCTGTTAAAGTCTAGCTGGACAAAACATAAAGAAATGTCAGGCCTGTATAAATTAAAGTCCAACCAGATGTGGCCAGACAGTGTTCACAGTGAGCATAATTACCCTGAAGAATTTGCCTTCTCTGCCACCATCCAGGAGGTTGTAGAATGGGATCAAGTCCTCCCCACCCAGGAATGCAGCAGCATCCAAGGCACTGGCAGAAGTGAAGGAAAGAAGGTACAGGAAGGGTTCATGTGAGGAGAACTTTCATGGTTCCCTTTCTAGGTGTTGTTCACAGACACTTTCAATAAATAAAATCCCTGGGCCTCAGATTCAGGAAAGAAAAGCACTGCCTTGAACCTTGTGCTATTTTATCATCAGCTGCACTTCTACAGCATATTTCATATCCAGGTTTTACATACAATAGCACAGTGTGGGAATTAATTATTACTGAATGGTTCTCTTGTTTAGTGGAATGAGTACAGGGCTGGGAGCCAGGAGCTTTTCCATGGACTTGAACTTGGTGTCTGGCATTTGGCTTTTCTGCTTCCTTATAGAGACATTGAGAGAGATGAATTAGCTAGATCAGCATTTTGAACATGCAGAGAAGGCTGGGGCTTGGTGTTTGCAATAAACCACACAACTCCCTGTTCCTTGATCCAACACATTTTTCCCCAATAACTCAGTGCAATCCATTACCCGACTTCCTCCGCCGTGGCGGGCGACGGAGTCGCAGGTGCAGTTTGCATTAAGCTGAAAGCGCCTGAGCAGCCACCTCTTTGTTTCAATTTCATAGGCAGTTGGAGCCAAAAGAATCCCTTTGGCTTGTGCAGATGTAAAAAGAAACCAAGCCTGGAAGTGCAATCATGGCATAGCACTGCCACATAATACCCCACGCCTGGCAGCCAGGCTGCAGCTTTCACACACACCTCGCTAGTGCTGCTTCCACTGGGGTTTTTTTGCAAGCTTCATGCTTTTTTCATAATTAAGTTATTTGGGTATTAAACACAGCGGAGATTCACAAGATGCCAGAAGCAGCAATAAAATGATAATTAGCTCATCAAAAACTTCGCTCCAAAAACAAATTACATAGAAATTTGATGTTGCCTGGACTCTGGCCAACCATTATAAAGAAGGATCATTTATATTCTATTGCCTTCCTTAAAATGTCGCTTATCCTGACCCCCGACTGTTTAAGCCACACAAAGTGGAAAAGAAAATAAATAAACCCATTGCTTTCCCATCCAAGTTTCCTTTGTTCTGGCACATGAAGGTGAGCTGGCTTGGCACTCCTTGGGCTTTACTCAGAGCAAATGGTACCTGCAAAATATGTTCCTTGCAGGACCAGCATGTGTCTTAACCACAAAGCCTTGGTCCTAGGAAGGTGAAGAGCAGTGGTGTTTCCCAGGTGCACACCTAATGGCAATCACAGGACCAAGAGCTAAAAGCCAGATCCCATTGAGTTATTTCCCAGAAACCAGGAGACACAGTGCTCTGTGCTAGGAGGGTGTTGTGCAGGATTTGAAAAAAAACAACAGCAACAACAAAAAAAAAAAACAAGATAGCACACACTGAGGGAAACCATATCTATCCTAACATGTCTATCCACACTATCCTAACTCTGCCATGGACTAAGCTCCCTTCCCAGTCCCTGAAGTGTGAAGTGGTTCCATGGTGACCTGGCAGTTTTCATGCCATTCACAGCTGCCTTGCTCCATTTCTATGTACAAATATAGCTATTGGGCACCTGCAGCCATGAGGGGAGAGCCTGTGCCCCAAGCATGTATTGCATTGAGCAGCTTTGGTCCTTGACATGCCAAGAAACCAAAATATCTATCCTGCCTTTGCTGTATTACCCTCCTGTCCTGTGGGAGTACATCTGGCACCACTGCCCAAGGGATCTGGCAGAGGGAAGCCTGCAGAGGACGGTGTAAGAAACCTGGCAGGATTCATCACTGATACTCTGGGCCGGAGCCTGGAGATCCTTCCTTGTTAAAGCAGCCTCCACTCTTCAACCACCCCATTTATTGCAGGCCATTTATTCATGTAAGCAAAGCTTTATAGGATAAAGGTGGCTTGTCCTAAATCCATTCTTCAAACACGGGGGATTTCCCAGCAAATTCCTATTCCATTTGGAGAGCAGACACTTTGGTATCAGCAGCTGTCCAGTGCTGCTTCTCCTGCAGCCAGTGCTGCTCCTCTGGTCCCTGCCTAACCCTGACAATCTCCCATCACACTGGCCAGGCCCTCACAAGTATCACAAAATCCTCTGTCCAACTTCTTACCATTTGGGCACCATTTCCCAGACTGGACTATTGTTCAGGCACTGTGGCCAGCCCTGTGAGGTTTGCTGGATTAATCCCTCCTACATCACAGAGAGGGGAGCAAGACCCCCAAAAATACATCCCTCCTGTTTCAGCTGCCACACCACATAGCTTGGGGTCCAGTGGGTTGACCAAGCATCTGTGGAAAGCAGTAACAAGATTCCTTTCCCTTTCCTGCCATAACTCACTGTAGGTTGACCTTCCATTTCATAAACGTGCGCTCCTTCCCCCCGGCTGTGAAGACGTAACGCCCGTCGTGGGAGATGGCAAAGTCAGCAGCACCATCCGGGTGGCAAATGAAGGCCGAGGACTTGTGGGGGTTGCCATCAACAGGCAGCATCTGCAAACCCACCTGTAAGGGAAGAGTCTGGGAGGGCTTGGGGTCCCACTGAGGCAGTGCCACATCCTCCTGCCCAGGAGCTTGCTCAGCTCTCAGGCAGGATCAGCCTACATGTGGTTTCATCTTCAAGGAAATTCCCAAGGGCCCACCAGCTCTGCAAGGGGGGGTCCATACCTTGTCCTTTGTAATGTACACCAGGTAGTGTTGCTGGGGGTCCGCAGAGCTTGTCCTAGGGAGGATTTGTATCTTCTCCAAGGGGGAGCCATAGGTTGGTCCCAAAAGTGTCTTTCTAAAGGCAAACAATGTATTTATCCACTCTAGGCCACCCAAAATATTTTCCCCCTCTGAACAGCTGTTGTGTGGAAGGTTGGGTAGATATGGGAGGTGTGCAGAGGCTTTGTACTACTGGCTGAGGTAATAGGATAGGACAGGGTCCCTGACTAGAAGGGTCTACACTGGGATTATTGTGCTTTGCTCATGTGGACTCCGATCTCTTCATCTGATGTCTAACTGCTACATCTCAGGTCCAACATAGTGAGCAGACCAAGATCCACCTGCAACCACAACCTTGCTAAGTGACACATTAGTGAACAGCAGAGTGGGCATAAGAATAAAGTGACCTGAGGGCTCTAGAGCCATCCCAAGATCTGTGTCACAGATGGAAAATCACACGCTCATGGGTAGGAGTATGGTGGTCATTAGACCAAGGAGAACACAGGGTCAGGAGGAGGCTCCCAGGCAATGGCAGGCCTGAATCAATCCTCTACCTGCACATTTTGGTCATCGTGTTGTAGAGCTTCATTTTGTAGCAGTTGTTGGCAGTGAGGAAAAAGGACTCGGTGCTGAGCTTTGGGTACCAGGTCAAGCACAGGGGCACTGCAGCCTGCTCCAGTCTATCCCTGTGTGTGACCACCAAGTGGTCCTTGATGCTGCTGTTCAGGTCATATTCAACCTGGAGGGAAGACAAGGAAACACAGCAACCCCCATGTGGTCTGCCCTGCACCCTTGACCTTGTGGATTCACTGGATTTGCATCTCCTGGAGAAGCCACAATAGGAGAGCCTCAGCAGCAAGAGCAGGCTGACAAACAACCCCCAGCAACAGAGCTGGGGAGAAGATGGAAGCCATGGAACCAAACATGGAGTCTCCTTTGATGGCCTTGTCCAGCCCCATCCCTTAACCACAAATCTTCACTGTCCTTTAAACTTTTGCATCAACCCACCAGCTGCCGGTCCTCCCCGAGGCTCAGGAGCCGGGGCTCGTTGCTGTCTGAGTGGACCCCAAAGAGGATGCCCCGGATGGGTTTGTAGTGGGACACCAGCCCTGCCAGGTGTTCCCAGCATCTGCTTCCATTCTGCAGCACTCTCTTGTAAACAGTCACTGAATAATTCTCATCCTGCAACAACAGCACAAAGGTAAAAGAGGGAAATCCTTTTCTTTGTACAGATCATCATCAGTTACTACAACCTCTGAGCCAAACTGCTTCAACGTTGCCTCAATACTTCTACAGCGAGACATGGGATTGAGGGAGCAGCCCCCTCCCAGAGCACCAGCCAAGGAGGAAATCCCTGCTCCAGCCCCTTCTTCAGATGGATGCAGAGCTAAGACTTGTCACTAAAGTTAGGGACTGGGCGCTGCTAGCAGCGGTCTGCGGAGCCGCTGTGACTGGTGACGTTTTTACTGAGTGACTCTTGTAACCAGGAAAAGCATTTCGGAGTCAGGAAGCCTCAGGGGAGGAACAGCCCTCTGCCCTTCTCGCCCTTCGTTTCAGAGTCACCAAGCCCCAGGGGAGGGACAGCCCTCTGCCCTGCTCGCTCTGTGCCTGCAGGATGGCCAGCAATTCCCAGTCCCTCCCAAAGCTGCCCCGCGAGCAGCGCATGTAAATCACCGAGCGGAAAAAACAAGCTTACAGCGGTTGCGAGGTACTTGGAATCGTGAGAGAAGCTGATGTGAGTCACGGGAGCTTGCGAGCACTGGAATTCCTTGCAGATGGACTGAAGGGAAATTGCATCAAGGATGTAAACGCTTCCATCAGTAAAACCAGCGGCCAGCAAATGACCTGGAAAGCAGACCAGAAACCTCTCACGACACCATCACTCCTCCCAGGAAGGCCAATGCTTGGCACATGGTCAGGTCACAGGGCTGGGATACCTTCAGGATCGTAGGATAAGCACTGGATGCCAGCCTCAGGGAATATCCTGCTAACTAGGTACTGGGTCTGCTTGTATTCCCACACCTTCAGCAGCCCACAGTGACTCCCCACAGCCACGAGTGGCTCCTGGGGGTGGCAGGCAATGGCATTCACAGCTTTCTTCGCCTCTGTCATGATTCTTTCAAAGTTTGTGCTGTCTGTTGCAACATGGAACATGGTTGCATCAGAGGTTGAAAGGATAAAGTTCCTGTTTAGTGTGAGAGAAACAGAATTCGATGAATCAGACCAACTGGCTCATGTCCCTGCAAGCTATATTACACATCAGTCTCTTTTTGGCAAGTTAGCTGGACAATCACTTATATTTTGTGATACACAGTATGCAAATGCTCCTTGACCTGGAAGGCAAGTGACACTTTGTATTCATGACCTGGGAAAAGGCCAGGGGAAGACACTGGAGCCAGTTCCATTTTCTACTTGGCTGGGCAAGCCAGAAGATGAATGACATCTGGGGAGCTCCTGCCATTTGCAAGTCACTGGTGTGTGAGATGGACAAGTGAGCAATTGGAGATAATCTGAATGGCCTTTTCGCTTGTCCCCATGCCACCACTGTTGGTGGCTCCACGTTGACCATGCTGCCATGGCCAAGGTCAGAGGGCAGTTTCAGTCCCTGTCTGCTCCCTTGGCCACGCTGAGCAGCACAGCAGAGAGATTTCACTGTGTCACTGGTGATGTGTGAAGCAGACAGCAGGATAATTATTCATATTACAGCACAAATATGTACAGTTTCAGTCTGCCTGATTGAGAGTCTGGACCCAGTAAAAGGGACAAGAGAGGATCTCACAGAAATCCCAGAGTGGTTTGAGTAGGAAGGGACCTTAAAGATCATCTTGTTTTGACACCTTTCACTAGACCAGGTTACTCCAAGCCCCATCCAACCTGGCCTTGAACAATTGCAGGCATGGGGCATCCTCTGCTTTTCTGGGCAACCTGTGCCAGGACATCACCACCCTCACAGTGAGGAATTTCTTCCTATATCCTATCTAACTCTGCCCTCTGTCAATTTTAGCCATTTTCCCCTTGTCTTGTCACTCCATACCCTTGTCCAAAATCTCTCTCCAGCTGTTTTGGAGCCCTTGAGGCACTGGAAGGTGCTATAAGGTCTCCTTGGAGCCTTCTCCAGGCTGAGTCTGCACAGACAGACAAGTGGGGAAGCACAGCCTCTTTGCCAGCTGTTCCATCACAACCACCAGTGTGTGCACATCTGGTCCAGGCACTGATGGACTCTGCACCCCTTGCATGCCTTAGCTGGGCTCTCCAGCCATTCCTAATCCCACCAGCCTCCAGGATGAGCTCAGGCCTTCCCTGTCCCTTTGGGAAACCAAACCATCCCCCAGGTTGGGGAAGAATCTGTCCCACACGTCTCTTTGGAAAACACACGTGGCTAAGAACAGACATTGCCAGGAAAGCCTTAACAGGAGTGACAGACGTGGTTTGCAGGCTGGATGAAGCCACAGCAGCTTCATCTGGCCTGCAGACTCCCTGTAAATCCTCAGGCACAGCTGCATCACACAGGGGGACAGAGAGGGGCTGGTGACCAGTCACTGTGGCACAACCCTGTGCTGGTGCCACGGCCCTGATTAGCTAGCCAAGCCATGATAAAATCCAACTGGATACAGCCATGCCTTGGAAGGGTTTAAGGGGGGATTAAGGGGCCCGGTGAGAGCTGGAGGCTCAGCATTAGCACTGCCTGGTGTGCCGGGTATGTGACAGAGAAGCTGATCATCACCATGCCTGCATTAACACTGTGTGTGTGCCAAGGCATCACCTGGAGCTCAGAGCCTGGGGTGTGCTGGAGCCCACCCACACTCTCTCCCTCCCTCTCCTGCCCAGGAGCCTGGGCACAGGGCTGAATCCTGCTCCAGACCAGGCAGAAGCTCATGGAGCAGCTCTCACTGAGCACCTCCCCAGCTTTCAGCTGCAAGGCAAACACAGGAGAAGACCTGGGTTGGTAAAGAGACACTCACCTGGTGAGAAAAGGCTGGCTGCTGCCTGGGAGGGCACTGGGACCATCACGAAGGATTGTGGAGAAGGAGATGGACTGGATGGGACCCACTTTGTCCTGGCTGTAGATGGTGAGGAGCCGCAGCTGCCCATCGTAGAATTTAACCTGCCCTTTCACATCACCCGTGGCTATACAGCTGCAGGGAAGGGAAAGTTATTAACCAACACACTGACAGCTCCCAAATATTTCTTGCAGAGCATCCTTGGGTGGAAGTAAATCTCTTCCCCATTTCTCTGCACAAGCACACGGGCAGAACCCTGCACAGATGTGCAGGAGAAAGCCAGGGTTGTGCAGAAACCAGCGGTTCTGCTGTGACCCTGCTATGGCCCTGCCGTGTCCCCAAGGCTGTCGCGGCGTTTGGTGGCTGTCTGCTCCCTCTGCCGGTAGCAGCCAGGAGGCTGAGCCACTATCTGAGTTATCCCAGGGGAGCTGGCATCGCATCACCACGACTTTTCAACTGGGGGACTTTCCACCCCCAGACAAATCCATTGCTGGAAAATTACTCATAAACCAGCAGCACTTTCCTGCATGAGTGACCATGCTGCCAAGTGACTTAAAACTTCAACATTATCTCTGCCACTCCTACAGCTGAGCTACCTGAGGACTGTACCTACTGAAAAGGGCTGGCCTGTTACCTGTCCAACACCTGGAGCACGGTAAGACTCTCCTCCTGCATTGCCACCACCTTGGTGGCTGTCACTCCGTGGGGTTTGGCCGGCAGTTGCTCGGGGAGGGCGCGGGGATCGTGCATGTCCCACACCACCAGCTTCCCGGCCGACGTGCCCGTCAGAGCTTGGGTGTTGTTAAAATGGAAAACTGACTGGCTGAACTGTCCCACCAGGCACTTGAAGGTCTGTGGAGACAGCAGCCAGGCTGTGAATTCACCCCAGAGCTGGCTCTGCCCTCCTCAAACAGAGAGGCATTCCCTCATGGCATTCCCTTCCTCTTCCATGGCAGGACAAGAGCCCCAGGAGAAAATGCAGTGGGGCACTGTGGAGAGAGAGCTCTGCTTGAGCTCAGCTTGGGCAAACCTGGCTCGTCCCTGTCTGAGGGGACAGGCTGGGGCCAGGGCCACTGTTTTGGCTTAAGGGGATGGGGAGGGACAGTGCTGCTGCCAGCAGGAAAGCCAAGAGGGTGACATGCTGTGGTCCCTCCCTGCTATGCTCACCTGGTTGCTCAGGAATGGTGTCCCATACTGCAAACCAGAATCATCCTGGGGAAAGCAGAGAAAACATCCAGGACAGGGATTTTGGAACCAAGCTCTGCAGTGCCAGCATGGCCCTCCCCACCACCTGGGCACTGACCCACACTGTGGTGGCCAAAGCAGGAAAGGCTCCAAGGTCTTCCAGAGAGCAAAAAATATCCTCTCCTTCCACCTGTGCTTCTTTCCAAAAGCTGCTGAATGGCACAAGGCCCGGAAAGCAGGAGTGGGAGAGATGAAGATCATCCCTGCCACAGCTGGGCCTGACCAGTGTGGGAGCAGAGGGAGTGTGATACTCTGTGCAGACCACTTTGGGATCTGGCAAGGGCAGGGAGCAGGGAAGGGACAGATCTGCAGAGTGAACCCAGCTGTGGACAGACACCCAGCCCCTGAGCCCCCCTGCCACCTCCTTTCTGGCACCAGAAACACGACTTCCCATGTCCCTACTTACCCACAGGTAAAATATCACCTGGGTTTTGCTGTTGCTGACAAACTCATGGGGATTCTGAGGGTTAAAAATTACATAATCCTGAAATTCAAAGAATTGCATTAGCACCAAACTGAGCAATGCTTTCTGCTTATTCTTCCATCCAAAACCACCTCACCAGCTGCACTGGACTGAAATCAGAGGACACCCCATGCCTGTTAGGCATTAGAGGAGCAAGGATGAGCCTTTGGGATGCTCATCAGGGATGGGGTGTGATCCTGCCTGCCATGGGGGTACCAGGGGGAGCAGGGGGGGATGGGGTTGCCCAGCCCAGCCCATCCCCTCTGCCCCCCTTGTCATGGTCACTCACCTGATACCCAAACTCAGGCTTCAGCTCTGTGCTGCACGTGGGTTCTCCTGTGAGCAAAGTCCATCTCCAAACACAAACTTTCTGAAAGAGAAGGGGAGAAGAATCCAAGGAACACTCCCATGGCTCTGTGGAGGTTTGGGGAGCCAGGAGAATCCCATTCCTCACTGCAGGGGATGGTGTGGCCTAAAAGACTGGAGCAGGCTAAAGCCCAGCACAGTCTGGCAGCAGAAAGCTTAATTTCAGGAAATAATGCTAGAAATTGCTTAGATGAAAGTGATGAAGTCAGAAGCTTTTATCCCAAATTAAGATCCATTTTCTCAACTCTGCAGCATTCACTTTAATGAAATCCAGGTCTGTCTTCTAATGGCTCAGCAAAAGCAAAGCATCACTCTGCAAACCCACTCTCCCCAGCTGAATTCCCACCTCCCTTGTGCTGCACTGCAAAAAACTTCCAGGTCTGTACCCTGCCAAGCTATGAAAGAGGAGATATTCTCTTCACCTGCACAGTAGCAGCACTAATGGTCACCAAGTACTTGGCATCCTGGGAAATGGCAATGGCACAGACCCCGTCCTCCGAGCGACTCTTGAAGATGGTGCGCACGGGAACCCTACGGAGCAGAGATCCCATGGGTGCTCCTGGCAGCACAGGGGGTTCCAGGCAGTCACTTGGCAAAGCCTGTGGCACAAGCCACCCACACTGCTCTGTGTGCAAGAAGGGATGGAGGGAGGGAGGCTGCAAACACTGGTGCTGCCACAGGCTGGTGCTCAGTGTCCCCTCCATCCCTGCCTCCCAAGTAAATGGCACTGGGAAACAACTCACCAGGATCTTTGAAGATCCTGTAGCGTGGAGATGTGATGTACTTAGTCTGGGGGTGCTCAGCCCCATCTCAGTGTCCCACGAGTGTGGGTGATACCAAGACAACGAAGGACTTGGTTTGGTTTTGGTTCCTTTGCTGCTTTTTAGTCTGTCCCTGTGTTCTCCCATTTTATTTTCAGCTGAGACTGGAGTCAGTCCCGAGTGATTTACTGGACAGAGGGAGTTTCGAAAAGAGGAGGTTCCTGGGAGCTTACCCAGAGTAGGAGTCCCACACGATGATCATAGCATCTGGCCCTTGGTCAGCAGTCGCAACCCAGCGTTTGTCTTCACTCACACACAGGCAGGAGATGACATTTGTGTGGCCCTGGGGGAGGGAAGAAGCAAAGTGCCTTGGAGGCTGCAAACCTGGGGCTGTTCTGTTCATACCTTTTGTATGGGCTGCTCCTGGGTCTGGTTATAGGTGACCCCTGAGCACAGGGCACCAGAAAGAGAGATGGAGAAAGGAGGTTCAGGACAAGGGGAGAAGGAGGGGCATGCTCAGCTGTGCCAGACCTGCAGGTGGGACTGCCTGTTCTGCAGGATGTCGTGGATGACCACTGTGTGGGAGGAGACATACAGGAGCACCCGGTCCTCCCCGTCCATCAGGCTGTGCACAGCCAGGCTGCTGTTGTAGCCAAACACCCAGGACAGGTCCTGCAGGGAAGAGACAGCTCCTGGCTCTCAGCAGCCAGGACAAAAAAGGCACACGAGGTCTGTGAGGTGATGGAAGAGAGTGGAGCAGGAGTGCTGGGTGCCATGTGGACCAACCACCCTGGTGGCACTGTGCCCGTTGGTACTCACAAGGGGGTGAAGGCTGCTGTCCCTGTTCTTCCGGAACAGCATCCCTGGCATGGCTGCCCACACCATGCTGGCAGAGCCTTTGTGCCGTGTGTGCTTCTCCCTGTAGCCTGAGAGAGGGCTGGAGATGGCTCCCTTGGACTCAGACAGTGCTGGGGGGGTTCAGGGACTCCAGCACCCTCCAGGCTTGATGTCCCAGCTGTGCCTTCCCCCAGGGTGCCCTGGCTCCCAACCCAGGTGCTGGGCAGGGTGTATGAGATCCCCATACCTAAAGGAGATGAGCGGGGACAGAATGGTGACTCTTCATTATCCTCTGGTGCTCCTTTCTTCTCCCTGGCAGCAGCAAGGGCATCCTTGAAAAGGAAGAGAGGTTTTGGTGAGTGCTGGCTCCTGGGCTGGTCTGGATGGGAACTGCCCTGTGGCTACTGGGAATGAACCCCAGCATGTCTCAGATCCCAAGGGCTCTGTTTCCACTGGGATCTGCCCCAGACCCTGTCTCAAGCAGGACTTTCCATGGTGCTGCCCTCACCTCCTCAGGCTGCACATCCACCTGCCGAGCCGTCTGTCTGTCCTGGGCCATCTCCCTGGCTCACTGCTTAGTGCTGCTCCTCCCTCAGAGGGTTATTCCAGTGTAACTTCACATGGACCGTGCATCCACACCTTCGCCCTCCTCCCAGGGAGCTGGGGTGTGGAGATGCTCTGAAATACTTCCCCACACACAGTCTCCCAGATTTGGCTCCACAGCAACCTGGAATTGGGCACAGCAGGAGAAAAGGGCACCTGTGAAGCTGGGAAAGAGGTCCCAGAGCCCCTTCTCAGCTCCCACACTGGGCACAAACAAGCCCAGTACAGCGATTATTCCAGCTGAGCTCAGGCTCCCTCCCTTGGCTGCCCGACACCGCGCCGGGCACGGAAATTTCCCTCTCGGATGGGGATTTGTCACAGCCCCTGTGAGCACAGAGCTGCTCCTGGACCGCGGCTGCTTCATCTCCGGCTTCAGGGGGCTGGATTTGAGCCAACACCGAAACCTTGTGCACGGAAAACTTTCACGGGAGGGCAAAGAGGCCCAGGGGAAAACCGTCCCGGGCCTCGGCAGGCGGGACGGGAGCTCGGGAGCGGCCGCCGAGTCTCACCGGGCTCGCACGGAACCGTTCCTAAGACCCCTCCAGGCTTCGGTGCCTCCTGCTGTCCCGAGGGACCCTCCGGAGACCCTCCCGAGGACCCCCCGGCTCACCGACACAGCGATCCCCGCGTCTGCCTCTGCGACCGCCGTTCCCAGGCAACGGCTGCACCGGCAGCACCGGCTGCGCCACCGGCTGCACCGGGAAACGCCGGGAGAGAGGGGGGGAACCCTCCTCATCCTCACCGGCTGCACCGGGAAACGCCGGGAGAGAGAGGGGAACCCTCCTCATCCTCACCCGCTGCACCGGGAAACGCCAGGAGAGAGGGGGGAGCCCTCCTCATCCTCACCCGCGGCACCGGGAAACGCCGGGAGAGAGGGGGGGACCCTCCTCATCCTCACCGGCTGCACCGGGAAACGCCGGGAGAAAGGGGGGAACCCTCCTCATCCTCACCGGCTGCACCGGGAAACGCCAGGAGAGAGGGGGGAACCCTCCTCATCCTCACCGGCTGCACCGGGAAACGCCGGGAGAAAGGGGGGAACTTCCTCGTCCCCACCGGCTGCCAGGAAGAGGCAGCGCTGGCCCCCGGCCCAAAGCAGGGACCCGGAGGAGGGAACATTCAGCCCTTCACCCTGCCCAAGCCTAAATCTCGCTCATGGCGGTGACAAAGCCCCTCTTGGCATCGCCAGAGCCATTCGGGACCGAACCCGAGGAATGGGATGAGGGATCTTTACCCGACGCCCCCCACAAGGAGATGCAGGCAGCTCTGCTCCAGTGGCTTCCCTGAGCAGGACAAGTGGAGTCAAAGCAAGAAAAATCATCCCTCAAGCCCTCCAGTCCCCCATGGTCCCCAGCCCCTTGCACAGGGAACCCACTCCCAGGGCTCACTCCAGGCTCCCACTTCACCCCTGCAGATAATCAGCTCCAAACACTCCCAGCTGTGGACCTCAGGCTTGCTGTTAAACTCAAATGATAATTTCTAAACCTAATTTGTTTTTCCTTCTGCCCAGAAAGAGCCTCACACCCTGCTGGGAGTGGAAAGGAGATTTGTTATCAGCTCCCATTATCTCCCTGACCAGAGAGACTGCCCCAAATAATGACTTCTATGAGAACACAGAGAGGCAATACTCAGTTTTATTGTTTTGGGAGACTGTTTTGAAGTTCAACTGGAAATAAGCTTTAAACAAACCAGTTATCCCCAGAATCCCTTCCAACACTTCATGCACCTGTGGTGGTTTAGGAATGGTATTCCCCAATTTACTGTTCCCACTGAAAACACCCCAGACCATGTGCCACCCACCCACTCCCCTCACTGCTCCTGCAGCAGGATGGAGAGGAGAATGGGAGGCACAAGAAGGTAAACCCTGTCCTGCCTGGAAGCAGGAAAACACCCCAAAATTAACACCTGCAAATAAACAAATTTTTAAAAAATTAAAAGAAAATAGAGAGAGAAGCTAGGAGTGCTTTTATCATGACTACAGAAAGTACTAGAAGTCCCAAAAGTAGAATTATAACCCCTATTCTTTACCTCATGGTGTTAAAGTAACTGGACATTCCAAAAATCCTTTCAGTATGTTCACTGACTTTAAAAGCTGTGGCAACATGGGGAAGATGAAGTATCAAACTTGCATATCTCTTGCCTGTCATCTACTATGATAGGCATCAAAAAGTGCTCTAGGACTTTTTAGCATATATGACATGATATTCAGTGAGGAGTTTTAAAGGGGACAAAAAAGGAATGCTCTGTTATCACCAAAAAAGAGCATTTCAAGCTCTTTAGAGCATGTATCAAGTGAGATTTGGGTCTCTGGAGCCTTATTCTAAATTGATACAAGGTGGAAGAGATGAGAAGTCACATCTTGCAGCTCTGCAGATTCCTCCTGACAACCAGTGCAATTCTGAACTGCAGAACTCTGCCAGAACCCTTCAGGCACCAGAGGTCACAGCAACACCACGTTTTCAAACCAGAGCAGAGTCCAGAAAGCAGGCACAAGCTTCAGCTTTATTGTTCTCCCAGCCATGGTCATCTTTGTAAAGGAATGATATTGCAGCTGAAAAAGAAAAGGGCAAGAGGAAATATTAAATTTTTATTTCTCAGACAGGCACAGAAGACCTGAGATGGGATGGCTCAGACCCACCACAACCCTCCTGCACTGGTTTACCAGACAAACCAGCCACTGAGACCTCTCTGCCTGTGCTCATGTTTGATAGAACTCTATTCCCTGTATCCCTGTGCAGAACCAGCAGCCTCCAGCTCCCTGGTGCCCACCTGTGAGGTCTGTCACAGTGGGCAGTGACACAGCCAGGGCTGGCCCTGCTCAGGAAATGTGCCCTGAGCTGGTGAAAGCCTCTTCCCTCCAAGAAGTGAAACAGTAGCTCACCCCAGGAGGCCCTTCCCAGCCCAGCGCTTTGGAGTCAGCCCCACGTGCACCCTTCTGCCCCTACGGATCACAGTCACGCTCAGGGGTCTCTGAAAGAGAGGAAAATATAGAAAAATAACCAAAATATAAGAGCATTAAGCCCAAGGAACTGTTCTGCAGCAGTGCCCATTCCCACTCCTGTGGCTATAACTGAAAGAAGAGAGAGTTTTATGGAGAGTCATCTCCAGGAGATCCCTCACTTCCACCACCAAGCACTGAATGGTTGTGGCAGCTTCTCTGGCCAGGCCACCAGGGTGGGGCTGCTGCAGGGAATCCCCATGGAGAACAAACAGTGTGATGCTCACACCTCTCAGCTCTTCCATTCATGAGCAAATAGCTCAGTGCTGTGAGAGAACAAGGCTACAACTGCACAGACTGAATCTGACACTGTTTCTGGCATGGAAATGATGATTCCAGAGATCCAAGTTCCATAGAAAAAGCTGTGGCTGAGACAGGCAAGAGAATGCAGTCACAGCAGGAATGAGCTCACCCCCTCGCTGTGCTGCACCACCGTGGCAATGTTCTGCAGGTTCTGGAAGTTGTTTGCATTGACAGATCCAAACTCCACAATCTCATCATCAACTTGAAGTCCCTGGACAGAGATAGAAGAGACATGAGCACCTGCATTCTCCAAAGACAGGTAATATCACAGGAGCATCCCTTCACCCAGCCACAGGGAGACAGATGTGCTACAACACTTCTCACACTCAGGCAAGTGAACATCACTACAGCCACAGGGAAAGGTGAGTGTTTGTTCCTCTGTTCTGCTTCATAGGAAGAGAAATACTGAGGCTGGAATGGTCAGTGAGGTGTGGAAGGAGCTGTGTGGTGCCAGGATCCAGCTCAGAGAACACCCATCTCATCCCTGTACAGTGACCAGCCCCTTCACAGGACATCCCAACATGATAAAAAAAGGGGGTGACACCCTAATCAAGGTCCCAGCTTATTCCCACTCATTAACAAGAGGCAGAGGGAGCCATGAGCTGTCTGGCTCCAGCCAAAGCCTCCCCCACGAGCCGTGCCTGACGTACCGAGACACTGGCGGGAGAGCCGGGGCTCACGGTGTTCACTTTGGCAAAGGCCTGGGGCAGGCTCTGGTTCTGGCTCATGGCCTCAGCCAAGGCCTCCGCCTCATCCTTGGCGTGTTTCTCCTTCTCCCGGGCATGTAGTTTGTGCAGAGCTTCCTCCACCTGCTTCATCACGGCCTTGTGGTCATTCTGCAAACCTGTGGGTGACACCATGAGCACACAGGGAGCTGGAGAGGCTTCCCCCAAAGGGCTCTCAGCACCTGCTCCCCCCGCAGCCACGCAGAGCAGTGCCCTGGCTGTCTCTGATTTCAGCAAGAACCTCTGCTCTATCTGCTGGGGCCTGGTGCCAGCCCAGCAGATGCTTATCAGTAAAAGACACAGAGAAAACCACCCTACCAATTTTGGTAAACATGCAAAGGCAGAAGGGCTGCAAGGCCCATTATCCCTTAGCACTCAGTGAGCAGCTTAAGTCTTTCCCTTAAGTCACCTTCTGTTACCCACGTACCCATCCTGAGGATGGGCACTGGGAAAGCCTGGGATGAAGTAAATGCCAAACTGTTTCCTACCCAAGTTTTATCCTACAAACAGCCCTGAAAAGCTTTGTTATGTTTCACAGATCCCAAATGGCTGTGCAGCAGTGGCAGAATTTCAGTGCCGTTGCAGCAACAAGTGTTCAAAAGCATTTTACTGACTCAGCCCAGGCGGCAGCTCCGAGCTCCGGGCAGAACCACTGGGGAACAGGCTCAGCGCAGCCCTGGGCCCCGGTTCTGCGGAATTACAACGAGCGCGATGGGGGTTTCAGAGAGCTCAGCGGTTCCGCGGTGTCCGTTCCCGGGCAGAGGCGTTTGCCCCGCACATCCCGGTTTCGCTGGCTCATCCCGCGGGATGGGGGCGCGGCCCGGCCCCGGGAAGGGCCCCCCCGCCCGGTTCCCGTTCCCCGCTCACAGATGATGTTGTGCCGGGCGGTGCGCACTTGGTACAGGTCGATGTCCGAGCGGGGGAAGCCCTCGGCGTCCACCAGCGGCTCGTGCATCCCGACGCCCTTTTGCTGTGAGGGAAGAGGCGGCGGTTGGGAGGGGGCCGGGCCCGCGGGCCCGCACGGCGCCCCCCGGCCCGGCCCGGCCCGGCCCTGCCCGGGCACTGACCCCCTCCAGCAGCTCGTAGCACGCCTTGATCTGCGCCTCGATCTCGTCCTTGCGTCGCACCAGCTGCTGGACATCGCTGACGGTGACGGGGCGGCCCCCACCGGGCTCCGCCATGGCCGCGGCCGGACGGGAGCCGGGACGGGCGCGGGGCGGGGCCGGGGGCGGGGCCAGCGGGGCCCGTGCGGCGGGGACAGGCGGGGACAGGCGGGGACAGGCGGGGACAGGCGGTGACACGACGGGGACACGGCGGGGACACGGCCGCGGCAATACCGGGGTGGCACAGCTGCGTCACTGCCACTGCGGCACACCGCTGTGGCGCTGGCATGGGGGGGCACAGCGGTGTCACCGTCACTGGGTCACACTGCTTTGGTGGTGCCATGGGGCGGCTCTGATGGTGACACGTGGTGGCACAGCAGTGTCACCACCAGTGAGTTACGCAGCTTTGATGGTGACATGTAGTAGCACAGCGGTGTCACCACCACTGGGTGACACAGCCGAGGTGTACGATGTTATGTCCCTGTCCCTGCTGCTGGCCCCTCTCCAGTCTGTGGCCCAGCACATTTGCCGAGTGCTGCACGGCATCCATGTCCCAGGCAGTGCGACAGGGGACAGCCCCCCCACGAGACCCCCACCCCTGTCCTCCGTGCCACTGACACCCACCCAAGCCCCCTGTGCTCATCCTCCCTGGCCTTGCTGGTGGCTGCAACTTCCCACCACTCCCAGTCAGGTGGAGTTTGTGCACTGGTGCTTCCCCGCCAGGGCCATCTCTTGCCCCCTCCTTCTGCTGTCCCACATTTTGGGGTCCCTGCAGCGCTGGGCTCACCGGGGCTGAAGGTGGCACCGCGTGGCCCCGTGCCCAGACAGCACCGCACACCCAGCCGGGCTCTGCAGGCTGTCCTGGCTCAGCGCTGCCCAGGAACACATGTCCCCAAGGAGGGGTGAATGTCCCCAGGGGCAGCGGGCGGGCCGGGGGATGTGCTGCCCACATTGCGTCACCCCCCGGTGACCTGTGACACGCACGGGGCAGGGATTTGGCTGCGGGGTCAGCAGGGTCCCCACCCTCCGCAGAGCCTCACGTGCTGCGCTCCCACCCGCACCGCCCTCCACGTTTCACCCGCGGTGCCGCCGCCAGGGCTGCAAGGACCCGTGACACGGCCCCGGTGACAGCCACCCACCACCCCCGCTTTGGGCAGCTCCCAGCCCGAGCCAAACACATCCCTGGGTTGGTGGTGGGAGAAGGTGGGGCCGAGGAGGAGCCGCCCCGTCCCGTTATATTGAAAGCGCCCCCATTCTCGCGCTCTCTTTGCTTCCATCACATCCCCAGGTCACAAAAATGGTGAGGGGCAGCAGATGGGAATTAATTCAGACATGGGGGGCTCCATGGCACGGGACGCCTTGGGAGATTTAAGCTCTGCTTGAACTGGGATTTTCCAGTGACTGTGCTGGATGTGGCACAGCAGAGCCTGACCTTTGGATTCAGCTCCCTGGGGGCTGCTGTACCTGCCTGTCTTGCTAATGTCTCTCTTTTCTCATTCTCTTTCAGACATCCTACACAGACAAGGGAGAAAAGGTAAGAGTTGTGTCCCTGTCCTGACCCTCTGCCTGGTGTGAAACACTGGTCATGTTACTGCAGATTATGTCAATTCCTTGATTACCTGTTGAAATCAGAAGTAAA
This sequence comes from Haemorhous mexicanus, assembly GCF_027477595.1. Lineage (NCBI taxonomy): Eukaryota > Metazoa > Chordata > Aves > Passeriformes > Fringillidae > Haemorhous > Haemorhous mexicanus. The sequence continues at coordinate 11,102,596 of NC_082359.1, forward strand.
ACTGCTCTGGGCCACACAAGATCCTCGTTGTAAATTAGTATTAATCATTGAAATTTCTGGTTTGGGAGGAGAGTGACAAACAGGAGATGATGGATATTTCCCAGTCAAGTCAAGTCAAGCCTTAAGCAGAACCCTCCCTCCATGCAACATTTATTTCCAAATTCTGAATTTTTGTCTTCTTTTTCACTTTTAAAGTGTTTCCAGTGCTGGGTGGCCTGTGCCAGGTAGGGCAGTGGTGGGGAACGGAGCAAAGGGGGATCTGTCCTGGCGCTGGTGGTTGTGTAAGAGCTTTTGTGGAAGAATTAATCTTTAACAGTGAGGTTTGCAGGTGGGCAGCTCGCTGGGACGGCCACTTGTGGGGAGCACTGGGAGTACTGGAGCTGTGGCTGTGGGCAAAGGTGAATCGGTGCTTTGTACCTTCCAACCTGCAGTGCAGGGTCCTGTGGGACTTGACTGTAAAGCACTTTGGAAAATCACCAGTTGGGGGCTGTTCCACCCAGTTAATTCAGATGCATTTGCAGGAGATGCATCTTCAGGGTCCCAGCTGCTGCTTCCCCCTGCTCTGGAGCTGAGCAGTGCTGCAGGAAATGCAGCAGCAGCAGCTTTCAGCCCTGTTTTCCTTTCCTTTTAGCCCCAACGAGGCCGCTTCATCCATTTCCACTCCATCACCTTCTGGGTTGGCAATGCCAAGCAGGTGAGAAGCTGAGGTGGCCAGGCACACATCTAAGGGGACAGCCAAGCCAGGGGACAGCCAAGCCAGGGGACAGCAGTGCCAAGGGACACCTCCCACGCCGGGACAGGCCGGGCTCTGCAGGCATTGGCTGCCTGGGAGGTGTTGGTTCCTCCTGGCAGCCCCTGGGCCGGGGATGTGCTGCTGTCCCAAAGCCCGGCCCTGGCCTGGCGCCGGTGGCCTTGGTGGCCTTGGTGGCCCTTGCGCAAGGTGAGGGGAGGCTCCTGGGGGTGGGATGTGAACCAGAGCACGTGGCAGGCTCAGCTGTGGCCACCAGCCTGCAGAACTGCATGGGCTCATGGCAGCTGATCTCCATCCCTTGCCCTGGGCAACTTAAACACCCCTGTGCTTCACACCTGAGCTGCTTTTCACCCAACCTTGCAGAACAGGGGACACCCAGAAATGTCTCCTGCTCCATGGCAGTCCTCACAGAAAGTTCTGGAAGCTGCACTTCCCACTGAGTTTGGGCTTTTTCCTCAGTCCTGGCCCTTTCTTGCCTCTGTTTGTTCCCCCTGGGCTGCTGGAGGCAGAGAAGCTGCTGCCTTTTCTCACACACACACAGGGCAAGTGTGACTTGCACCTGCCATGGTGGCTGATCTCCATGGACTGTGGGCCACCAGCACCACAGCTTCAACCAGAGGGACTCTTCCCTGCCCACAGGCTGCATCCTACTACTGCAACAAGCTGGGGTTCGAGGAGCTGGCCTACCGGGGGCTGGAGACCGGCAGCAGGGAGGTGGTGTCACATGTCATCAAGCAGGACAAGGTAAGGGAGCCCCTGGCAGAGGTGCCACTGCCAGGGCAGGGAAAGGTGAGGTGGTGTCAGACATGAGGGTACTGCCAAACCCACCATGAAAACCATCACCTGTGGCTCCCTCCTCACCTCTCCTCCTCTTCCTCGGCAGATCGTGTTTGTTTTCTCATCCGCTCTGAACCCCGGGAATGAGGGTAGGTGTCACTGGGGGGGATGGACAGGGAAGTGGCCATGGCAGAACAAAGCAGTTCTGCTCATGCCTGTGGCTGTTGCTGCTCGGGGCAGAGATGGGGGAGCACCTGGTGAAGCACGGGGATGGCGTGAAGGACATTGCCTTCGAAGTGGAGGACTGTGACTTCATTGTGCAGGTGGGCAGCCCCTCCACCCCCTCCCACACAGCCCCCCAAAACGGTGAGGGGCGGCAGAGAGGGCCTGGGGATGTCTCCCCCTGGCCTGTGGCAGGACAGGATTTCTCTCCTCCTGACCAGAAAGCCAAGGAGCGTGGTGCTGTGGTGGTGAAGGAGCCGTGGGTGGAGCAGGACAAATTTGGGAAGGTGAAATTTGCAGTGATCCAGACGGTGAGTGGAGGGCAGGGCAGGGCCATGGAGCTGGCTGCACCTGGGAGGCCCCTGCAGAAACAAAGCCACAACACAACTTTCCCCCCTCACAGTACGGTGACACCACCCACACCTTGATAGAAAAGCTCAACTACAAGGGCCTGTTCCTCCCCGGGTACCACCCACCCCTCTTCAAGGACCCCCTGCTGCCCAAGCTGTGAGTACTTTCCAGAGGCCCCTGCCTGGCTCTTTGCCATCATGTTCTGGTGGGAAATCCCACTAAGAGCTGGACAGGTCCCCACTGCCATGCCCTGGAGCCCCCTGAGCTGTGGGGTACCCCTGAGCCTGGCTGAGGCCCTCCTTGTCTCCCCCCCACAGACCAAGTGCCAAGCTCAGCTTTGTTGATCACGTTGTGGGGAACCAGCCTGACCTCCAGATGGTCCCAGTGGCAGACTGGTAAGAGTGGGGAGAGCTGGTGGGAGGTGGGACGGAGCAGCAGCACAGTTCTGCTGGTCTCACCACTTCTGCCAGGGCTGATGAAGACAGCAGAGCTCCATCACTGGGGGGATGGAGCAAGAGCTTGATGGTGCCCCTTGTGACCTGGGCAGGTACCAGAAGAACCTGCTCTTCCACCGCTTCTGGTCGGTGGATGACAAGCAGCTGCACACCGAGTTCAGCGCCCTGCGCTCCATCGTGGTCACCAACTACGAGGAGACCATTAAGATGCCCATCAATGAGCCAGCACCTGGCAAGAAGAAATCCCAGATTCAGGTGAGTGGATGCTGGTGGTTGATCCATGTGGCTGCCTTCACTCCCAGGGGGATCTTAGTGAAGGAACAGTGACCAAGGGTCAGTGATTTGGAGCCAGAGCAGACCTGCTGTGCTGAAGTGGCTGCTAGAAAGGAACCTGGCTTTGCTTGGGCCTGACAAACCCCGGGGAGCTGCTGGGCAGAGACAGTTTACCCCCTTCTTTGCCATTCCATGGAGCCCCTGAGCTGATCTTACCTGCATATTTTTAAGCCCACACCCATCCCTTCACAGCTGTAGCTGTGCTGTCACTACCACGGTGACATCTTTTCCCTGTAGGAATACATTGATTACTACGGAGGGGCCGGAGTCCAGCACATCGCACTGAACACCCCCGACATCATCTCAGCGGTGAGTGCAGCCCTGGGACCCCCTGCCCTGGGACCCCCTGCCCTGGCTCTGGGCATGGTGCTCGTCACAGGGTGCACCATGACCCTGTCAGGGTACAAGGACACAGAGCCAATGGCCTTTGTGCCTTTGTGCTGCAGTTGTTTTACAACCAGCATTAACTGCCCAGGGAGTCAAAGGGACCTGCTGCACCTGTGAGCTGCCTGTCCCTCCAGCTTAAAGCAATTGGGGTCTGCAGGGCCCTTGGTGGCACCCTTGTCCTTGTGGGGTGGGACACATAGAGCCCAGGCTGCCAGGCTGAGCCCACAGCCCATGACCCACCTTCAGCTGGGGCAGGGGCAGGTCTGGGTTGAGCCCAGCTGCTGCTGAGCACCCAGGTTTGGGCTCTTCTCCAGAGGCCTCCAGAGGTATCAGGTCAGAGCAGGACAAATGATCCTTGCACAGCTCTCTGCAGTGCCTGGGGAGGACATCTTGGGCCTGCCCATTCCTGGTGCCAAAGTGAAATGATGAGACAGGTTCTCATGCCTGAGGTTGGCCAATGCCATGGGAAAGCACCTCTGTCCTGACACTGCCCATGCAGGAAATGCTTCTGGCACAAACCCCTCCCAAGCTGAGCCCTGCTGGGTCTCCCCTGCCTTGCAGATCACCAACCTGAAGCAGCGGGGCATGCAGTTCATGGATGTGCCCTCCAGCTACTACCAGGTGCTGCGGGAGAGGCTCAAAACTGCCAAAATCAAAGTGAAGGAGAACATTGACAAGCTGGCGGTGAGTCAGAGGGGGAAAGGCCTGGACCAGCTCCCCACAGTGCTCTGCAGGGATGTGAGTGACACAGAGAGCCCCACTTGCTCCTCTGGGGCTCTTTGAGCTGTTGCCTCATTCTTTTCTGCAGGAGCTGAAAATCCTGGTGGATTTTGATGAAAAAGGCTACTTGCTCCAGATCTTCACCAAACCAGTTCAAGACAGACCCACAGTCTTTCTGGAGGTGATCCAGAGGCACAACCACCAGGTAGGTTTGAGGCTCTCCCGCTGATCCTGGCCAGGAGCCCTCAGGGCCAAGCCCTGGTCCCTAACGGTGCCGTCCCCGCAGGGCTTCGGCGCCGGGAACTTCAAGTCTCTGTTTGAGGCCATTGAAATGGATCAGGATGCCAGAGGAAACCTGACTGTGCTGGAGCCCAATGGGGAGACCAAGAGGATGTAGGGGATGGCAGGAAGTGCCACCCTCATCCCCAAGGAGCTGAATCCCAAATGAACTGGGAAACACCTCATGTTTTGGTAAATAGCCCAGACTCGAGTGCCACAAACCCAGGGAAGCCACTGCCAAGCTGGACAACGTAAAAGGACCCAACACCTCTCCCAGCCCAGCCCTGGCACTGCCCTTCGGTGACTTCCTGGGAGATGGGGCATGGGAAATAGCAAACACACCCTCAAAAAGCAGCTTAATCTGATCCAAACCATGGAATTCTTAACAAAGGGCAGGTTTAAGGCATGTGCCAAAGACATGCAGCTACAGAGGAAGACAGAAGAAACAACTGGGAGTGCTCACATTTAGTCCACCCAAAGTTTTAATTTTAGCTACACGGGAAGCTGCGAAAGCACGGAGGCGTTTTCGTCTCTGCACATCTCTTTTTGTAAGATTTTGGTTTAATTGCTTTTAGATTCAATCTTGAATTTGAATTTACTGAGAATAAACATGGTTTTAGGGTAGCTCCAACACTCTGGAATGAGAATTAATTGTATTTACATATTTCAGCCTTCCCAAGGCAACAGATTGGGAAGTACCTGTAAATTCCTGCATTAATGATGGGTTGGGTTTTCTCCCATGTTTCCAGCAGTAATTGCTGGCATTGGCAGCAATTCCTTGGCTCAGATCCTGGCTGCATGTGCAAAGTTCCCTCTGGGTGTTGCTCTGGTGTTGTCCTTTGCACGGGGAATTCCTCCCCAAAGCAATAAATCCCTTTGCTGACCTGGCCTCAGTGCCTGGGGAGTCCCTGTCTTCCCAGGGGCTGCAGCTCCAGCATTCCCTGTCCCAGCTGCTGAAGGACACCCTGGAGTCTCTCCCTGCTGCACAGCCACCCTCCACAGGCCCCCTGTTCCCTTTTCCCCAGCAGGGGAGCTCTCAGATCCCAACAGCCCAAGCCCCTCAGCTCAGGATGGGCTCCTCTGACCCCCAGCCCCATCCCAGCCCCTCCTGGCTGAGCCCCCCAGGTGTGGCTGTCCTGCAGCCCTGTCCTGTGCTCGCCTGAGGAATGCAGGAGCTGAGCTGGGAAGTCACCTACAGCCTCTGTCCTGTCCCTTCCCCCTCCATCAGCCATTCCACTTGGCTCTGCTCCAGGCATTTCTTTTTGCACAAAAGCTCAGAGAGGCCACCCTGACCCCCCCAGCAGCAGCCCCCCATTGTGGGGGGTACATGGGCCAAACCTGAGCAGCTCCCCCAGCTGCCCCTTCTCTGGGTCCCACGGGGCAGAATTAATCCAGATTTCAAACAATCACAGAATATCCTGGAAGGGACCCACAAGAACCACCCAAGTCCTGGCAATTTGAATAAACTGATTTAGAAAGAAAGAAAGCAAAGAGCCTCTGGCCACAACAGCCTCACACATCACTGATCCTGGGTGGTTAAGGGCTTTTGCCTCTATAAAGTTAAAAATAAATAAATAAATAAAATGAAATCAGAGCAATCCAGGGGAGAAGGAGGAGCAGGGACCCCTCACCTGCAGGGGTTGGACATGTTTGGGACTCCTGGTTCACTGTCAGGAGAGCTCTGCTTCAGCTCTCCAGGGCTGTCAAGACTGTTAATAGTGTGAGAAAGTTTATAGACTGGAATCACTCACATATTTCCTTCATGCAATATAATGTTGCTTAAATTCATTTCCTGCTCACCAGAATTAATATTTTCAGTAAACTTTGCTGAAAATCAGTTCTTCACACTGTTCCTGTTCTGCATCTGCCTCCTTGAGCTCTCACAGCTCCCAGGTGATATATTAAGCACAACATAATTTTTCTGTAAGAAAAGTCAGTATATTTATGGTTTGCTTTATAAAAGTTACTATAATACAATGGTACATAGTATTCAATTCACAAAAATATGAACAAATATATACAGCATGACACATCCACAACAAAAACACTTTCTTCAAAACAAGGTACATACTGGTGACAGATTCTATATGCACAAAACATCCCTAAATTTATAAATTTGCTTAACCAAAGAAAAAGCAGAAATCCTAAATCTTCAAAGCAGAGTTGTTTTTTTTTAAAGGAACTTAAGAAAAAAAGATTTAATTTATTGCAAACAATTTGACCTGCCTACTTTTAAAGGAGGCCCTTGATTTCCACGCTGGGAATTAAAACCAGAAAACTGCAAGAATTGGGAGCTGGGTGTTCCACTTTGCTTCAAAACTGCCCCATTGGTTTAGAGTGTCCTTCTTGATGTGTTTTCACTTGGACAAATCCTACAGTGGCAATTGAGGAAACTCATAAAAACAAAACAAATATTAAACTGAAAAAATCCAGTTGCTAATTTGCTTAAATAGATTTTAGGGTGTCTATTAGACTGTACACATTTCCTCGCTTGAAATAAATAGATTTTGCACATTAGGTTTCAGACTGAGGGAGGGGGGAAAGAAGAAGCCTTGACTTGGCAATTTTTTGTCTTCAGTTTCTTAATGCTTCTAATTGCATCTATTTATTTGACAAAAAACCCCATATTTATACAGAATTTACATTATACAAAGCTTGACACAAGCTGTAAATGCCACCAGCTCCTTTGCTATACTCAGTCCTTCTTCCTCCCCATCTTGACATGGTTTAGAGCTGGAATCTGTTTAAAAAGAACTCCAAATTACAATAGTCACTTTTAATAAACTATTTACATGCTCTTGAAGTACAAAGAAATCAGCAAAAAAATTTCAACATGTTTCTACAAGAAACAGTGTTTGAAGAGAAGATTCTTGAGTTCGCCTATGTACAGAAAATGCTTTTTTTATACTTCAAAATCCTTTTTTTCCTTAAATTTTTATTTTGTACAGAAATGCACTGAAATGATCCCTGAAAAAGGTCACAAAAACCAGAACTGAAACTACTGTATTTGTTGGAGTTTTAAAATGATGGTTGTTTTTTCTTTCCTTGTAGAAATGAGCTGCTCTGTACAATATAAATAACTGCAGGATGAGCCCCATCCCCCCCAGCCCCACTCTGGGGCTGCAGAGAGGCTGAACCCCCCCAGATCCTGTGGGTGCCAGCACAGAGGCACCTGCACCCTGAACTCCCACAGCTGCAAACCAAAGGCTTAAATTCTATTTCCATCATTTTGCTCTGCTCTCTTGGGTCATTCCTCCCAGAGAGATGGAACCTTGCAGGGAGCACTGTAAATGTCTCTCTCTTTTTTTGTCTTGGGCTTAAATTGAGGTGCCAATAAATTTGGGGTGGACAAAAGCACTGCAGTCCCTGTAAGCAGCACGTGCTGCTGAGGCTCCCCTTACCCTGTCACTGTTCCCAGGGGTGCCTGTGCTGAATGAACCCCACAGCTCTGCCCTCCTCTCACCTCATCCTTGCCAAGCACAAGGCAAAGGATCTAAGGCATCTCCAACCCACATCTGTGGCTGCAGGGCTCCCCTGGCAGGGAAAGGGCACCCATGGAAATCACTGCACAGGCTTGGGAGTCCTCACCATAAAATTATTTGTTTGGAGGTCAGGCAGCTTCCCAGTGCAAGAGAAAATATTTCCTAGGTAGGACTCTGCAAGCCAAGATTTATGGGGAAAAAAGAGAAGTCTCAGGTTTGGCTTTGAGACCAGACATGATTTTTCAAAAGTGCTGAGGCTTCAACAGCTCTGTTTCTTCCTGGGGAAGTACTGAGAGATCAGCTCCTCTAAAAACTCACATTATTTGTCTGGGACCCTAAAAGGGGATGAATTACAGGCAGTTTCAGAAGTACCCAAGTGATTTAGGTGCTCATGGTCTCTGGAACCCAAATCCCTTTGGTGCTCCTAAAACACAGGGTGAAGGACCTGAAGGTGACAGGGACCTTCCTCCCCACCTTCCTCACCAAGGATTAAGGCAAACTGCAGGGGCTGATCCCATCCAGAGCACACAGATGTGCTGGGAACACAGGGCTGGGCCATTTGGGGTGTCCTCACCCCCACAAATCCACCATGAATGCACTGGTTTGGTGGAGCAGAGAGGGAGAAGAGCAAGGACAGGGGCTTCAGTTCTGACACACAGGAAACTTCTGCATTTCCAAAGCCTTGGAAGTCAAAGGTCAAGCTGTGGAGATGCCAACACATTGAATCTCACTCAAAAAAAAAAAAAAACCAACTAATCTGAGCAGCTAGTTTAACTCCCAGATGCCATCACTGCAGTTCCAACCAACATTCAGAGACAAACTTGTGCTTCTCATCATTTTAGGTTCTGGGTCACCAACACCCAGTTGCTGGAGAGATTTAGGAAGAAGGAGGAGAAACAAAACAGAACTGAAACAAAAGCAGAGATGGACCAGGGACTGTCCAATCTCAGAGACAATTTTCTCGCCCTCAGACAGAAACACAGGTGGTATTAAGGCAGCTTGTAGCAGTCTGTGTGTTCCTGCTCTCTCAGGCCTTTTGTCTGGAGGAGAAATTCAGAGGCAGAGGTCTAACCTACATCACAAGCTCCACACTGCAGTGCAAGCCTGGCAATTCCATGGAACAGCTGAAAAAACTTCCAGGAAACTCTTTTGCAAGGTTGTCACCTCTGTGGAGGTTTGGAAAGAATACAAAAATACAGCTGTGCAATTTGTTCTGTGGGGAGGTGTTTAGTTATGCAGATCATCTTCCCATTTCAGAATGACATTGCAACTTCCCCTTACAAGCCAATTAGAAAGGGTTTAGTACAACTAATCTCTACTTTTAGAGCAGGAGAAATTCAATGCAAATTGAAAAACTGATCCTGTCTATCCCTGAACGGTGGTGTAACACTTCCAGATCTCACCCAAAGAACTACTTTTTTGGTGTTTGGTCCCATTTTTAAATGGAACCTCTTGAAGAACTCCAACCTTCACCTCAGCACATCTACAAGGACAAAATATATTGAGAAATCATTTTAAAACGTGCCTTCCAAATTTAGAGAAGCAATTAATTTCCATGCTATAGATGGGGGGGACAGGATTGCTTCCAGGGACACTTCTACCATGATCTTCTGGAGGGACAGGACCACCCCTGGCCAAGTTACTGAGTAACAGAGGGAGGAGAGCAGCAGGGCACAGCTTGCTCCTATCACAGGAGGCATCTCCCACATCCAAGGACAGAGCAAATACTCCATGTAAAACACTGGAAGGGCAGGGAAATGCAGATGAAAGTGAGAAAAAATGAATACAAGTCACACATCAGCCTGTTTCCCACCCACAGGAAGAAAGTCCTGCTACAAACGTGGGCCGTAGTCTTTGCTTGCAAGCAGGGCAGGATTTCTACAGCACCAACAGGGGCTGAGCTGTCCACTTAATCTCAGCCTCTTCTGCAAGCAAGACAAGCCCATCTCCAAGGAATGGGCATCCCCAAAGGCCACACGATGGTACAGCTGCACAGCTGACTCCACTTCTTCCTAGTGACTGAAGTATCCAAGGGTTTCTCACGTGCAGCTGCAGAGGTTTTGATCCCCATGGACCAGCATGGCATAGAAAATGCAAGGGGAGCCCAAGGAGGGGAGCTGAGGTCTGGCTGACCTGACTCTGCCCTGGGGCCTGGCTGAGGGGCCTTGTTCAGGCTCATCCCTAAGGAAAAGGCAGGACAGTTCAGCTCTACTCTCACTGTGGACACATCTCCACACACACACACACCCCCAAGCACACGCACACACGCATTCACACACCCTCAAGCCTCTGGCTTGCTCTGTAACATCAACCTTACATTTATTTACAGCTTACTCTGAGAAATCTGTGCAATTTCAGCCAATCAAGCTCCCAACAAACCCTATATGGCATTTTCAGTCTCTGCTTCACATTTAAACGTTGAATGTCTTTTTCAACCAACGAAAACTGATGAGAAAAAGGTAGCAGCATTTATGAAACGATGAAGGCTTATAAGAACAATTTAAAAAAAAGGTACCATTATCCCATTATGGAGCATTACTTCAGGGACTGAACAGAGAAGCTAGTGTTGGGTAGACCATGCCACAAAAGGTAGCCACCTTTTTGTGTGCGTGTTGGATCTGAAAAGGAAAAAGCACCTGAAACATGAACAGTCCTCGTGAGCGTGTGCGCTTTTTGCTTTCACTCATGATCCTGGCAGAAGTGCGAAACTTGCTTGGTTTTCTTCTCTTTTTCCTCTTTTTTTTTTTTTTTGGTAAGTATTTTTTTGCTTTTAAATTTTTTTTCTTCCTTTTTTTCTGTAGGTTTTTTTTTTTCCTCTTTTTTTGGCAAAGTGCAACCACACCTGGTTACCACAGTTTTGACATGGCCGAAGGTGCAAGTGTGACGAGAAACCTTGAGCTCAGTTCAGGGTTCCCCTGCAGTTCTCAGAGCCACAGAGACACGGGATTTTTACATCCTCAATTGGAAACTTGTAGTCGTAGGTAATTTCCTCGTTCACATTGATGTGCTGCTTGGAGTAGATAACGATCTTCTTTTGAGACTCCACCGTGATCACTTTAGCATAACAATTTGGCTGCAGGGACACAGAACAGGTGATGATGTAGGTTCCAGAGCGCCAGGGCTTCCCAGCCTCCACACAATTATTTCAAGATAAAATGAAACAGGGCAGTCCTTTCCTGAAACAACCCCAGCATACTTTCAGAGCCTGAACTTAGGGCAAGCCTAGGCAGGGAGGCATGAAGCCAGAAAACAGAGCAGCCCTCCTTGTGCTGCTCCAAAATATCCACATTCTGGTCCTTTATGGAGAAAAAGAGCCTGGATGATGCTCCATCAATTTTGGCACAGGTTAAGAGAAGCTCAATGCTTAACAATTCAGCCAGGCAGGCAAGTCTGAGTGCAGACTGCAGTACAGAGCAGGGGAGGAAAGAGCAGAGATTATTTTCCCATGTGGACACTGAAGGAAACTGCTCCCACAGCTGAAATTTGCTGGTTTTAAGGAAATATTTGTTAGATTTGCTTGCTCAGTGTCCATCAGGGTTCCCCAAGACAGCCAGAAGGGCTCTTGAGTGCACTCAGTCCCCCTGCATGTTTCATTCCTCAGGTCTCTCCAACCTCTTTACACTACTTTAGACCCTGCTCTGATCTGCTGTGGCTCATTAACATTTAACCACAACCCTGCGAGCCCCTGCCACTTCTGAGCACCCCAATCAGGGCTGGCAGGGCCTCCCCAGGTTTGTCAGCTTGCCAGGGAACAATGGCAGGCCAGAAGAGCATACTCACATTGCAGCTGTGATTGATGAACCTGGCAAAGTTCCCACACTTGGTGGCGTCGATGATGGTGTCGTGGTCGACTCTGAACATGTAACTGCTGCCAATGCCCTCGTCCTCGTATCGCTTCTCACGCATGTCAGCAATGACCTGCAGAAAGCCCAGGCAGGCTCAGGCCACTGCACTACTGACCTGGGAGCAGCCACCTCACCTTCACAAGGCTGCCCTGAGCTCTGCTTGTGCCAGGGAATGGGGATTTGTAAGATCCCCACCACCCCAAGAGAGCACACACCTAACTGGAAACACAGAAGTTCAGGATGGGCTTCTGAAGGAGGATTCTCCTGAGTGCTCAGTTTCAGGGAATTCCCACCCTTGCACCTCCAATCCATGCCAACCTGTGCCCAGCCCACAGAGCTGACACCTCCAACCCAGGCCTCCAACTCTTGCAGTCATACTCAAGGACTCCTTCCAGGGCTGGTTTTTGCTCAGATTTCACCCCCAGCTTACCTGCCTGATGTTCTGACCCACGTACTCTATCACCATCTCATCAGCTGCAATGGGCTCCATAGCAAAAAGGCCCCAGTCGTGAATGTGGCTCTTGCAGAATTTTAGTTTTTTCTTCCGGAACTGCATGAAGAAAACACCCCAAAACCCCAACCCTGAATTAGCCACAGCACAGAATGGGAAAGGATGTCTCTGGGTCCAGGATCTGCAGCAGGGGGTATCTACCTTGAGCTGGTTGAACTTGAGCAGGTCACTGTCACAGCTACCAGTGAAGGAGGAGAGGAGCCTGCGTTGCTCTGATCGCCTCTCGGAACCAGCCCGGGTGGAAGCGTGAGGTTGGGCAGGGATGCTCATACCCTGTGAGGACAAATGGGTGATCAAAGCCGACCCAACACCCTGCAGGCTCCCTGTGAGCAGCCCCTTGTGCTACAACACATCACCACACAACACCTGACATCAAACATTAGCACTTCCCACACAACCCCAGGACAATCAAGGAGACACCACAGCTTCCTCCCCCTCCCTGCCAAAAGGCAGGAAGCACCTACTGTGTGTGACAGTGCCAAACCAAACCCCATCACAGCTGGCACTCTGGATTCCTCACCTGTGTGTCAGCTGGAGGCTCCTCTGCAAAAGCTCGGCTATTGTTGAGGTATTTGAGTTTGTCCTTCTTATCAATTTTGTAATAGCCTTCGCTTCGTGCGCAGCCCGTCACGTGCTCCCGCATCCCGTCATCCCGCTTCTTCTTCTTGGGGGTGGAAAAGCTGGTAGGTGGCAAGAGGTTAAGGAGAAACACAGCCAGAGGTGGATATCAGACTAAACTTGCTACAGTTGCATGGAGCTAACAGCAGGAGCCTGGAAAATCAGGAAGGTTCTGTGGGGTTGTAAAAAATAGCATTACTACGGAGATGCTGCTCTCAGCAGCCTTGGGCAATCAGCTCCTTCAGACACACATTACAAACCTTCAGGGCTTTGGCTCCTGGAAGGACAGTGGAGCTGTACTGTTGCCAGCTCACCCCACAAACACAGCCACAAAAGCTACCACAATTGAGACTGACCCAAAAATGCTTCCTGTGAGGGAAAATGTATCCTTGACCCCAGAAAACTGAAGCAGAGGGACCATAAAAACCAAGAGGTGATGGCCTCAAAACCAGAGTGCTGATGGATGGCTGCAAAGCAGGTGAGCCTGCAGGTACTTTCACACTTGTCATGCAGTGTGACACACAATGAACTCAAGGTGATCTTAAAGTGGCTTTATTTGGCTTTTACAATATAATCCTAATCAAGAGGGAAAGAGATTTATTTTCACTATGGGCTTTGTTAGTTATCACTGACTGTTTAGGTGGTTTGGGATTTTTTGGTTTTGCTTCCCTGTCTTGCAGGAAGCAAGGGATGAAGGTATCTGAACTTCACACAATCTCTAGCAACACACAAGGTGGTGTTTGTCTTCTTCAACACATAAACCTGGATATCCTTCCTGAAAAAACTACTCGAGAATTCTGAGGTTTTTAGAACAGTCTTTTAGGCTCTGCTCTGGAGAACATTACTGGTGGCTGCACACACACAGAGCCCTGATATACCACTTAGAAAGCTCTGATTTTATCAGTATTTCAACCTTAAAGCTGCTAGAACCACTAACTCATTGTTTTGGGCACAGATGGTGAGATTATTTTTACAGCAAGTTTTAGCTCCAAGTGAAAGCTCTGTATTGTGCAGACTAGAAATTCCACAGGAAAGCTGGAAAAAAAGTCTGGTTACATGCAGACAGAAGCTTCTCAAACTAGGAAGGAAACCTCCCCAGAAGAGGTGCCTACAGACTGTCCCTGCACCTCCAGACTGAACGTGCAGCAAGAACAGCCACTTCTGCAGTATTTTTGTATTGCAGCTTCAGAGAATGAAACAGTCTAAAATTCCCTGCTCATCCAAGCAATCTCTATTCCCGTAAGCAACCGCCTCTCCCACCAACTTCTCGTGCATCTTACACGTGCTGCCAACCCAGTGAGAAAGGATATAAGGATGGAAAACCCAGAGGGTGTCATTGAGCCAGTCCATACCATTGTCCTGCTGTAACAAGCGGTCGTACGTGATACACATGAACTTGATGTCCTCCTCGTCTATGCCGCCGTTCCAGATGTCGTACAGAATTGTCATCTCCTCAAACTCCGAGCGCGGCCTGAACTGCGGCTGGGGCGGGGAATACTCGGGGGAGGGGATCACTGGCAGCTCCTCAGATTTCTTCTGCCTCCGCCACTGGCGCTTGGGCTTCGCGTGAGCCTCTTCTTCCTTGAAGTCTTCGTTCCACTGGTTCTCCAGTTCCTTGAATGGCAGTTTCTCCGCAACTGTCTCAGCTGCTATTTTCTCGTGGAAACCGTCATTCCTGAAGTCCAGGGTGACGGCTTCAGGGTCTTTCAGTCCATAGTAGGCATCAGGATGTCCACTCAGCAGTTCTTTGCCCACAGCACCTTCCACCAAGGCCACTGGCATGGGAGGAGGTTCTATGGCTTTGCCCGAGTACACATCCAGCGAGAGGACAGAAGGTGGGGACCGCCTCGGCCGACCCGGCCTCCTTTTGGGAAGAACAGAAGGTGGTGGGGGGGGAGGAAGAATAGAAGCCCCAGGGGGTACTTCTGGGGAGAGCAAACCAGGTTTTACTTCTGCCTTGCATTCCTCGATGGGCATTCTTCCATCTCCGTGCATGCACGGCAGGGCTGCTACAGGTATTGGCTCGTCAGGTGGCAAACCCATGTCCATGTGGAAATCCGCTTGTGGGGGGCTGGCAAAGGGGATAGGGGAAGGAACACTGTTCATGCTAATCGTAAGGGAAGCACCAAGAGGCTCTTTAAAGGTTTTCTCTTCTAGCTCATCCTCTGACTGTTTCTTGCCGGGCAGAAGGCAAGGAATGGTAGCACCAGCCTCTGGGAAAGTAGGCGTGAAATTGAAATCTCTCCCAGGAGTCCGAGGAATGCCACTATTAATGCCAGGAGATTGGGATGGGTAGGAAAAGGGGCTCCCTGGGACTTGAGGGGAACTGAGGGTCAAG
This sequence comes from Haemorhous mexicanus, assembly GCF_027477595.1. Lineage (NCBI taxonomy): Eukaryota > Metazoa > Chordata > Aves > Passeriformes > Fringillidae > Haemorhous > Haemorhous mexicanus. The sequence continues at coordinate 11,117,665 of NC_082359.1, forward strand.
CTGCTTCCTGTAAGGGGAGCATCACTTCCTGGCGTGGCTGGAACAGTGTCCGTGCTCTGCGACTTCGCGAGGGGGTGTGAAGACTTGGCCAAAATGTCCCGCCCGGGAGTCCTAGGAATCTCCTCCTCCACGGATGTTTTGGTCACCATTAATTGTTCAGGGAACTTTTCTGGAGGGACTAAAGACTCTTCCTTGCCGGGAGTCGATGGCAAGGGAAGCATGGAGGATGGCACCTTGTGGGCTGGCAGCAGGAGAGTCTCAGTCTCCGAGTGGATCATCACCTCCCGGCCCGGCGTGCGCGGCAGCCGCTCGTCCTCCTCCGCTGCCGACGGCGGCTTGGCTTTAACTCGGGCTTCCAAGCTGCTCTCCTCAGACTTGCCAAAGAAGCTGCTTTTGCTGGGCAGAGGTTCCCCAAAGACTACCCCTGGAGCAGAGATACAGAGAGACGCCTCCTCATCTTGAGATTCAGGCTTTGGACCTTCCTGTACCTGGACCTCTGGCTCCAGCATGGAAGTGGGTTCGGACTCTTCCTCTGAAAGGGGAACAGAGAGGAGAATCAGGAGCTTTGCCTCCACTTGGTTACTCGCCACTTGCTAGTAAAGACATGTTTAAGATGCCACAATTAAAGAACAGCTCAATTCCACTGGGAGGCTTTAAAACTTCAGTGCTTTACATTTTGGAGGCACAGAGTGTAGAGTAATTAGACACTACCACACACTTTCCTAATGGACCATAAAAAACCCACACTATTAATTTGAGGATTAACTACGACACAGACCAGAACGAAGGTTTCTCTGCTTTCAAAAGCCCTGACAACCCTTTTGTACAGACATTAAAGGAATGAGTGGATTGTGGGGTGAAGACTTTGGAGGAGAGCTGTCAGAGCCCAGAGCTATCACCTTTTCTAATGTGGGAACTAAACTAATTGCAGGGCCAAGGAGCACCCTCAGCTCTCCAAGGAGGGAATGGTGAAGGGAATAGCAGAACACTCCTGAACAACACATGAAGCAAACAGGAAGCCCTTGTAATGGATGAGAACACACTCAGATGGTATCAATGAGGCAATTTATATGCTGCTCTCCCTGCAGCAGCCTCATTTGTCTGGAGTCTATTTACCCACTTAGGGCCAGGTCCAAAAGGAATCAACGGTGAGTCTTGTTAGGCAGCTCAAAATAACATTTTCAAGTGGGAGAATGAAAGGAGGTGAAAATGCCTGGAGAGTTGGATGGGAGGCAGTCCCCGTTTGTGCTGAACAAACCAGGGCTGCTGGAGAAGGGTCTGAGCCTTGCAACTCCTGTATGAGCTGGGTTGCTCCAGAACAATGCTGCAGTTTGAGTTTGCTCCCACAGCTTACCTGGAAAGCTCCTTATACATGTCAAGTTGCTCAAATGCAGGTGTCTCCAAACTTATGTTCTTTCAGCAGATTGACCTGTTCTAGAAAGCATTTGTGCAAAACCAGTTCTTCTTTGCCCTGCCCAGCTTAACATTTTGCCTCTTTGTGACTTTCAGATTTTGCAGCAGCCAAGGAGTGACACCCTGTTCAGACACTGGATTTCCAGCTCTCCAAGTGGCAAAACACTGCTCAGTCCTCAGACACCAGAACTGCCCAAGGCTCCACAGCAGGCCCCATTAGATGTGCCCTCCCTGTTGGCTCCAATTTTAACTTTTAGATTTTCCCCCAGTTGCCAAATTACTCAAGCTTTATGCATCTCACTCCTGTTCTAGTAAAAGGTTTCCAATTTCCTTGGTTCAAGTACAGCTCTGTATTGATTGAAGAAAATTTCCTTCTTCCAGAAAACTAGTGAGTATCACTCATTTAAAAGGAGTAGGTGACAAAACCACCTACAAATAATATTAGGAACCATAGATAACTCTGAGACTCCACTCACCTGCCCCATGCAGCTTCCCTGTCACATACTGCTTTGATATTAAAACCAAAAAGAGCCAGTAGTGACATTCCTGTTCTGTTTTAGCAGCCACGGCTTTTCTATCTTGAGCTTCAGCCACCACACCACCCAATCAGTCACCCTCAGATGATGACAACTGTTCAGTTCCTCTAGGACTCCAACTAAACTGGCCAAGGATAAGATTCTGGATACAGTAACCACAGTATTTTTAGTAGCAGATGGCTCATGTAAAGCTCCTTGCTAGGAAGGAAAGTTCAGCACAGACCTCTTTCCCTGTACAGATAATCTCTAGCCTAGAGACAAGACTGGAAGAAGAAAGAGAACAAGGGAAATACAAACCCATACATATTGGATACTGGGAGAAAATTTACTTGGAAAGATAATAACAAAACTCCAAAGCACATGGAAGGGCATACCTGGCCTACAGATGGGAGAGAGTGCAAGCTTTGTCTCCTGGTCTCTTTCCATAACCAAATGTTTCAGAGTTTCAGCAGCAACAGAAGCCCCCAGGACCTGGCCACACTCACTATCCCCTGCCTTGATTTCTTCACTGCCTTCATCTTTCACTGCCAAAGCTGGCTCAGCAAGTCCCATGCCTGTTGCATCCATGTAGTCATCCACAGGGTACAGGTCCAAAATAGTCTCCCTCTCATCATCAGGAAGCTCTTGACCAGCAGGTTCCTGCTCTGGCTCAGCAACCATGGCTTCTCTGCCTTGATCTTCAGCCACCTCTTCCTCCTCTTCTTCCTCCTCATCTTCATCATCGTCATCATCATCCTCCTCATCTTCATCATCCGAGTCTGAACTTGACTCGAATTCAGAGGAGTCCTCACTCTCATCAGATGATTCAGCTTCAGCCTTGGAAGACGAGGGACTTGCTACATCTGCAAGAACAAACTGCCATTAGCTCTGCTTTCTGGCTTTAAGAAACAACCAGGGGCAAACATCCCTTCCACTGTAAAAGTGTGGAAACAGCATCACCAGCAGCAGGTGGGTTTGAAGGAGTGGCCTCCCAATTCACTTATTTTTGCAGAGATTTATAAATCCTGTCCCTGGCTGCTGACAACAATCACCATACAACATGGGAGTAGTAGTGCTGCCTGGCACCTCCCCACCTGGGTCTCTTGGTGTAGTGTATCTTTTCCTAAGAGGTTTTCTGCTGCCTTTACACATGGCCATCAAAAGTGGAAACTACCACCTTCCAGAGCAGGAAGTGATTGATAGGACAGAGTTATTAGCAGCCAATTTACCCTTTTCAGAAACCTGGTCCCTTCTTCCCCCAGCCACTCCTGTTTCACAAAACAAGCACACCTTTTGCTGGGCTTGAGACCAGTGGCTGGGTTGGGCTGAGATCAGGTAGGAACTGGAGGGCTCTAAAGGGACCCACTGACTGAGGGATCACAGAAACCTCACAGGTATTAATTCAAAATATCTCTCTGCATTATATTGTGTAAACTGCCCAGTGAAAGGAAGCACACAAGTAGCAAAATCAGGAGAAGGGAGAACACAGCTGACCCAAAGGTGACACTTGCTGCTTCCGCTGCAGCTCCTTACCCTCCTCGGAGTCCTGCTCCTCCTCCTTGTCACTTGTGTCTATGCCTGTCTCCTCCTCATCATCTTCATCCTCGTCTTCATCATCATCTTCATCCTCATCATCTTCATCCTCCTCATCCTCCTCTTCCTCCTTCACAAGAAAGATTGCCAAAAATGAACAGTGCCTGAGCCTGTGAGCTGGCTGTCAGTGCAGCAACCACCAGGGACTCTCAGGGAGGCTGTCAGAGAATCTGAGAGGGAGTGACCTGACAGAGGCTCTGTAAGGACAGACCCCACCAGGAGCACTCATCTCCTAGAAAAGGGAACTTTGGCACTTGGCATTACCAGGCCCCCTTTCAACGACAGACAACATTGAAACTGCAGCCACACACCAACATACCTTGCCAGGTGCTGCTTTCACCAAGCCTCCCTCTTCTTCCTGCTCCTCTTCCTTCTCTGAGGAGGACTCTTCCTCTTTCCCTGATGTCTCATCTCCCTCCTCTCCCTCGCTGTCGAGCTCCAATGGCCTGGCTGGTCGCCGCCGCAGCCCCACTGCCTCTGCATCCTTCTTTGACAGGTCAGATGTTGTATCAGAAGCATCCCTGTCCCTCTCTGACTCTGAGGAGCAAAAACAACAGAAATTACCATCAAATACCTTGGAAAGGACAGAAAGAGTTAACTACATAAGGGAAACTTCTTCTTTGGGAAGGAGGAAGACAGGAGCAATGTGCCCATGTGGTGTGAGGGTCCCCAGGCTTACAGGGACTTGCCGATGTCACAGTGAACAGTGCTGATGGCAAAATGTGGGTGGCCAAAGCTGACACTCCCTAGGCAGAGCAGACAGGAGTCACAGCATGAGTGAGGTCAGGACAGGCAACCTGAATTTAATGTTTTCTGTTTCATTTTTTTGGCTTCAAAACCACTTTTTAATCTGAATTGACTTCTACATGAACCCATGTGCAAAACAAAGGGTATTCAAAGCTTTGTCTCCTCTTTACTCTGCCCTGGTAATAGGAAATGATGTTAAGATATTTTCAAACAGATTTTTCTGTCAAATAACTTTGGTTTCTTTCTCAAATCAAATGCAGAGCAAACTGTTACGTGCTTCCTCCCACCACATCCCAGTGAGCTGTGAGCACACCCCAAAGAGCCCATGAACCCATCTGAGCTCCTTCTGCTGGGGCCCAGCACAGCTAAAATAGGTTATGAGTTATTCTTAAAATGTGGGTCTTAAACTTCCCACCAGTGAATTTCAGCTAATTGAACCCAGAGGGGCCATGGCCCAGCTGATCAGAGCTCTGTGAGAAGCAAGGTTTGGCTCAGATCCTTGACTCTGTAAGTGAGCACACTGCTGTGAAGTTTAAAGGATTCAGCTTGGTGGGGTTTGCATCTGCTCCTAGGCTTCAAACAAATGCACTTTGCAAACCTTCATCTTCATCATCCACTGAAGTAGAAGGCCGGATTCTCTTCTGATCTCCCGCTGAGGCAGCTTCAGGTGGCTCCTTTCTTTTCACCTGAACAAAAGACACAATTAGCATTTCTGAAAGTTTAGAAACAGCAGAAATCAACTTTTTAGGCAAATTGCCACTTCTTTACTTTGCTGTGGTCACAGCAGAAACCAAGGGCCACTTCCCAGCTCTTGATCTCTTTATTTGCTTGCAAACAGAATTTCACTCTGAATGAAACTCTACCCCTTCAATTTGCATGAAAACACCCTGGGTACCAGCATGGTGCATGTCACCACCAGGTACTTTGGGGATGACAGAGAAACTCTGGACAAATCCATGTGTCTGAGATTGTAGTAGAACAGAAGGAGAGTCTAAGCCCAGGGCATCTTAAAGAACCTCAAAGCAAGTTTTACTTTAAATAGAGACTGGAGAATCTCTCATCCCAAACCTTTACCTGCATCATCTGTGCATTCAAAAATCCTAATTTCAGGGAAGCCTGCTACACTCCCCTACCCCAAACTTTGTTCAAGATATTTTAAGTTTATGCAAATGCTTTTCAAAATGGATACCCTGTGCTTCTGAGGGGACAGAGTTTAAGCAAACTTCAGGTGAGACTCAGCTGCCAAACCACCAGAGATTCCAACCAGAGCAGTAACTGTGTAAAGCACTATGAGCACCCATGTATTTTTATGATCATGCTGAAATGCTGTGTCCTAAAGACAGGCAAATGTCCCCTTCCCTCTGCAGAGCAGGGAGATCCTCTACAGCCAATTCACACAAGTGGAGGATGAAAAGCTAAGGGAACAGAGGGTCCTTGCTCTGGTCGTGGGGGGTCAGAAGCAACCTCTGAGTGAACACAGAGTGGGGTGAACAGCCTGAGGGCTCTGGGGCACAAACCTAGCGAGGTCTGTCCTCCTAAGGCTCCTCTGGGGGATGGCAGCACAAGGAGGAGAGGTTTTGTTTTCACCTTGAAGGATGGCAGGCGGATGGCCCCTCGCAAGCCAATGCCCAGGCCGATGGCCTCGTATCCCAGCCCTTCTCCTTTGTTCCAGTTCTCCAGGAGACAAGAGGCCATTCGATCCTTTGGCTTTGGTTTTTCCTCCAGTTCTCCTCCAGACTTCACTGGAGTGAGAGATGCCTGCAACAGAGAAAGGCACATTTGAGAGGGGAAGTTTCTTGGGAAGGACACACATTCTGGAAATCATTTAAACAGTCGAGGTTTGGGAAATATCACTGCCCTGCCCAGGCATCAGCTTCTTGGAGGGCATCTGAAGGTGCCCCACACCTGGAAGGAACTAGAGCTGCACAGAATAATACAAATAACTTGAATGTGCTTTAGGCAAGTCAGCCCAAAAATGTGTTATCTACCCTCCCTTGCTAACCCACATAACTGAAAGCAACTCCAGACCTTCCAGTTGGGAACACCTTCCTTCTGTTGAGTGTAAGGCCAAATATAGAGCACCAAAAATCACACACATCCCTGTGTTTCCTTAGCAACCAGAGCCCCAGTCCACAAAACCTGTCAGAAGGCTCCAGTCCTGGGAACAGCAAAATATTTAAGCAGAACACCAAAAGGTCTACAAAATAGACACACAGCCTCAACAAATCCTTTTTCACCAGAGCTGAGGTGTGAAGGAAGAGCAGGAATTCAGACCTCTGCAGCTGTGGAGAGGTGGACAAGTCAGGAGAATGTCACACATGGTGGCACGTCATGCTCTGCCCAAGCTAGGGGCACTGGAGGTGACACTCACCTGCATCAGCCCAGGGCACAACACACCAAACAGTTTCTCCTGCACACCCTAACAGAGCTCACATGCTGAAGTGGGCTGTAATCACCAAAGAGGCAGCACAAGCTCAGCTCTCCCACTAATTAGGGACAAGACTAATGGGAATATCAAGCAGGGAATCCAAGCAGCAGCACTCTGTGGCCAGGATGCCTGGTTACTCCTGGCACTCTGCTTAATGCATCTTACCCAGGCTTTCAAACCTAACCCACCACTAGATCTGGGAACAAAGAAAAGCTTTCCCCTAGCTCAGGCAGAAAAGGTCCATGGATTGTGCTGCCTTCCCCAGCAATGTGCTCCTTTCACAGCTTTCACACCACACATTTTCCACCCTGCCTGACCCAGGACACCAGATTTAGCCTTCCCATCCTTTACTTAGGGCATTGTGCCTCTTGGAAGTCAATCAGCTGCCAGAGCTGGAATCAATCAATCAACCAGCTGCCTTTGATGGAATATAGCAGCCAGAATCAGTGTGATGGCAGAGCACAAGGGGAACTGAGCTCCAGCTGCCACCAAGGAGCCCAGTAACCCCCTCCTCACACACACACAGACACACAGACACCAGCAATGGGAAGGTACAGTTAAATATTCAGTTTAAGCTGAATATTTGTATTTTGTTTTCTGCAAAAGCAGGCAACTTGTGCCTGAGAAGGAATCCTGTCCCACCCCAGTGCCAGGGGTGCCCAGTCCTAGCAGAAAGCTTTGATATCTATGAGGTTTTTCTGCACACAGCAGTAACAAACGCCCTGGGGCAGAAAGGGTTCTGGCATCTCTGTTCCTGGACAGAAAGCACATGTGGTTTTCCATGCAGCAATTTCATATTTTCAATTACACTGCTCACATCCAACATAACCTGTGGCAAAGACTGTGGTGAGCTGCTGTGGTACAATCAGCTTCCCTTCCCAAAATGGCTTATAAACCCCAGGTGAGGGAAGAACACCCCAAATCCACCCATAACTTGGGATGTCAGAGAGCCTGAAGATCTGCCTCAACTTGCTTCTACTTCTTCACCACAGATATCTGGTTTAAAACAATTTCTTGAGTCTTTCAGTTGCTGTTTTTGCATCTATTTTCTGGATCTGTTTCCTTCATTGCCCTGGAAACTCACGGGCCTCCTCCAAGACTGTCAGCACACGCTTGCTGGCAGAAGAAAAGCCCTGAGCATTAGTCAGGAGGAGAGGGATGGGGTTTCTGCTGCACGTCACGCCAGCCAGCTCTAAGGCACAGTAAATTACACTGTCACAAAACAGCTGTTAAGCAGCAGCATTACCAACCCCTCCAGAAAGCCAAGGAGCTCTCCCAGGCACCAGAGTTAACACGCAACTGGATTTACAAAAACAGGTGGTGAGGATACTGCTCTGAAAACTGACATCTGAAACAGACCTACCTGCAGGTTGTGGTTTGGTTTGTTATTTTTACAGTAATTCACTGCAATGGTAATTTTGAGGCTTGCATTAACCTTTCTGTAGTGCCAGGTTTTTTGGGTAGTGACAAATTCACCACACATTAAATCACAGTTTGCTGGCTGAGGTACACTTCAAATTGGGTGAGAAAAGGATCAGAGGATTCATGCAAAGCTGTTTTCTCAACTAATCCCTGGAACTATTGGTGTATTTGGCCAATGTTCAGCTTTTGAGTTAATTGCTGCTTTGTACATGCACTGGGGAGGGGGCAGAACTGGAAATACCCACAAATCTCATTGCACAAAGTGGGGAACACAAGACAGAGACTTGGTGGTTTCAAACACCCCTCTTGCATCTGACCTTAGTTTTTCGGAGCTAAACTTCAGCTTCCTCTTGTACATGAAAATTTAGGGGTTTGGGGTTTTTAAAGTCAGCTCCAGACCCCCACTGACCCCACACACTGCCCACAAGCACTAAGAACAGCTCTCCCCAAGACCCAGGACACAGCATGTGAAAACCCACTTTTGCCAGGCGCTCCTTCTTGTCCCACCAGTCATCAAACGCTCGGAACGCCACCACTTCGACCATCTTGCGATTCAGGTCCCTTTTCATGATGGCCTTCAGTTCCTTCACTATGACCAGGAGGACTCCATCCACTGTGGCTTTGTGGGGATCTTCCTTCTTCGGCTCATAGCCCGGGGGTGGAACCGAGGGGTCAAACTTGGGCAGAGGAGGCCACTGCTGCCCACGGGCGAGAGCGGCTCCCATGGAGAACGGGCGGTAGGGAGGAAGGTTCACAAACTGCATCCGGCCCGTCATGAAGGGCGGGTACTGGTACGTGTTCTGGGCCTGCATCATGCGGCTCAGCATCTGAGTTTGCATCTGGAAGGACATGGGCATGCCGCCCCACTGGTTGCCCAGGACGCTGATCATATCCACCTGCATGACCGGGAACATGCCGGGGTGGAACGGGGGCAGCGGGGGCAGGATGTGCGGCGGGGGCACCCCGGGCGGGGCGGGCAGCGGCGGCGGGGGCACGGTGACGGCCGGGTGGGTGGGCGGCGGTGGCGGAGGCAGCGGCGGGGGCATGGGGAAGCCGGGCTGCGGAGGTGGCGGAGGAGGAAGAGGAGGGAATCCTGGTGGTGGCAGCGGGGGGATGGACGGGGCCAGCACGGCCGTGTTGCTGACGGAGGAGTTCACCACAATGGTTTTGGCACATTCCGCGCTGGTGATGGGCGCAGGGTTGGTCTCGTCGTCAGAGATTTCCATGTCCTCCCCTGAGGAATGCTGACCCTGCCACAAAAGAGAGAGAAAAGGTGACGAGCACATTCTCTTTACATTAAATACCACAGCGCTGGGCTGCTTCAAACAAAAGCTAAGTTTAACACACATTTTAATTGGGAACGGAGAAAAGCGAGCAATGCCCTGAAAAGACAGGGCCCACTGTGCAGCTGGTGCCTATTGAAGCTTTTCTCTTCCGTGTCAGACCTCAGGAATCAGAGAAGTAAAAGCTTTCTAAAAGAGCATCGGCACCAACAGAACAAAACCCTCAGCTTCTATGGAGCAGGAGGAATTGCTCCCATGCTTGGTGAAATGAACACAATCCAAACATCCTTCACCGCAAGATACATTATCTCTTATTTGCATCTAGTACTCCCAGGTACATTACACCATGAGTTGCTATTCCTTAGTTTTTCCATGCACAAATAATTACCCTGATTTTTAATTATAATCCCTGGCTCAGTTGCTGTCAATTCCTAACCTCTAATTGTGGAAACACAATACCTCCACAAGGCTGCTGCTACTAAAAGTTGTCTTGACTAGACCACAGCAATTCAAATGGGAAAAAAGAACCCCAAATCTGGTTAAATATCAAAGTCATAAATGCTGGGATTCAAAGACATAGCCCATGTTGTGTTTTTGGAATAAATACTTCACTAGACACAAGAAACACAGACTTGTAAGAAAATGCTAAAACTATGTCCTACCTCTGCTGCCAAAGGAATGGAAACTGGATTAAAACAGAGGGAGCCAGCTTGCTCTGAAGTCAAAGCTGCCTGACTAGGTCTTGTACAAAAGAAAAGTCTCAGGAGCTACCTCCATCCTCAACAGCACATGGTCACACCTGCACACTGTGTCCTACAGGCACTTCAGTCTCAAGGTGTCTCCAGCACCAAGAATCCACATGCATGACTGTCACATCCCTGACAGGAAATACAGTAACCAAATACTACTGGAAGACATATCCACAGGGTGACAGTTTATCTAGGAAACATGAATGGGGCTGATCTCTGACTAGAGTGATGACAGCAGACAGGACAGGTCCCTGTAACCTCCAAACAAATGTCTCACATTGCTGATGTCAGTGAAGAACCCCCCTGTGTTCCCCAGCCCAGGGCACAGCAGGGATGCTCCTCCTGGCCAGAGCCCTCCCACTGCCCTGGGAGCAGGAAGAGATCTCCATCAAGTGCCTCTCTCTGTCACAATCCCAGCAAGAGTTTTGGAACCTGCTGGCTGTTATCAGCCAGATTTGAGTGTAGATCTCAAAGACAGTTATTATTTGCTCCACATTTCGTGCCAGCAGGTGCCTCTTCTGTCTGCTCTCCTAACAGTCTCCCCAGTGTGAAAGGAAAGAGCAGTATCAGACATTGGAGAGCCTGGAAGTTCTGGGAAGAGCTGCTGAGGAGCAGACTTTGTTGGCAGTTTTCACATTGAAGCCGCTGTGATTTGATTCTTAACCTGTGAATTTCTTACTGGCGTATGCAAACAAAAGCAGGAGCAGCTGAGTTGACTCTGCTACAAACTGTCACTGTGTGAAACTGAGCAGCCACAACTATCCAAATCACTCCAAATGTTTCCCATTTTATCAAAGGTCATCTCTGCTACAGCAGCTACCACCAGAGAGCAGGCTGAGCACGAGGCTTGCAGCAGCAGCTGTGCAAATCCTCCAGTCCTGGCACCTCCCCTCGCCCCGGCTTCCCCGCATTCCTGCGCTGCAGCACCAACTCAGCGCCTCCCGCAGCGCCTGGGTCACCCCCAAAAAGCCACTCACAGTTTTAGTGCCCAAAATGCCCAGCAAGGAGACACCATTCACCTGGCAAACCCTGAGCAAGAGCTACTGACCCCCGGTAATGGTGACAGAGAGGGGACTTGCCTGTAGCCACGGAGTCACTTTAGTGCATCTGTGCATGCAGGGAGAACTCCGAGGGCTGTTTGTAAACCCTAAACTGAACAGCTAAAACAGAAGTAGAGGTGATAACCCATTTCACCCACGTCCTTCCAAAGCCCAGTTTCACCATGCCCTTGAGCTGCCCACATCTGGCTCACACTTGTCAGTGGGTCTCACACCCTGCATCCTCTCCCCAGCTGCTCTATTGCGGTCACGTCCCACGCCGAGGATGGAGGGGAATAAAAGGACATTCTGCAGTTTCAACCACTGCAGCTCCAGTGAAAGGAGCAGAGGAAGAGCAAAAAGGACAGCTGTGGCAGGTGTAAACAAGATTCCTGTGAAACAGACCCTGGTTTTCAGTAAGTGAACACAAAAGGCCCTGTTAAAAGCACTGGCTCCAATTGCAAACGCTGGATGATGCTAAAGGTTGGCACAGGATAGAAAGCCAGGAGTGTTCAGGCTACCAAAGACAGACAAAATCAGCTCCAAGTTCACATTCATCTCATCTGATGGGATACGGAGGAAAGTCACCCCATGAGGCCTCAGGGGAAACCAGCACCGAGCAGTGTCAAGCCACAAATTCTCCCCAGTGCCTCCTGCAGGACCTTGCACCCTCCCAACCTCCCAGCCTGGAGCACCAGCAGCCCCCAGCCTGTCCCAGCCAGTCCGGCCACACCAGATTTGTGTGCTCCTGCCCATCACCCAGAGCCCACTGCCATCCACACCAGACTCTCATCAGCCTCAGCACCAATGATTGGAGTCCTGCCTGATAAATGAGGCTGGTTTTCCCTCTTGAAGGAAACATCACATAGAAAAAGCCAGTCCTGAAATTGCAGAGGTGGCAGGACTAGCAGGATTCCACGCTTTAGGGCACAGAGCTTCCTTCATCCATACATGCCTTAATTTTTACTTGAGCTGAAATGAGAATTGCTAAAGCAATAACCAGTGTTTGAAAGATTGAAAGATTTTTCTTTTTTTTTTTTCCACTTCTGGTGCTCAGATGGGTCTACAGGAAGCAACAACAGATTCCCTGCTTCCTACAATGCTGGGCTTCAACTCACCTCCACTTGCACAGTGCATAAGTCTGTGCTCCAGTTTTATCCCAGGCAAGATGGATAGGGAGAGAGAAAGAGATTAAATGGCAGGGAGAAAAGGATCAGAAAAGGCACAGGGGGTAGGGGGAAAAGAATCACAAGGTTAGGAAAGAGGTCAAACCAAAAGATCATCTACAAGGAACTCTTTAAAGAAAGTTAAGAGTAACGAATATTTAAAGTGGATGACTTTTCTGTAACTGCTCGTATCTAAGGGGGAAAAATATAGGCACCAAGTGAAAGAGATCAAGGCACAGATAGAAAAAGAGGAGACATGGAAAGATCTTCTGTTATTTGAATTTCTTTTCATTCACCTGTCTGAACCTGGATTTACTATGGTTGCTACCAAATACCTCTCAGGGTAGAGCTGAAAAGCACCTGTGCTGTCCTCTCAAAGAAACTGCCTTCTAGCTGGCCTCCCTCTTTGCTCTCACAAGCAGAAAAAAGTGAGCTGATAGATGACATACATACTGCTATGAGAATGTCACAGCCATCATTGTAAAAAAACAAAAAACCCCTGTGTCAATCAGTCCCAGAGTTCACCTGTCTGTTTCTGAGGTCATCTGGTACAATGCCACCAGAAAATCTCTCTTCAGCCCACTGAGAGAAATGCCATTTCCAGCTAAATTAATTTGTGCTGCCATCTTTACTTTGGATTAATTAAATTAAGAGTTAGCAAAACAGGTATTTAATTATACGCATGACACATTTTTTCAAAGGTTCTTTAATGATGCAAATTTGTTGGGAGAGATTCATGTCAGCGTAACTGGTTATAAATGGCCTCATTCACTGTTCACCCAAAATGTTAATTGCCACCTTTAACACCAGCAGAGTGTGCAGAGACTCTTAAGTTAAGTGAGGGAACATCCTGGGATGCCACTCCATCAGCTGGAATAGTGACAGGGTAGAGCCACTGGCTACAGGGTATCGATCCCCCCTCAGAGCCATACCCTGCATTTTGCAGACAAATGTTAATTCCTCCAGAGGTAAGAAACTACATCCTAATACCTGCATGCAGACCTGGCAGCTTCCAGATGGGAGGAGGCTGCTCCATCCCCTGACCCAGAGGAGCACTGACACCGTGGCAGTGATTGGGACCTTCACTGTACAAGTTGTTCAGTACCTTTCTTACAGGCAGAGAAACTTCCATTTCCTTCTAAAAGGCCATCTGATAAAAGAATTTACTCCAAATTTCAGAACACATTTTGAACACCATTAGCTTACAGCTCATTTCACTTAAACATTCTGCTGGGTACCAAGTTACTTATATTTGAGGTAGGGAACTGCACCACTGAACATAGCAACTACTCTGGCATTACCTGGCTGAGCTCTGGTGCATCAAAATAATGAAATGCAGGATCGATGGCATTCAGCACAGTACAAGGGCATTGGCCTTCATGTTTTTCAATAAAGCTAAAACTTTAAAGAAGAAGGGACTCTTGGACAAAAAAGTTTTCCTAACCTGGTTAAACAGTCACCACTCGGTTTTGGATTAAGTTCAAGCAAGGATTGAAAAAGAATTCACAAGTGATCATCTCACACTTCATCCTTACAAAAAAGCAGGGAAAGAAAAGCCTTCAGAGGTGAGGAGTAGAGGACAACTGACTGAAGAGGGTCATACACCAAGTCACCAACAGTCAAGAACAGACTCCAGGGTCCCTCTGACCTCCTATACCCCAACTCCAGCTGCCTTCCCACACTGGGCTCACACCAGGCTCCTCACTGCCTGTGTTCTTTGTTTGACAAGAGAAACAGCCATGATCCTGGGTGAAAGCAGCTCAAGTTCTCTAACACACACAATTCTCTTCCCAGACTCCTTCAGCAGAGCACATTAAAGAGAATGAGACATTTCAAATCTGCCACATTTATGCCACCATCCAGAACAAAAATGAAGCCTGAGGTCACCAGCCAGACATGTGCAACTCCTCCTCCAAGACAACTTCACTGAAAAACTCCTTTCAAGTTTGGCCCAGAGAATCCCACCATTCACTCTGCTAACACAGTAAATACCAAATACCTCTTGAAGCCAAAAATTTGCAAACCCAGCGAGGGCTCCAGAGAGTATTGCTTTGTTCATTTGTAATCTGCTTTTAGGTTGCAGGTTCCCTGCTCTAGGCAAAGCACAGGAGGAGGAGCCCCTTGTCTGGCTGGGAGACCACGATGACATGGTGACATGGCAGAGGGACCGTGCTGAGCATTCACACCTCGCCCTGTCAGGCGTGAACAAGGCAGACCCAGCACCTCATTTACAAGGCACACAAGTGTTTTTACTTTGCTAACCATAATTACAGCCCTGCCTCGGGAAGAACATGCTCAAGGGCGGTGCTTGGCTGGCACACACTGAGTACAGGAGGGCAGAGCCACTCCAGGTGGTTTGCCAGCAGTCCAGCAGCGAAAACACAGAGCAAACTGCTGCCTGCACCTCCCTGGGTGAGCTTTCCAGCCTGGTCAGGTCACTGTGCTGCCCTGAGTGTCTGTGGTGGCTCGTGGTGGCCAGCCCACCACCACTGCAGCCTGGACTGAAGCTGGATTAGGTTGCTGCCTCCTCCCCGTGGGTTAGTCAGGTCTTTCAACCTCCTCTGGGCAGCTGGGAGAGCTCCTGTCCTCCTGCTGCAGTCACAGCCCACAAGGGCAACCACAGCAGCTTCTAATTGGAACAGCTTTCTGGTGTTTGCACTGCAATAAAATGCCCAGCTCAGTAATTGCCAAATGAAAATATTTACATATTACAAATCAGTGATTATAAAATATCTCCAGCAACATGTGATCCTATCTCTACAAAAGAAGACTGCAAGGTTTTTATGTAGTTATATATTTATACAGCACTTCATAAATGAACTCACAAGCAAAGGCTGCAAACACACAGATCAGAGTGATAGACTCAATGGTGTGTCCCACAAAAAGGGGCACCAAAAAGGCCCTAACAGAACAGGGATTTCTCACAGAAGAAGAGACACTCCTTGGATGTTTTGGTTTCTCTAGTACCAATTGCCAAAGTACCTCTCACTACCTGAAAAGGAGAATTCAAGCTCTCTGTGATGACAGTATCCCACCTAACACACACACTGTGCTGGCTCAGGTTTGCTTTTGCTCTGGTACTTACTTGCAGCACTTCTTTGGCACAGGCAATGCTCCCCACACCTACAGGGCTGCCCAACAAGTAAAACAAGTGACAACAATATCCAAGTGCTCATTGTAAACAAACAGCCCTGCAAACACCAGCCCAATTTACGCCTCTTACTTTCCTTCCTAAGGCCAAGAGGGAACTTTGAGTTGATATCTCAAGCCACAGAAGGATAGAGGGAGAATTCCCTGGAAGACCCTGTTGGTCCCAGAAGAGGGGGACAGGGATGAGGAAACACCTCGTGGTTGCCTCTGTCTCACAATGTGCTCCATCAGGTGCTGCTCCCTAGTTAGACCAGCCTGCCCATGGGGAGATGCCACAAGTAGGGATTTGGAAGGATGCAGGGAAGGATGAGGATGACAGCTCAACTGGGCTGTCAGTGTAGGGCAGGAAGGGCTTTTGAGAGGAGAAGACACAAGGGGCTAATGCTTGCCAAGGGGAAAGGTCTCCTCACTTCCAGTATTTCCTGACATCAGGAACAGAAGTAAATTGACTTGTTTTAAGGACAGCAGGGAAGCTGGACAGCTGCCCAAGAGTCCATGCCATCATCAGAAAATCTAGTGAATCAAGATGACAAAACAAGCTGAAATGACTCCTGTAGGATGGACAGCAGTGCCAAAGAGCAATCCAGCCTCATGCAAATCCACACCACACTTCCTGCAGGCCTTCACATGCACTGAGCAGCTGAAATGGGGCTTGACACTCCGAGGCCCTGTTTCAGACTCCAGAGGGGATGATCCTGTCTCCCTGCAGGACAGTGGAATAACATCAACATCTCCACGGAAAGGAACTAAGCAGTAGCTTAAATCAGTATTTCCCAAAGCAAAGCCCTTGATGTGACACAGGGCATGAAATGGCCCACACAAATCCCCACCAAAAATAGGAGAAAATTAATGCAGTGATTGAACAGGAGTACTGGAGTTGACTGTACACAGGATCTCCAGTGGCTGTAGGAAAGGATGCATGGATTCTTCCTTCCAGAAGTCAAAATAGATCCTGGAGTAAGAAACACCCACCTAGGCAGCTGGTAGGCACTTCCACAAGGCTAAGAACTCCTTTCATTCAGCAAGTGGTGCAGGGAAGGACAGACAATTCTAGGTGAAGCAAGAAGAAAGAGATGGGAAGCTGTGTGGTACAGGTAAAGTCTGAGTTACACAGATCTGTACTGATCCAGAGAAAAGGCAACTTGAGGAATGTGATCCCAAGGGGAGAACACTCAATCATCATTCAGTACTTCCAAAAATCCATTCTCTTGGCAAGACAGCACCACAATCCAGTTTTCAATGTGGATTTCAAGAGCCCACTGCAAGAGCTTCCTAGGACAGAAATCCTCAGAGCCAGGAATTTAGCCAGTGGGAAAACAACTGCCTGATCTGCCTCAGCAGAAATCCTGAAGAGGTGAACCAGCAAGGGGAGCTAGGTTGAGGGGGTTGCTCTGTTTGTTAGTAAGCCATCCACAAAGAGGATGGCTAAATTCAGGTCTTTCTCTGTCCCAAGAGGAGGAGGATCCGAACTGCAAACCTCATGGCATATGATGTGGTTACAGTGCTCCTGTCAGCAAGACCATTGAAGAGGGGATATTTGGAGCAGCCAGACATTACCTCTGGGCTTCTCATGCACCAGAGACTCTCTGGTGTCTGCAGGGAGAGGCCAACATAACATCCTTGGAGTCCACATTCAGCAACACTGACACTGGAAACTTCCAGACACCCAGACTGCAGAGATCTGAGCGGAGACCGACACCAACACCCAACTGGGCAGGTCACAAAATACAGTGAGAGTGTGAGATGGGGAATCCCTGGCCCCCAGCCCAGCCCAGCCCAGGGAGGCCTGGGCAGCCTGTGAGTGCCCCCATGCAAGGCTGGCCTCCTGCATTATGTGCACAAATCGGAACTGGCAGGGCGATGTGTGCCAATTCAGGGCCAGTGTCATGGGGCCACAGCGTTTTTCATCACATATGAAACAGCCTAAAATTGGATTTACCATCTCTTGGAACCATGGCCTTTTCCCTCAAGTCTTAAGTAGATCTTATTAAGGGGGGAAAAAAGGGTTTCTTTATGGGGGGGAGGAGGAGGTAGGGAAAAGGAAGGAGAAAAAGAGAGGGATGTTAACATTGGGAAGCCATGTAACGAGGCAGCCTCTTTCCACAGCAATGGTTGTTCTGGTTTCCCTATTTTAGATGGGGGGGAGGGATAGCTGAAGAGCTATTTGCAATCTAACTTCAAAGGCTTTAGTCGGCTGGGAAGCTAAGTCATGCATAAAAGGATGGTAGAGTGGCAAGAAAATACCCCCTACAGATAAATTAGTCAGGGAATGTTCTCTGCTCTTCCCAAAGACTTTCATACAGCCTGACTGGCTTTACCCAGGTAAAGCCCTTTTCAGACATCAGGTTCAGTGATGCAGAGTTCTGGGAACTAACCAGCCAAATCCAACAGAGGAACTGAACAGTCTCTGAAAACAGAAAGGCACTGGTACACATGCAATGGGCTCCTCTGTCATTTTCTGGCACCTCAGCTATTATTTCATTCTAAGATCTGTCCACATACAAAAGATGCAGAGCTCAAGGCAGCATCCCCTACTCTAAAGATGCAAAGAAAAGCAAGGAGTTCAGAAGAAATCACAATGTATACAGAGAACTCAATTCCCAAATGATTCTGTAACGCTGTCTTGCTCTCCACACTGGTGTGCAGAAATTCACCCACATTTCTAAAGAAGGCACTTTGCCAAGATAAAGGGAACTGGCAATGTTAGATCAGAGTCCACCTATAAGAAAAAAAAAAAACAAAACAAAAAACCACCACCCTGCAATAACTGCATGTGCAGAGTACACAGATTCCCCACAGTTCAGTGCCAGGCAGGAGCTCACATGCCAGCCCCTGACCTCACCCTCATCCTTAAACCTTAGGTCAAATGGAGCCATGAATTCAGATCTTGCTACCAAGAAGGTGATAAGAAAGGAGATAGGCATGGAAAACAGTCTAGCTCCCCAGCTGATAGCAGCATGTTGAAGAATAGGTTGTACACGTGCTGTATTTAAACAGTTCTAATCAGCACAACTAGGCCAGTTTGATACTCTTCCCCTTTCACACAGAACTACTGTACCCTTGAGGATCTGCAATCCCATGGATAACACAGTTATGGCAGCATTGTCAGTGTCCTGTTCAGTGCTCTCTGCATTTCAGTGTTAGAACCAACAGTGGTTTCATTTGCAAGACCTGGATGTCCCTAATATGACCTGTACAGCACTGAGTCTCCTCAGAAGGGAGGGCAGAAATAAAGGAATTTTGGGTCTTGAAGAAGAATGGGCAAAAGAAAAGAATTTTTGTTAGATTATTCATCAGTCTCACCCTTTAAGGCTCTCCTGCTCACTCCCACCTGCCCTCCACACCACTCTCCTTCCAGCAGCTCTGTTCTGGCCCAGCACCAGCTATTTGAAAATAAATATGCATGAAAGAGGGAACACTGTTAATAAGGTCTTTAGGACCTTGTTATCATCCTGACTGCAGTCATGGTGGCTGCATGGTATGGTTTCAAACAAGGAAACCTGTGGCTTTCTGTTCTGGAGACAGCCACCACCATCACCCCAGACAGGAAAATAGGACATCTGCTGCATTTCTGAATTCCCAGAAAAACTGCTGCAGAGAAGAAGGTTCAGCCAGCCTGCAGGATCTTGAGAGACAAAAAGCATTTACTCACTTTGGACAAAGCCCCCACTGGAGGTGGCACAAATGCTCTGGGTCTGCTGGGACACAGCCTGGAGTGGCCCCAGGGAATAGGAGGCTCAGGAGACACAAACCCTCCCTGGCTGTGAGTCCTTCACAGCAGTGACCACAAGCCACGAGTGGCACCCTAATGAACTAAGCAGCTCCTCATTTTCTGAGCATTACAACACAAACCTAACAAGTCCTTCCCAGCAAAGCAGTAGATGCATTAAAACCCAGCTGGACCACAGGAGATGCTTCACTTTGAGGAGCCTATTTCCAGCAGCTGAGTAGATGCTCTTCCTTAAAAGTAAGGATGAGGCCAGCAAGAAACTGTTCCCCTTTGGTAACATTTCTCTTCTCTCTGGAGGCAGCTTGAATTTTTCATGCTTTATTTCCTGCTTAGATTTTTCTTCTCTTGCTGTACTCAGATTTAGCTAAGTGCATACAGTTAGAGAGGACAGAATCAGGCTCATCAATTGAGGAATGTAACATATTAATTAAAATAATAAAAATCTTTTTCTAAGACAAAGAACAAGAAATACCTCCAAGCTGTCCTTTTTTAAAACCTGCTCAATGAGGGAAATGCAACTTTTTCCCCCAACCACTCCCTTTGGGTGATAAAAACATAAACCTAGTGGCTGCCAACTGCTGACTGATCCCTTAACAAAAATAATCCCTGTGCAGGACATAACATTTCTCATGGCCTTCAAGAAGAGACACTAAACTTTTACTATCAAACTATGCCCACTGTATGCAAAATAAATTGTAAAACCACAAGTGTTCTAAAGCATCAGAGTGGAAATACCCCCAGCTGGGCTGCATTCCCACTGCCATTTGTGCAGGCATAAAATATGCAAAAAAGAGAGGAGAGGTAAAGTGTGCTGATTCCCCACCTGTCCCCTCATTAGCAGGCAGGAGGTTTAAACAAACATATGAAAACACTTTTCACTTACAACAAAACTCAGCTGTGCACTGCACTGTCACAGGATACTGCACAGGCTCAGGAGTGCAGATGGGTTGAATAATGGATTAAATGTTTGTGGAAGACACATCCAGCAGCAGCTACTGAGCTGAGCATTGCTAATCTGCTGGTCAGGAGGGACCCAGGGGAGCTGCTGAGAGGCTGCTGCAAGGCACCCACTGCAGACCCAAAGGAAATAACCCCCAGCAACAGACAGCCAAGGAAAGGTAAAGATGTGCCTTTCCTTGCTTATCATGAGTCAGTCTGAAGTCTCTCCTGCTCTCTCTTGCAGCAGAGCTGTAATCAAGCTCTTCCACAGGTGACTGCCCAAGTGAAGGGCAGCTTGTCCATGGCAGAGCCCTTCAGCAGCAGCCAGCACCTGCTGATCATGTTCTGCTCCTCAGACCCACCACTCCAGCTCTCAGGCTCTCCTAGGACTCCTCATGTTGGTGACACTTTCTTTAGTCACTTCTTTACTATCTGCTTTAAAGAGCTTTGCTGAAATGCTTGAGGTGAGTGAAGCCCTGCAGAAGCTCTCAGCAGCACAGCATCACCACAGCCCATTCTTGAGCAGACACAGCTAAACCCCTTTCCATCACACAGCTCTTTATTGCTGTTTTTAAAGCAACATCCCTATTAGACTGATTCATTAGTTTGAAGTTATATATGAAGCCTTAAAAAGCCAGGTTACTTATTTAAAGTGCTTAGTGAAATAGTTGTGAGAAAGGCACAAAACCAGGCAAGCACAGCTCTGTGCTCATGCATTCCATGCCCTGTTCACTGATCCAGTGGCCAGCTGGAAGGCATGGGCATTTTTTTATTTTTTAAGCAGTTCTGCAGGAGCAGCTGCTGTTGTGGTTTGCAGCTCATCATTTATTACTTAGCACCATTTGGCCACAGCACCTTTTGAAGCACCAGAGCTCCACACTGGTGATTATCTCACCAACTACCATCAATACATCTCACTGGACACGATCCTAAAGTTGTGCCTCACTAACACCACTGCACCATGCAATGCTCTTGATACCAGAGCTCAGTTAAAACAGTAAAAATACTGCAAAAACTGACCCTTCTCTGACTGCAGCACATGTGGCCCAGCAACAACCCAAGACAAAGTCATGCAGCAAGACTTCCTCAAGCTGAAGCCTGAGCATCCAACCCAGCAGGGTTCACAGCTGACTGCTGGTGCCTGGCAGCCAGGCTGGGTGCCCCCAGCACGATGCCAGCTCCCAGGGAATTTAAAAGCAACCCCAACATCAGGACACCGCCCTCCATCAGGGCTCTGCTGGGCTGCCCCTTGCCACCAAACCCTCACCACCTGCCTGCCTCTCACTGACCTGGAACACACCTCAGCAGCTTTGCAAACCCATCTGCTGCTACCACTTTTCTGAGGTAATTTGGGAGATACACTATATTAACAAGCAAATAAATTTGTTGAGATTCCCTTGTCAAAATTAATCCCTTCACACACGTCTCCATGGCATACATTCCACTGGTAGATTGCCCTTTATGTATTACTGCAATTTGAATAATTTCATGCAGTATGAAGGATTTTCATATTTCCCAAGTATTCCTTTTTCCTGACAATAGCAAAATGCTTGTAGCACCATGATAACAGTTGCTCACATTTATCTTCATCCTTCAAAGACAATATTTCAATTATCTGCACTGGAAACTCTCAGCCACATCTGCCGACCAAAATGCCACATTTGGCAACTGCTTAGCAACAAGGACTGGAAACAGTCCCCAGAGCCACGTGCCAACATCACACCAGCTCCTGCTTCCACCAAACAACACTGCTATCACCTCAAATAAGTATATTTTGTTCTGCCTGGGATACACAAGACACCAGAAATAACAAGATCCTTTGGGAAAAGGGAAATCTGGAAATAAGCTGCCTGCTTCAGCAATCCCTCCCCAGGCTCCACAGGGAATGTCTCCCTGGTGTGTGCAACACATGTTGATCCTGCACCACAGGAGGAGGACAGGCTGCCTGGACATAACACAAAACTATGTCTGCTCACTGCCAAGCACAGTTCTTGATAGTTCTTGTGGAAAAAATCTGGATGTCAGAGAGCAACTCCCACCTCACATCACCCACAAAAGCAGCAGACATCAGATTCCTTGATCAAGACAGCAAAAAGGCTCAGGAAAAACAAAACCCCATCTGTCCTTGATGTCACCCACCCTGCACCATGCTCAGCCCTCTTCTTCCTAAGGCTCTGTGTCATTGCACTCAGTGGGGGAATCTGAGCAGCAGGGAGCCTGAGGACATCCCACCTTGAATGCTGGAAGGTGCAGGCAAGGAGGTGAGACAGGAAGGACTCGACCTTGGCAAGACCATCTTTGTTTCTCCTCCTCTTCCCCTCCTCACCATTCTCAGAGCCTTTTTCCTAACTATCTCCCTGACTTACTGCCTGATACTGAGAGACACTGGGCAAAATGCAGGTGAGCTGGTCAAAGGTGTGTGGTAATTGCACTTAGCCCACTGTTATCAACTCCACAGAAATACACAGTCCAAGCACAGCCCTTCCGAGCAGCCAGCAACTCCAAACCCACCAAAAAGAGCTGAAGCTGAGGGAAAACTGCCAGGTGAGCTCCAGCTGCCTGACTCCTTTGCAGGGAAGGCTGCCAAGCAGGGGCTCTGCTGCCAGCTCCGTGTCCGGGCGGTTTCGGTTCCGGCGCAGGCGGTGCCTCTGTGCTCAGCCACTGCCGGAGCCCAAGCCACCAACAACTTCCTCTACTCAAACTGCTCCTGGAGAAATACCCTTGCAGCAACCAGCGGAGCAAACCTATTCCACCTATTCCAGCCCAGAGAGAAATGAGAAACCTCAATCTGCTGCCTTGCTATTTCCACTTCAAGAGGCCTGACTGCACTGCTGGAAATGTGTGAAAGCAGATGCTGACCTTAATTTAGCACTATGCAAATAAAAAAATATTTGTAACTTCTTTTTTGTTTTTTCCCTTACCATTTTCTTTCTTTCTTTGTTTTTTTTTTGTATATTTTGTTTTTAGGAGCACAAAATCTTTTTGTCATATGAATGGGCATTTCCAAAAGCAAGCACTGCACTTTCATAATAAATCCTGAGACAGCAGTAACATGTCTGGGTCAAAGGAGTCCTCGTGGGCAGGTATGTGATGCACAGAGTTAACGATCTCATAAGTTTCATTCTGAGTTCTGCCCCATCTTCACTAGGTACAAACAAGCACCCCAAACTGAAAATTAAAATTAACAGAAGGGGGGGTGGCAAAGTCATGGGCCTCAAAATTGATGCAGTATGGAAAAAACATTCTACTGATGAACTGTATCTATTTAGAGGACTCCAGGAAAGGCACCAGCCAGCAGAAATTTGAATAAGAGCTCGTCTGCTCAGTGCTCTGTGTCAGACACAGACACATATAGAACACAGCGGCTGCTCCGGCATCTTCACAACCAGACCCAGAAATTAGTGCTGTTCTGGCGGCTGCCAGCACAATATGTTAACAGCAATTATTTTCTCAATATTTCTACTGATTACCTAACACACTGGCACGTTTTCTCAGTGTCACTGCATGTTGCAACACACGCCGCCATCCAGTAACTTGTCTGCATTCCCTTGGTCACTTTTCACAGCCATCAGATGCGAAACGCAACTGGAATGATAATGGGTTGGAGAAACTGTGAGGAAAATGTGTCACTTCAGTGTGAGGCTTCACAGCCTGCATTTATGAACATTCAATATTGTCACTGCTAAATCCTGAGTGTTGTAAAGAACAGGAAGAGCTCTGCAAGCAGCAAAAGGAAGATGGCCAATGGCTCTCTGACTGTGGATGGTCTGCAGAGCTCAGATTTGAAGATATTATTCCACCATGAGTTATGTGCTATGCTTAAACACCATAATTTGGATCTACCTTTGCAGTGCAGGGGCATCTACAGATTACACAAACACAAAATAAGCAATTAAAAAGCAGTTCAAGTATACACAGCCAGTCTGCCAGGAACTGAAAATTTACAGAAAGTCACTGGTGGGGAAACAGAACAAACTGAGCTAGTGACGAAAGTATTGTCAGCAACAGTGATTTATAAAAAGGAATGGCAATATCAATTCTATCAGGTATGCAAAATGAAAAAGCCTCAAAGCCTTGG
This sequence comes from Haemorhous mexicanus, assembly GCF_027477595.1. Classification (NCBI taxonomy): domain Eukaryota; kingdom Metazoa; phylum Chordata; class Aves; order Passeriformes; family Fringillidae; genus Haemorhous; species Haemorhous mexicanus. Next base: position 11,141,915 of record NC_082359.1, read on the forward strand.
CCCGGTGTGAGAGCAAAAGAACCACTCAGCCTCCCAACCACAGCTTGCTTTCTATTTTTCAGTTACACTCCACAGCATTTCACCATTTCCAGCTCTGTTATCAACCAGAGACATGTTCCCTCACTCTACTGGAGTTGTTTGGTATCCAAAAAAACCAAACCACAAACAGTCAAATATTTTTCCATTCAGGTTTCCTTCCCCCCACAAGCACACATGCATGAGGGGTGTATCATCAGGAATGCCAGATGGATCCTATGCAATACTGCTCTGAAAAAGTGGCAATAAAAACTGACACTGGGCTTGTTACCTCTTGCTCCTTCCTCTACTGAACATTTGTCTGGTCAAGCTCTCTGCTCTGCTAACCACTCTGCAAGCACTCCAATAATCAGATCAGAGCCAAATACAAAAAGTCAAAAGTGAAATACAACTTAGCAAAAATGAACAGACTCCTCTGCTTCATATGAATTTTTGTAGGAGCAGCAGGTTGACATGTGGTAAATGAATCAGTGTACAAGAAAGCAATCCCTGCCCTTGGTCTTCCAGCATCAGTTCTGAAAAAAAGGGCAAAACAACAACCTGCACTTCCACTGCTGTGGGAGCCTGGACATCCTTGCCTTGGTCAGGTTATTTAGGAACTGACCCTCAGCCCTCACCATCTCCAGGAGGATGCAGAGCTGCAGTCCTGCCCCAGCCTGCTCCCTCCTCAGGACTCAGTGGCTGAACAGATCACTGAGCTCTCAAAGGGGCCAGTGGAGCGCTGTAGTGTCACATTTAAATCACCTTTTGAGGGATTTGTGTGCTGCCTTTCTCTTCTGAACAAGCTTAAACTCCACAAGATCCCCCCTGAAGTCCCTGTGGCTTCTCACTGCTGCGGTGTGTGGGTCAGGGAGGGCAGAACTGAACCCACAGCTTAAGCAGTTCACTCTCATTTTAATTTCACAGGTTTAGCATGGCTGGTGTAATTCACATGTAAAACCACAGCAGTCATCCAAATCTCTGCTGCCTGGGCATTGGCTGGCTGCATTTCTGGAAATTCATGGTCATAACATGATACCTATTTTTTGAGTTTCCATTAGGAACCGGTTCTGTCAGGCATGATCACATTTGCAAGAGCTCAGGAGGCAGGAAAATTTGAAAAAGTGTTTATGAGACTGGGTATAAATCACAGCTCTCAGGCTTTTCTCCCTTCTTCAATTAAAAGGCTACATTCAGAGCAACCAATTCCCCCATCTACTCTCCCCATCTCCCTCCAGAAATGATAAATCCCACTCCAGCTGTAAACTGGATCCCAGGTGCACCCATATATATTATATATACTAACAGCTACCAATGGGCACAAGGGCTCTTGCACAGTTACTGTGGAAACGAAGGTATCAAATCTCCTGGCTCTTAAGGATCTACCTTCTCAACCTTAATGTGCATTTACCTTGAATAAATCACTTCTGAGCTCTTCAGCCCAGAAACATCCCTCAGTAGAGCAAGATTGGGAGCCTTTAGGAGGCTCCATGTAATTCATCCCAGGGGCTGCCTCCACCCCACACAATCCATGGGTGGGAGCAGGGTACAGGAAGAGAACATCCTCCTGCAGGCACAGATGGACTTGCTCCTGCCCAGCTCAGCTCCAAGGGGCATCAACTGCCCCTGGGGCAACCACTGCAGGTACTGCTAACACCAAAACCCTCAGCAGCTCCTCTCGCTGCCTGGACAACACCTGGGCTCTGCTTTGTCTCACCACAGTGTGAACAACTAAAGGCTGAATTTGGCTCTGCAGGAATGGGCAATCATTTACCAGCTACTGAAACAATGCCCAGTCTGGATGGGGATGCAGCAGCATGGAGCCACACAAGACACGGGGCAGTGTCTTGAGGGGAATGTCATCACATCCTGCTAAAGCTCCAGAGGGACAATATGACACTTCAACAAAAATTTCTTCCAGTTCTGGCCATGACCACACAAGAACCCAAAGATGCTTCAACACAAAGGGCAAATTCAGCCCAGATGTAACCTCGGGGACTTCAGCAGAGCTTGTTGTAGGGCTGAGCCTGACCCACCTGGTCTGTGTGTAAGCACAGCTGGGAAACTCTCCCTGGGCAGCTGTGGGAAGAACCACTGCATCCACACAGCTTGTCCCAGGGATGCTGATGCTGTCCTGCAAGAGGCACCTCAGCACCCAGCACAGCACTCAAAACACTCCCAACAGCCAGGTGAGACAGCTGCTGACAGCAGTGGCTTTCAGGGTCTCTAGGCCTGTTGAGCATTGTGTAACTTCCAGTTCACTCCCCAACCCATTTACTAAAATTCCCAGCAAACAGCAGGAGAACTGCTCTCACCTCATTCATGCTTCAGGATCTTTATTTTTATGATGATCTTTGGCATTTTTAAGGCGTCCCTCCCACCTCAGTAACCCAGTGCTTAGCTAAACTACCAGGAGGACAGGATCCTGCTGATCCCTCAATTAAAAAGTGCTTTTGTACTTATAAATCTGGAAAAATACCATTATCAACCCTACAGTCTTCCAATTACACACTGGCTATGCACACAAACTGATACATTCATAAGCTGAAACATGAAAAGCGTCATCAATACACAACAAAGTGACTCGCTGCAATCCTGTCACCCTCCCCAGCACAAAGGCAGGGCCTCTTCCTGCCACAGCCCAGCCAAAACAAGACCTGGCTCAGATGGGATGTCAAAACGTCAAACTGTACGTACTTAACCTTTGCACTTCCGAAACAGCAACAATCCTGTGAAAAGAAATTATTACAATTCTTTCCTTTTTATCTTCTCAAGCACATAGGAAAGAAAGTTTGTACATTGCTCCCTCAAAAATTTCTCTCATATAACGATGCAGCTCAGCTTTTTTTCTTTGCCATCTTCTAGTTTCTTGAAAAAGCCCACTCTGCCCTGCCTTCCTGTCTGGCAGGTTGTTCTTTTTGGAAAGGATCCTCCTCCTTCCCTTACCTCATACTGCCCAAATCCCACTGTTCCACCTCTCAGCCTGGTCCCTTGGCTAAGCTTAGCTGGACTTTCTCTGCAGACCTTAATCACTGCTCTGAGATTAGCTGGGTTAGGTGTTGCAGACAGATGCAGAGCCCTTCCTCTCCCACACCCAAAATCCCTGCCAAACTCTGGCTTAGGAGTATCATACCAGATAATCAAACTCCAGGGTCTTGCATGATAAATCAGAGCATTTGCTGGGCTTGGCTGTACCTCCTTTACTTGTGGCAAGTCTGGGGGGGTTAATCTGCCTGATGATTTGACAGCACTTCACCTACAGAACAGATGTTATTGTATCAGCAATCATTGACAAAAAATCGTGCTTGTTTTGATGGGGAACAGGAGGAGGTCCTTCAAAAACATTGATCACCTCAGGAAAAACTTCCTTGTGACTTTGCTGGCATCCTCATGAATCCTGTGATTTTCCCAGCCAGAGCACCCACCCAAAGAGAGCTGGCTGAGGCTGCTCTGACCCTTGAAGGGGCAAATATTAAGTAAATAAGTTCAAACTCTCTGCCCTTTATTGCTTCCTTATGATACTTAATGAGCCTCCCTACACTAAGATATCACCCCTGCTCTGCTCCCCAAGCCACATGGTCACAAGAAATATCTGTGTCTGCCTTCCCTCTGTTTTGCTGGAGGACTCTCTGAAGGACTGGAGTAGAATAGTGGTATCACAATAGGCTGAAGCTGGAGGTTCAGCTTTCCAGCCTTACACAGACTCAATGCCCCTCTCTAACTCAGTTGGAAAGCTGCAGCTCAAATTTCAGCCTGTGTTAAGTCACTGTTCAGCTCTGCTCCTTCAGCAAAAGAGAGGGAAGCCAGAAGAGCCTTTTTCTAAAGCAAAAAACTGTGTGGGGAGAAGGGTGGGGAAAGGAAGCAAAAACACATGGAGATCGTTTTTTCTGCATCACAAGGAGCAATGAAAGGCGCAGGCAACTTTTCAAACATGTCAGAATAGCTCAGTGATTTGTAACCAAGAGGAAGTTTGAATAAACAGCTCCAACAACAAACATCAACTTTTTGGGGGGAAGGAGACAAATAAATAAAGCAGCAATGACCTGCATGGAAACCCTGCTGCCACCCTTCTGACTTCTGCAGAGGATTGAGGCACTTACATAATTTTGTATCAGACCCATCAACGTGAACTTCTGACACCAGCATCTCATTAAGGGGAAATAAAGATTTAACATGGGCTTCAACATCAGCACGCTGCTGCCCCATATCACAACCTACAATATCACATCCCAGGCAGCCCCCCAAACCCAGTGACAGCTACAGAAGTGCCTGACCCCACACACCATGCTGGCACCTACCCATCTTCCTAAACACACTCAGAATTGGCTGCAACCCACTTGTATGAGTTCAAGGACAGCAGATACAAACCCAGAAAGGCAAGGAGATGAGGGATGTCTTCCTCACTGGTTTTTAGTCAAACTAACAGCGTCCCCTCTTAAGCCTGCCAGACCAGAGCTTAAGGAATCAAAACTCCATTCCTAATTAACACATCATCAGGCCCCACCAGCCAGGGACTTGCCTCCCAAGAGGGGAGCCTGGGCCAGCCTGGATGATGAATGAGAACTCAAGCAGCTGAACTGTTTTGGAGGCTAAATTGGCAACTGCAAGGACAAGCAGGTTTGGAAAGGCATGCAGAAAAAAACAAAATATCCAGTACAGTCACATTGTTTTCACTATTTAGCACCCAGACTGACACTGTGTTACTGCTGCAGAGCTTTCCCTCCAGTGAAGCATCCTGCAAAGCCCATGGCTAGGGGAGCAGCTCCTCCTCTCCTGAAAGGCAGCCACTTCTCTGGTGAAAACCTCACAACTGCAAACCACTGGAGGGAAACCCATTCTGCCAGCTTAACCCCAATAAACTTTCATAAGTAAATTAAATTGATCTACCATACTCGGGACATTTACACAAGACCAGCCCTCCTGACTGCAGCATTCTTGCATACCAGGGACAGCAGTTTCATCTGCTTGCATGACCATTATAAACATTGAGGAGAAAGGTCTGGCATTTGCAAAGATCTGTATTTTGACTGTTCCTTGACACAGCACAATAGGACCAACACATCCACTGCAGTGATACTCACATTTGTTGCAACAGACCTCCCAAACAGACACACCATGCAACATAATTCCTGTCTGCTGGCACCACTCCACACTGTTCAGCTCTGTCTCCCCCTTCAGCCACAAATGCCCCAGCAGAGGCAACAAGCTCCGCTCTATTATTGGAAGACTCAGTGGAGCACATCCCCCACAAGTCAACTGCCTCCCCCTTTCAAATACTCCCTCTCTCCCGAGCAAAGTGAGTATTAAAACCCAGCAACTGTCTCCCGTTGGAACCAGATGGCAGGAATAGCTGGAGAGCTTTCAAACACCCTATAGACTCAATACTTCAGTGCAACATGAAAGCCCCGTTAAGCAAGTGTGTGCCTGCATACACACCCCTGCTCAGGGACCACAGCAATGGCAGAAAGTGCTCCATTAACTCCTCTAGTGGCTTAAGTGCCTGTCAACACTCAGGATGTTCACACAGCCTGTGCACTGGCCAAACTTTGGTGGCTTGTGCAGTCCTTGAGCTCTCCTGAAGCTATAAATTGCAGCAGGCTGGTATTATAAATAAGGAAAGCTGGAGACTGCAAATGATTAAGACCGTTACTTTGTGTCACATCTAACTCATTTCCAGCTGGCTCGAGTAAAAGGAAAAGGAACTAGAAGCCCCACACTCTGACGACACAAAGACAAGTGTAATTCCCCACCCTGTCCAGCTCTGGGGACAGATGCAAAGCTTCATAACTCAGTTCCAGCTCACTTACCTCATCCATTTTTTCTGATGTTGGAGTCTGGTCACCAGGCACCATTTCTTTAGCCTCCGAGGTCTCAATTTTGGAGGTCCTGCTCAGCTGATCAATGGGAGTCATGCTGGCCTCTGATGTCCCCCGGGAATTCTGACTCAGAGAAGCTGTCCCAGGGATAGGCTCATCATCATCAGAGTCAGGTAAGGGTGTGGGGCTGATGTCCTCCAAGCCTGTGCTGGAGGGGCGCGAGGAAGGCGTCTGACCCCTGAAACCGGGCTGAGAGTTCGAACCGTATGTTGGGATGGGGGAGAGCTGGGAAGAAGAGGAGGAAATAGGGCTACCTTCCATTCGGATCTCATTATCTGAGTCATGCTCGTTAAGAAAGGGTAATTTTGTTCTCTGCTCTTTTAAGAGCATCTCAATCCTTGAGTCTAAACTGTTATGCTGCATCTCAGTCTCCATGGTGGGGGTGCCAGGAGTCTCGCTCCTCTCTGGAGTCTGAGAGAAGGATGCTGTGCTTGGTTCAGGAACAGAGTTTGAGTCGGGCAAGGGCGGAGGCTCCTCTGGTTTCTCCTTCACTGGGACAAAATCGATGCTCGGGGCAGCGCTGCTTTCCACGACCATCTCGGTGGGAGGCGGTGCAGGTCTCCGGTACTCTGCCTCCCTGGAACTCTGGGGAAACGGCTGCTCATCGGATTGGGGAAAAACAGCTGGTGCTTGATAGGGGGAGAAGGCAGATTTATAGCTCGAAGAACTAGAGTGGCTCAGGGGAGGAGTGTGAGAGAACTGAACTGGCTCCTGCTGATGGGATTTGAACGTACTAAACTGATGCTCTGTGCCTCGGAACACCCCTGCCGAGTTGTGCATGTAGTGGTGTCCCGGGCGACGGTTGTACGCATCCGTAAACTTCGTCTCGTGCCTCCTGGGTTTGTACCCACTGTCCTGCCCAAAGTGGAACACAGGCGTCGTCTGTCGGCTGGAGTAGGTGGAATCCTGGGAGAACGGCGTCCCCAGGCGCGGGGTGTGGGGGGTTCCCTGGGACTGGGGGGTGAATTGGCTGTAGGAGTTTGGGGTGTCTTGCCGGCAGCTGGAATAGGCTGTGTCATGGGAAAAGGGCGTGCTGCTGTTAGGGGTGACGGAGGATCCCGCGGAAGAGAGGGAACTGTCCTTCAGGCGCTTCAGGGAGTCCGTCAACTGTAACAACACGAGAGAAAAGCACCTAAACACACACTTCTATAACCATATTTGTCCAATCTGTTTGGTTTTCAGAGCAGTTGAGCGCCCTTCCATGGCAAAAAAATAAATAGGTTACAGCACCCCTGAAAACAAACCATTATCCATTGGTAACGGTCCTCTTTGATTTCAAAGAAAAAGTCAGGCAAGAGTAACTTGTCTGCAAGGGGAGGAAGAAGAAAGAAGATACAAGTTTCCCTTGTAAGCTACCCCCAAGAGCATCAGGTGAACAGGAGACTTCCACATCACTTTTAGCTGGAAGAGTTCCAGTTTCTAGCAACTATGTAATGCTTGTCTAAGCCGCAAACAGGGATGGAAATAAGGAAAGTCTGAGATGTGAAATCGTAAATTTTTTTTTTTTTGCGAACAAATCAAAACATACAAATGAGTGAACTGCCAGCCTGCAGCCAAAGCTGTGCAGCAGAGCTGGCCCACCACCCTCCCTACCACTCATCTGCAACAAGGGAGAAGCCTACACATACAAAAAGTTCTCAACTGCCAGAAAAACACCTTTTTTAAGCTTTTCACAAAGTCAAATGCTCAGAGTGCTACTGATTATGGCGTTTGAAACTGAAACCCTACAAACCTACAGAGCAGGCAGGTAATTGCTCTGCAACTCACTTCACAGGCACGTTCAGGGGGTTTCTAGGAGCAGCCCTGCTCCAGTTCAGACTCTGCTGAGTCATAACAGTGCCACACTTATCATCAGCTCCAGAATCAATCTTCCATAATGCAAAGCAGGAGCTCAGTGAGAATCCTCCTGGTAGCAAGAGAGGATGGACTGAGCTCCAGCTGCCTAAAAGTATACCAGGATAGTCAACTGGTGAGACCTCTTAAGCACAGGTAGGCACAGACATGTAAAATGACCTGCTTGGAACATGCCAGCACTATCAAACTCAAGCTGAACTCTCACCTGCCTGCTATGTTCACACATCTCACCCACTCAGTAGTGTGGACTTGCTCTCAGTTTGACCCCCTGGACACCATGACCAGAGAGACATCAAGAAAGTTTCTTCCTCAACTGTCCTAAAACCCACAGAAACAAGCAGGAAGCACGTGGCTGGTTCTTAACGACATCCACACTGCTGCACCTTTAGTGTAGATGTGCTGTAGAGTGTTTTTCAGTGGGGTTTGTGTATGGCCTGGAGGCAGGGATTGCAGAACTGTCAGATCTTTCTGCTCTGCATGAGAGGAGGAGCAAATGTCAGGAGTAATTTTCTGAACTACAACAGCAAACAAGTTTGCTGGCACATCCTAGTGTCAAAACCATGATGCAAACATTTAAAAGTTACTCACAAAGCAATAATTCTGGTGGTAATTGGGAAAAAAAAATCAATTCAGGACAATAATATAACACATTAACACAATATCTAGAGAAAGAATCTTAAGGATAATTACAGCAGGGACTGCTTTGTGTGATACCATCAATTAAGTGTTTTGCTGTTAGCCCTAAAAAAAAGAGTAAGAATAAATCTGCCCATTTTTATTTGAGATGTGGAAGTAACAGAAATGAGCAGTCAGGGTCTACTCATAGCAGGGTTCCCAGCAAAATCATTACCTGTCTCCCTCCTGCCTTTAAAAGCACCTTGCTGGGAGGTAAGGAAGAACCAACCTCTTTTATGATTTTGTTAAAAGGATACTGGGGTTTTGCCTTGCTGCTGTTGGGGTGCTTTGCTGGGAGGAGACTTTTTTTTCAGATCAATGGGATTTTCATGTTCAATGTACAGCTGCTACCTGTCTTCAGAACACTTGATCACAGAATTATTGAAATCATGTCATTTTAAGAAGTTGTATGAGTAGAGAGAAGGAAAAAAAATCTTTTCCAAATCTCTTTCAAATTTGATGTCTTAAAATCAGTTCTTAAGCCACAATGAGGAGCCAAAGTACATTCAGACAAGCCAAAGAGGCTGGTAACCTCACAAAAACAGGATTCCCTTCCCCCTGGCCCTCTCATTCCAGTGGGGTTCACAGGGAAGCAGGGAATCATGCAAAGCCACTGAGAGAATTGTGCCCTAAATATCGAGGGACCCCTGGAAGCCTGCAGGAATTCTGTCCACTGCTTTTATTAAAAGCTGATTCCAGCAACTAATTAAGATTCTGGAAAATTGATGCCACTATTGAAGCTCAGACACCTTCCACCTCTTAGCCTTTAAGCAAGGCTGAAGTCCGTGCGTGCTGAGGATTACACACCGCAGACGCCAGGCCAAATGTACCACTGTAAATCATTCCCCTGACTTCAAGGGAAAAATCTCATCTCAGGGACAGAGCTGATCCAGTCCTAACTGCAGGAATTTCTAATGTTAATAGGGCACATTCTGTTGGTTCTGTAGGCATTTTTCACTCAGAAAGACAAAAAGCGTTTCCCGTGCAAAGCAGGCACACACCAGCCACGTGCTCCACATTCAGAGGTACATTTGCTAATGGCAATTATGAGCAAGCTCTATTTATTTGTGAATTAGTAACATCCATTGGAACTACAGCAAGACACAAATACAGATAAATTAAAAACGTTAAAATGGTAATGTTAATGTTTGAGATTTTCTAGAAGTTTTTCTTTAAGGAAAGCCAAGCACACCTACCTGGAGAGCCTCGTTCCCAGTTGGGGACACGTCCTGTTCAGTGCCTACAGGGAGGGTCTGAGGAGTGTAAAGACCATTAACCAGCAGTTCATAGAATCTCATGCGGGTTTCACCTGCACAGACCACAATGCAAGAGTTGATTAAACAGAAAGATCACAATCCATGTAAAAACACACATTCTTGACACTCACATGACCCTGCTACCACTCCCAGCCCACTCCAGCCATGCAAGAGAGGAGCAGTTATCACCTCAAAGCTCGCAGGGATCATTTTAAAATAATCTGCTGGGCAAGTGAAGTCAGACACTCCCTTCTCCAGCCAAGACAAGGAGGTTTCTAAATCCTTTTTCCTCTTCTCAGCCTCCTTGGCAGCTCTGCTCTTTACCATGCTTTCTGGAGCGCAGCCGTTTCCCTCCTCTCCAAAGTGCCAAGCAAAGCTTGCAGATTTGAGAAGTGAAACTCTCACCCAAGGGAGAAGCCTCTGCCAACACCCAGGGCCACTTCAGAAAGCTCTCCCTACACACCTTGCTCATGAGAGCTGCCTGTTACTAATGCAAACACAATGCCTGGGAATGCTGAGGACAAAACCGTTAATGCTGTTTTTCCAAACAGGCACCAATTAATCCTTTTTTCCCCAGGTTTAAGGAGAACTCAGTGGCATCCTTCGAAGAATAAAGCCAGAGAAGCAAACTGTCCCATATAGCATTACTGAGCCTCAGCCTTTTCATTCCTAAAGTCTACAAAGACCCAGTTTCTTAATATTGAATTTTTCATTACTACAAAAACTTAATCCTACTTATTTTGCAGTCTGTAAGAAATCTCTCATCAGCTTCAAAGGCAACAGAATCAGACCCTGAAACTGTCTGAATTTTGCTCTGAGAGATAAAGAATACACAGAAAAATGGACAGACCAGGCACCTGAGCCCAGAAAATGAATTCAGAAAATACCTCCCCAAAACCAGGACTACTTTTATGAGAAAGTCCTGCAAGATCAAACCCCAAACTCCCTGTGAACCACCTCGTTCAATTCAAAAACAAAGCAACCCTTAGCACAATTCTGTCCTGAAAAAGACTTACTTATCTTGCACAAATGCTACAGATCAAGTTATTTGGGTATCAAATCTCATTTCACAAAGTCCTGAGCCTCATCCTCAACTATGTAAACTATTTAAGTTCAACCAAAGTCATGACAAAATAGATCTCTTCACTGCAAGAGTTTGAAGATAAGCTTGAAATATTAACACACACCACCCACACATGACACTACAATGCCACGGATATGGAAGTGTTAGGCTTATTTTCACTTGTGCTTAAAAAAATATCAAGTCATTGTTACATAGTTCTTCCTGGATCCCAAACATAATGCAGGAAAAGTTACAATTTCAAAGAGGTTTATGAATATGAAATGATTCCTAGCTATTGCTCTAAGACAGGTAATTACTAGTTGTGTCCAGTCTGTAGATGGATAAACTGAGCAGAGAATTTTCTTTAAACAACCCTGTCTCAGATGAGGAGCCTGGATTTATTAGTTTCAGATTCCCAGGCCTGTGCTCACACCAGACAAATAAAAATGATACTTTCCCTCCTAATATTTATTTTGCTACACTGTGGAAACAAAGTTTTTAACCAACCTTTCACTGTCTTGCAAAGCAGAACACTAGAAAGAAACTGTGAAAATGATACATATATATTTTAAGTATGTCCTAACCTGCTGATGCTATTTTAGGAACACCACTTTTACTTGATTCTGACAGATTATAGCACACTGACAGTCCTACTCTTATAGAACGAAAGAGAAGCAACTGTGTGAAAAAAATACATTAGGAGCATAAAGCTGGCAAACAAAACAGCAATGCAATTTGAAACTGACTTCAGCATTTTCTCCCAGGAAACAGAAGCATAACCCCCCCCTCATTTCCCTGATGTGCTACAAACTTTCTGGAACAGCTGCCTGGTCAAGACTCGCTGCATAGTTTATAAACGGAGGAGAACAAGGAGGAAGGCAGTATAATCAGCTTGTTTAAAATGATTGTCATTAAGACATCCATCATTTACAAAATAGCTTTAGCTTATATTATTAAAATCTGCAAATGGTTAATTTGTCCTTAAATGTGATTTTTACCTTCAAATTTCAAAGCAAGGGAAGGAGCCTGTCGGTAAAAATTATAGATACTAGAATTTCAAAGTATACACATGTAAGGTCAAGCCTAGCTCCCAACAGAAAATATTAAACTGCTACTGTGATTTTTCTTCTAACAGTGGTCAGTAATGTCAATAAACATCCTGTTCTACTCTATCACATGTGGCACACCAACTGCTGTGTTGGTTGTGCACTAAGCTGTTGAAACCTTTAAATACAGAACAAAAATATCAGCATTTTTAAGAAAATGGTGTTAGCAATGTCTTTTTCCCAAGAAAGAGTGCAGCAAGCCAGTTTTAATCTAGAAATGCCACCTTTAGAATGTAGAAATACAATCAGCAACTGATCCACACCTGTTCAGTCTTAGACATTTTTCTAAAATTCAGACAGATTTTAGCAAAGCCCTTTCACTAGCATGCTTGGAGGAGAGAGAACAGACCAAATGCAATGCCTTCACACTTGCAGAATATTTATGGGGCTTCTGAAGGCTCAGGAGTGGGGCTGGCAGCTGGTTCCTCCAGCACAGGGAGCTGCTGTCGCTTTAAGAGCCAGTCTCACACTTATACACTCGCACACACTGGCAAGTGCTGCGTGTGCACTCTGCTGTGCCAGCCCCCAGCCCGCTCAAAGTATCAATGAAATGCCAGGCACGCAGGGGACAGCACCCAGCCCCGCTGCTGCCACCAGAACCCACAGATTCGGGTCCCAGGAACCACCAGGACTTGCCCAAAAATCCCAAGTTTGCAAAACGCAGGTGCCACCGGGTCCAGCAGCCCCTGGCAGGTGGCTGAGAGAGACCAGCCTGGGGCAGGGAGATGGGGGACACGAGAGGGCAGCGAGCGGGGACAGGGACGGGCAGGGGAGAGGCAGGGGACAGGCAGGATGGCAGCATTTTGCAAATTACAGGGCTGTCTCTTAGCAACAGACAACACATTTGGCTCCACGTGACTCGCCCAGGCCCCAGACACCAGACCCGCTGCCGGCTCCCTTCGTATTTTTAATCACCAGGTCCCTGCCCTCTGCAACAGCCTCGGTGGTGGGAGTGGGACGGGCAGGGGCTCTGCAAACCCCAAACGCGTGAGGCAAAAATGCCCCCCCTTACCTTTTGTATCCAGCTCCACGTGGATGATGTTGCCCATGACAGAAGTGTTGTGAAGGTGCTGCACAGCCTCCCGGGCACCCTTGACAGTGGCAAAGATGACTTTGGCAATGCCCAGGTGCTTCTTGTTCTTGGGGTTGTAGAGAATCTCCACCTCTTCCACTTCGCCGTATTTCTTGCACATGTCGGCCAAAAAGTTTTCACGGATGTTGTCATTCAGCTTGGCAAAGGTGACCTGCTTGGGAGGCACTGGCCCCACGTAAAATTCATCAATCTGGAAAGGTGGGGAACGATAAAAATAATCGGCACTGTTAATGAGCTTGGGGGAGGGGCCTAAGGATGGCACGGGAGAGAGGGGGTTAAAGCATCCTGCAAACTTTGGGGAGGAAAAAACCTCCAAGGCTCTGGGTGAACCTGGGAGCTGAGCAGAGGCTCTGCCGCTGCAGCCATTCATTGGAACCGGCTCCTTTCTGGGCTACAAAGATGCGTTTTGAGCAGTACAGTCAGCGGAGAGCCCCCCTCACTGCCCCCTGCCCCAGAAGCCCCAGCTCCAAAACCTTCAAGTGATCTCGTTAGACAGATGCATTGATTTCTTGTTATCCTCATAGAAGAGGATTATTGTTAAACAGTTTGCTAAATAACAATGTTAATAGAAATATGACTGTCATTTAAACGGTTCATTAAACTATTTGGAACTCAGACTTTGCTCTCAGATAAACAAGTTTCCAGAGCTAACACCAAAAGTCAGGGCAGTACCTTGAATTTGGGGACAGACAGCTCCAACTCCTTCGTTTTGGTCCATATTCGCCCTATTCTGGGATCTCTGACACAATCCACAGGAGCGATCCCCGAGTTCTGGGAGAAGGAGGAGGAGGAAGAGGAGGAGAGAAAACATAGAAACAGCAATAACAAGACTTGAAATCGAAGACAAAAATAAAAGAAAAAATAAACCCCGAGGAAGCACGGGCTGTCTCAAGGGAAGGGGAAAGCGCGCACACACACACACACACACACACGTGTCAAATTGCAATACTGCTGGGAAATGCACACAGATTGGAAACACAGGAAAAAAGCCGCAGGTTTGGGCTCCTGACAGTTGAATACACAGTGTCAGGTGGCTGTAACTTTGGTGGCGGTGCGTGTCCCTCCCAGACCCCCCTCCCACACACATCACGCTACGGAGAGGATTACCACGACCCGGAGGGACCCCCAGCCCCCAAAACGCCGGTAAGACACAGGCTGGCAGGGGGAGACACGACACAATGGGGGAAACCCGGGAGCCCCCCACTCACAGGCATGCTGAAATGTTGCCCATCGTAACGGTAGAGTTTGTGCTGTCCTTTTTTCAGAGCCGGGTCAATAATCAACTTGTAACTTCTCCAATGGTGATTTCTTTTCTCGACAGAAGTGCTGGCTTGCGTGCTGTTCTCCATTCCGTTGATCCAACCTGAACGCGGGGGGGGGGGGGGGGTGGGGGGGAGGGGGGGGAAGAGAGAAAGGGGGAAGGAGAAAAGAAAGAAAAACCACACTAAAAACCATAAAGTTAAAAAAAATATTCAACAAAGACATCTTCGTTTCGGTGCGGGTTTTTCTTTTTTTTTTTTTTTTTTTTAACGAGCCGCCCGATCTACACACCCAGGCAGAGAGGAAATCCACCGCGAAGCGAGCCCCAAAATGGGGGAATTGCCAACCGGGTCCCCCCCTCCACCCCAACCAGACAAGAGGCAGAGAGGGAGGAGGAAGAGGAGAGGAGGAGGAAAAAAAAAAAAAAGAAGAAGACGAAGAAAAAAAAAGACCCAATCTCACTTGAACTCTGCTTTTTGCCATGATCTTCAGGGTGCTTGGCTTTTTCCCCCGCCTTGGTCTCTCGGAAAGACATCGCGCTGGGCGGCCGATCGTCTCCGGGCGGCGAAAGGCGAGCTCCCGTCTCACATGGGGCCGGTTACCGGCGCGGGCTGCCCGCCAGGCTCCTGCCTCCCGTTTTCGCGAGCCACCACATATTGTGTGTGTGCTCGCTGCTGGCGGCGGCCGGGATCCCACAATACACCGCTGCGAGCGCCGCGAACGCCTAACCGCGCTCCGCCGCCTGCACATTCACGGCGGCCGCACCGCGCAGCCCCCGGCCCGCGGCCGCCCGCCGCCGCCCCGCCGCCGCCGAGCGCCGCCGCATGGGCCGCCACCGGGACGCGCGGGTTTTTTTTCCCTCCCCGCCGCGGGGTTAACGGCATGCGGGGGGGCGAGTGGAATCTGCCCGCTGCATTTACCTTAGAGCAAACTGTTTCTAAACAAGATGGACCTATAGGTGGGACAAGTTGGGGGGTTTTTTCTCTTTTTTTTTCTTTTTTTTTTTTTTTTAAGGGGAAGACTTCGGCGAGCCCGGGCGACCGCGGGGGCGGGTGGAGCGCGGACCCGCCGCGCTGCTGCGGCGGAGAACGCGGGGGGGGAAACTTGCGGGGGGAGGATGGCAACACACGCAGAGGAGGGGGTGATAGAAGATGGGGGAGCAGCTTTGCTTATTAAAGGTCCGGAGCCCTCGTCAGCCAATCAGCGGGGAGGTTCCATTTTGTTTTCGGTATTAAAGGCGGGCGGCGCGGTGCCCCCGGCGCTCGGCGGGCGCGGGGCCGGGCGGAGCGCGGCGGGCGCATGGCGCGGCCGTCCCGGGGCGCGGGGCCGCGGAGGCCCCGGGAGCGGCCGCGCCATTGGCTGGGGCGGCGGCAGCGCGGCGGGCGCAGCCAATGGGAGCGCGGCTTCCATGGGGCTTGAGTTATTAGACGGCGGGGTAAAAGCACCGCGCGGCAGAAGCCAAGGAGAGGCCGCGGGACCCGCAGCCATTTTTCTGCAGTGGAGCGAAATGGCCAACTGGGCTTTTCCTTTGTTCCATAAAGGGGGATCCGCCATGTGAATCCACACCACGCGGGGTGGTGGGAGCCTCTAGCACGGTGCCAGACGACTCACTGAAGAAGGAGGATTTAAATATATATAGATATATCAAACCCTTAACCAAAAAAAAAAAAAATGTAATGCGGATTTTTTTTTTTTCACCCTTATGATTCGGGATCCATCTTTGTCTTGTGTAACTAGGTCACGGCACACCCTATGTCAGCAGTTAACAATTTCGAATGCCAACAAAAAAAGAGTAAATACATTCTTTTTATATTTTTTTCGTTGTTTTGGGGGTTTTTAAGCTTTAAGCAGCTCTGATGACTGAACAATAAATTTGAGAGACTTCTCTCTTGTATTAAACACTTGATTCCTGGCCATTTTTATTAACTCCTTTGGTGCTTAAAAGGTAATGTTTTAAATATAGGTATAGGAATAGTGAATTCTGGCAAAAAATAAGGCAATTTTACTATGATAAGCTCTTTCTTTCCTCTTACATTGTAAGTACCCAATCCATTCTGTCCTTACTAAGTGTAGTTTTCATGTTAATGTTACTGAAGTGGTCCTTATTGCTAAGCCTTCATTTGCATGTCTTATGTTTTTGTCTGTTTAAACCAATTTATGCTTTCTGAAATATTTTACTTATAAAGCGAACTATCTGGCTAAGATATTCTTAAAAGTTGTTTAGCACCAGTAAATGTTAACTAGGTGTTTTCACACTGACATGTGCAGCCTAAAACTATTGAGGAGAATATTTTTAGTGTCTGCGTGCTCTGTGGAAAAACACCGAACGTCCTTTTTATGTACAGAGTAAATCTGCCACAGGAAGGTAGATTTAAGCCTCGAGCAGGAGTCCTCGCCTGTGTACGGTCAGTCAACATAGCTGGACTTTTTCTATAGCTTTTTTTTTCCCCCTTTTTTCCTCTTTTTTTTGATGCTAGACCACTGCCATACAAAGATCCGTAACTTATCTTAACAAGATCCGCTTTGGCTCGCAAACTTACGAGAGAAGTGGTGATACAGATCATATATATACTTATAGCCATTATTTTAAAAAAGAGTAACAACTTCACCTTCAGAGCTGCATTCAACTATGGTGTGCGGGTAAGTAAACCCTTTTGCCCTTGCAGAGGAACAAATAGCCCAGGCCTGTAGCTAATGGTATTGTCCTGGGTGGAAAGATCCCAATGGTCGTCTGAAAGCGGTGGCGATCTCCTTCTCCTCAGAAACATCTAACAGTGCCTCTGAAACGTCTGTTTTCAGGGAGGGATTTGATTTCTCTTTCTGCACAAAGCTCTTGGTCGTCCTCAGCCCTGGGTGGGTTTGGTTTTTTTTGGTGCGGAGAGACGCTGTGAATCCATTGCAGGCATTACGTGGCTGTTAAATTGAAAGCACAAAAAAAAAAAAAAAATCTGCCTGTGAACAGTAAGATGTTAGTGAGGTTGATGTTAAAAAAGGCGAGAAGGCGGTGGTGGTGGTAGGGATCCCTTACATGTTTTATCCGTCTAATTACAGAAGCTCGACAAAAAACAGGCAACAAAATGGGGGGGTGTTTTTCACGACGGTGAGTCTTAATGGCGGATGTCTCCCTAGAAAGCACTGTAAAATCCTTCATACCGAGAGGCAGTGACTTGGAGAGAGGGGGGAAAAAGGAGGTCTGGAAGTATATCCAAAATGAGGGAGTTTCCTTCCAAGTGAGGGACCCTTTGCAGCCTGAGTGTTACAGATGGAGAGCCGTGACGCAGTTGATATTCACAGCAGTTGTGCTTTAGTGCCGCCACCCAGCCCACGAAAATGGCCTCCCCGCCGAATTCTGGTGGGTTTATTATGTGAAAGGCTGCGGCAGCACCGTGTCCCGGGCGGCGGGAGGGGCGGCCGGCGGCGGGCACGGCGCTCCCGGTCGTGCTCCGTGTTGTGTGAGGGCAGCCGCCATCATGGCTTCTCCTTCCCTTCGGCGCCGCGTTCTCCTCAGCGCTGGGCGGTGGCGCGGCGGGCTCTCCCCCCGCTGCCTCCCGGCGCTCCGCGTCCCGGGCGCTGCAGGGAAATGATGGGTTTGGGGTGTTGTTTTTTTTGGTTTTGGTTTTTTTTTTTTTTTTTTCTTTCCCCTTTCCCGCCCCTCTTCCCCCAGCGCTTTGTGAGGGGCTGTGGAAGGGCGAAGCTGGGCAGGGAGCGGCGGCTCTTTCTCCCCGCGCACAACATGGCGGGAGCGCCCTGCGGCAGCGGGGCTGGCGGCGCTCCAGCCGGGCCGGGCGGGGGGGCGGCCGGCCGGGAGGACAAAGGCAGCTCGGATAATGCCGGCGTAGCCCCGGCTGCTATAAATAACACCGCCCTTCCCCCGCTGCAGCCTCCCGCTCTCTTTATAAACAGCAAGCCATAGAAGTCGCCTAATGCAGAGGGGGGGAAAAAGAGGAACAAACAACACCCCCTTCCCCACGCACATAAGGGGAAAAAAAATTAAATGCACAAAAAAATTAAACCCCGGGCAGTGTGGGGGACGGGGGGGAACCAGCAGCGCTGGCCGCGGGAGGGGCCGGGCGGCGCCGCCACCTCCCCGCCCGGAGCGGGTGCGCCGGGGGGAGCGCGGCCGCCGCTCCCCGTCACATGGCTCTTTGTTGTTTTCCTTCTCTGCCTCTCCTGGGCTGTTCCCCCCTCCGCCATCACCCAGCCGGGGCAGCGCTGCCCTGCCTCCTCCGGCCTGCAGCGCCGATCTCCCCGGGCCCGCTCGGGCAGGGCTGGCGCGGAGCCGGTGCCGCGCTGCAGTGGAGCCGCCATGGCCCGATGAGGTGTTACATGTGGCGGTTTTTTTTTTTTTTCTTTCTTTCTTTTTTTTTTTTTTTTTCTCCTTCTGATTTTTTTTTTTCCTGGGATTTTTTTTTTCCCAAGCAGATTCTGCTGCAGCTCGCATTGAGTGGAGGCTGAGGGTTATCTCGGAACTTCACAAGCCTCGCTATGCTCTGCGGGGAATTGCAGCTTGTGCTCACTGCAGACCCAGAGTAGGTGAGCCAGGAAAGCCTGGCTTGAGCAACCACTTCAGAGGGCAGGACAGGGAGGAAAAGCAAACACTGTAGAGAGGTGGCCTCCCTGGTAAGGCTAGAGCAGGACCGTCCTGCGGACTCTGAGGGAGGGAGAAGGTAAGTGGCTGCTTGGCAGAGGCTGTCTGCGGAAGCGGCATGTGCCGGGCAGGCTGCGCCCTGCCCGCAGCTCCTGCGGCTCAGCACCAGCCGCTCCGTGGGTTTGTACAACCTGTGCTGTGGTATGTGCCGAGGCTCAGGGCTGTTTCCCTGCGAGGGAGCAGGGTGCTGCCGCGAAGGAGGCACCGCAACCCGCGCCTTTCGCAACAACTGCGCTCGTCGCTCCATTCCTCGTTCCCCCCCTCGCTCCTCACCGGGTCAGCCTCTATGTCGAGAACAAGCGACAAACCGTCCGCACAAAACAGAACACGTTCCCATGGAGGGGGAGAAAACCAAACAAACCAACAACAAAACCAAAGCTCTTCCGCAGTGCCAGGCTGGCGTTGTTGCGCTGCGAGCCCTGTCGGGGGCTGCGGCACTCAGAACCGGGGCCGCCCGAGCCGCCGCTCGGTCCCTGCCCGGCCGGGAGCGCCGGGCCCGCGCTGGAGCCAGCCCTGAGCACCCGGCCCGGGTCACGGCGGCTCCCAGTGACCGTCTGCTGGCAAAATCGGAAGGAACGGTGACGTTGTTCTTAGCTGAACACCATTAAACTGCTCCTCTGGTATCTCTTAATAGAGGTGAAAAGCATTTCAGCTTCCTGGAAATGGCCGAAAGAGGCGACGTGTAGATCACAGTACGGCGCAGAGCTGGGCTCGTGTTTGCAGGGGTTTGTGTACTGTAGTGAAAACGTTTCTGAAGCTTGCATCGTAATGAGTTAAATCAGCACGTGAAGCGACTAAAAAAGGCATATTTAAACAGCATCGGGCTATTAACTTTCCTGGGATTTAAGATTTATGTTTAAATATATATTTGGCTGTTAGCAATACCAGCATTTAAACGGTAACGTTGATCTGTTCAACCCTGAAGCAAACCAGCTCTGCCTAACGCAGCTTTGAAGCGACACAGCCAGACCATAATACTGTGGGAGCTTAGACAGCTTTGTCTGTACTTGCATCTCTCTGCATATTTTTCCAGGACTCTGATCTTTGTCTGCGATTAATCATTGTCCAGGACGGCTGTTCCCGGTGGTAGAATCCATGAAGTGCTCCAGCTGGGAGAGGTCCTAACGCGTGTGCCTGGCGCTGCGTACGTGCAAACCAGGGCCAGAAATTGCTGGGGCAGCAGGCGCTGGACAGCGAGCCTGCCGTGCCGCCCCAGTGAGTTGTGTGAGTCCTCAGCACTTCTGGAAGTTGTTTTTGTAAGTCTGAGCTGAAAATTTCTTTCCGTTTTTTAGAGTTTCTAAATGACTATAATGTTCAGTGTAGTTTAAAAGTCGCCAAGGCAGTTGAGACCAGTTGTGCTCTCAGAGTGGGTGGTTTCATGGCTGAACCTCGTATCTGAAAAGCGAAATGTTCTGGTACAGCGTGTTTAAATCCCAGAAAGGTCAAACCAGACTTTCATACTTGAGTTAGATTGACCCTGGTTTGCTGTGTGAGACTCTAGATAAAGAGATCTTTCAGGGGAAGTGGGGGGGGGGGGGGGGAAGATTTTTTTTCTCTGAACAGCTTGTGGTGACTCCGTGCACATTCTTGAAGCAAAGGAGTTTGTTCTTGCCCACAGCGTCCCTGCCTGGCATTGTTGAGTGGAAAACTCTTATGCTAATTATATCGCTGTCTGTTATCAATAAGAAGTGATTTAATTTCTTTGGCAAAGTATTGCAACGAGAGCAAATTAGATTGAGAGGCAAAGTGAAATAAAAAATATGCAGCTGTTCTGCCAAACAATGATCCTGACTGTTTACAACATTTTGTTTTAGACTGCCTTGTACACAGAATCCTTTATATGGTAGGTTTTAAAGTCACAATCCACTGCTTGCGCAAGAAAACTAGATTAATAGATTATAAAAGACAAAAGAGACTAAGGTTCATCTGGTTCAACTTCCTGCATTATGCAGATCTCTTGATTTTTATGAATTTTTGGCCTTTTCTCGTTTGAAAGAATTTAACTGCAGCATAGCTGCATCTTAGATAAAGATCAGATTTTCTTTTTCGAATGGGCTGTGAAAGGGAGTAAAATAAGGGTAAATTGTTTCCATCAAAAATCTGTCTGACAGACTAGAAATCAAAGTACCTTTTTAAACTTGTCTAGTTTCTGCTTTCAGTTTCTGGATGTGCCTGTCCCTCAGTCTCCTTGGCAGAGGAATGCTCCATGACCAGATTTCCATCCCCTCATAGCTGTGTGCAAGCTGAGCATTTAAACACTCCATTGCAGGCTGCAGAGCTCCCCCTCGGGTCCATCTTTACTAATCCTGTAATTGTTCCTGCTCCAGTTTGTCACCATTTTGATCTGGGCAGAAGGGGACAGAGCCATCGGCAGTGACCATGCCCGAGCCAACAGCCCTCCTGGCTCAGGTGTGTCTGTCAGGCATCCAGGGATTAGTCCAGCCCATGTTCAGCTGGTTTCCTGGCAGGGCTGCTGAAATGCTCTCAGATCTGCTCCTTCTTGGGATGACAACCCTGTACTGCAGAACTATGCTCTTTGTTTTGCATGTATGGCTTTACTCTGGTCCTCTTAGACAGCGTTGTTGCTTGCAATGGCCTTTTTTAATTATTATTTTTATTTGATACTCCCTTCTGATACTGCTTAGTGTCACCTACAAACTTGGTTGGTTATGATTTTATGTTTTCTTCCAGATAAACAACCTATCTGCACTGTGGGTGTTTCCCGGTTCTGGGTATGTGTACACACACCTCAGCAGTGTCAATATTGTGTCAGGAGGAGGTCTGGTTCCACACCATCCCTTGCCACACCCCAGTTGCATGGGAAGAAATCCCAGTTTAGGAGCTGGAAGGGAGCCAGAGCCGCACTGAAACACTTGCCTGCCCTGGTGTCTATTATGTAGCCATGAAATAATGCAGAGCACAAAACAGGTGGTTGCAGGACCCATAAAAGAAAGATGAGAGGTCTGGGGCAGGGTGGTTACAAAGTACATTTTGAGACCTTCCTGTTAGATGGTTTTTTTTAGACGTGATGCCTCACTACATACTCTGTATCCAGCTGTTCATTCAAGACCTAAATACATTAGGGACTTCTTTCCCCTTGCCAAATTTGAGATTGCAGGAAGGAGGGGGGAAAATTACATAGAACAACGCAGTCGCATTAGACAGTTTTATTTTTAAGAAACCAGGCTAAGAATATCAAAGGAATATTGAGTAGGAATATGGACAGGGTATTTGCCTGTTCAGATTTTCTCGCCATGGAATTTTTCATTCCTTCCTAAGAGCAGCAGATGATCTGTCTAGGGAATTGTCAGCCAAAATAAGCAACCTGCTGACAGATTTCACCTGTGTCCCAGCATGCTCTGAGGATGCATGGGATGTGAGTCTTGAACAATGACAGGGAATCACTAGGCTGTGTTGTTTGGCTGTGGGGTGCAGAGATGCATGGTGACACCCAACAGTGGAACAAACATTTACTGTGTTTAAAATCCAGACAAATTTTTATGGATATGTTGGCTATTTGCCATAGCTGGGGGGTGGGGGTGGTGTTACTTTTTAAATTGCATGTGATCATATTATTTCTGCAAGTATTATGACAAAGCCACCTCTGTAAGGTAGGGAGTGAGTGCTTTCAGAGATCTAATCTTTCTCGAGCTATAAAGGAATAAAGAAGCTGTTTCAACACCTGACTTGCAGAATGTTTTGTGTTGCTTCTTGCCTATTGAAATGCTGCTGCCATTGAAATGCTGTGATCCTATCAGAATGTAGGCCTGGTTATTTTTTAGAATGCTTTCAAGCTTATAAAAATCATGAAATAAATCAAGACGGCTGGCAATTCTAATCAGCAATCTAAAGCCATCGAGTTACAAAACAGTTGAGTGCTTCATGGCCCCTGAACAGTACAGTTTCACAAAAATAAAAGAGAAAGAATGAAAAGAATGTACCATTTAAAGATGCTTGGCACTTACAAAGCTTGCATCAGAAGGGAATGAAGATACAAATAAGTAATCTAAAAGGATATTTATGCATTAAATTACTTGTGTCTCTGGACACTTCATTAAACAGTCTGGATATGATGGTAGCTGGGGACCTGGGAGCCATTTTAACACATGCAGCACATACAAGGAACATTCTGATTATAAGTGATGGAGTATAAAACGTTGCAGCCAGAAACCGATGACAAAGATCAAATGGAACGAGTTCAGCTTACAAATGAGCAGTGTCTTCCCACTGGTGCGATGCGACACGAGACCAGGACTTTGTTTTGCCCTTGATATTGCTGCCACTGCTCTCAATCGTGCAGTTAAGGATTTGCATCTTGATTTATTGTTTGACAGGACAGTGGGGAGTGCCCCAGCTGGTCCCCTGAGCCCTGGGTTGCAGCCGAGTGGGCCCGAAGGCGCCGGGTCGGTGAAGGCTGAGCCGTCCGTGGCTCCCTGCGCTACAGCAGCTCGCAGTTGCTAAGCAGCTGCACAGCCTCTGCCTGTGCTGTACGAGGGGAGCAGCACGGCTTCCCCTTGATCGCTGGAGAGGAGCCGGCAGCATGGAAACGGGAGCAGTGGCCATGGCAGAGCCGCTCCGTTCCTGGCTGGCTCACGGAGCCGCTGGCAAAAACGCTGGAGAGAGGAGAAGGGACACTCGGTGGAGCAGGGGGTGGCAGGAGGGCGGGAAGAGGCAGCATATGTGCACAGCAGAGGTTACAAAGGCAGCAGATCCTGGCAGAGCGGGGGGCACACACCGAGGAGAAAGGAATGGGAGAGAGGCCAAAGGCACAGTTCAGAATTAAAAAAAAAAAACAAACCAGGAGGAGAGTGTGGCATATGGAGAGGGGAAATAAAGCAGAACTTGCACAGCCTGCAAATAATTGAATAGAAAACACAGGAAGAGGGAAGAAGCTTCATTCATTACTGCCCTTCACCTTGTGGAGACAGCTACACCCAGGAAGAGGAGGTGTGGAATACAACGGCATCCTTCATGTGAACTGTAGGTTTTACATTTCAACCCCTGCCATTTATGGTTTTCTCCTTTCATAGCCCATGCCTTTTGTTCAGACTTGACTCCTGCAGGCTCTGTTCTTATCTTTGTCTACTTTCTGAGTTATTTTTGAACTTGCTTTAGCCTTTTTTTCCCCCTTCTTTTTTTTAGGTAAGTTTTAAATTAAAATACCTTTTCCAGATATTTTAGTTGTTTTAACCTTCAAGAGGGCAGGCCATAGCTAGTTTCTAAATGAAGTTAGTTTCCACTAAACCCTCACAGTTGTTGCTGCATTTCTGCCTGTCTCTCTCCTGGGAGCTGCTGATGCAGTACAGGGCCCTCTTTGCTTCCTGACACCTTCCTCTGCACATTGTCTTTCCCTTTCCCTGGGCAGTGCCTGGCAGCAGTCCGGAAGCACTCGCAGTTAGGAGCGTGCAGGAAGAGGTTCCTGTG
This sequence comes from Haemorhous mexicanus, assembly GCF_027477595.1. Lineage (NCBI taxonomy): Eukaryota > Metazoa > Chordata > Aves > Passeriformes > Fringillidae > Haemorhous > Haemorhous mexicanus. Next base: position 11,166,185 of record NC_082359.1, read on the forward strand.
GCAGTAAATTATCACAAGCGCCTGACGTGTCGCATAAAGGGGAGTGAAAAAAGTGTCACGAACATCTGCAGGGCGTTCTGACCACAAGGGACCCTTAGCTCCACCAGCAGTGCCCACATGAAAAAGCACTTCATGGTGTTGGCGCCTAACGTACAATTGGCTGTGGAATAGGAAATGCCAGTGGAGCTGGCAGGGAAGCAGGAAAGCTGGACATTCCTCTCCTCCAGGCACAGGACTGAGGGGCACGGCTTGTACAGCAGGGTGGGGAGAGGAATTTAAGCTCCTGCAGCTGTTGCTCTGCTGTGACCAGCCCAGGCTTGCTTGGAGGCCTTTCGGCTGAGAACACTTTTTCCCAGGTCCAAAATTGAGTCCTAAAAGGAAAATGGAGGTGCCCACTCAGACTTAGAGTGGAAATTATTTGCTGTGGGTACTGTGTGTGTAGTTCAAGCCAATAATGTACTTGAGAAATACACAGCCAGATGTGCTCTGTACTTTGAAATTTTTTGTCTAAGATGTCTGATTCATGGGGATGCTGTATTTGATTCCTTCTTCCATTTGCCCAGAGCCCTTATCTTTGAACAGGCACTGCCTGTACTATTGTTAGACTCCCAAGACCATTAAAGGTCTTGGGGCACTGACATTTTACAAGCAGATCCATCTGCCATTCACACAGGGGCATTTTTAGCCTTATGAGAGATCTAAGTTTAATTAGAACAGTTTTAACTAGGAAATCTCCCCAACTCAAGAAATCAGAGTGACTATGTTAATCCCAGTAAGCAATGAGGAACCTGACAGTGTTCCTGTTGTTACAGGAGATTCAGGAAGGGTGAGATGTGTGTAAGAAGGGTGAAACACACAGGAAATGTGCCATCAAGGACAGAGGTGTGGAGCAGGGCAGGGCAGTGTGCCAGACCCAGCACTGTCAGCTTGTTGCTCTCTGTGCCTGCCCTCACCACCCCACACCACTGCTTGAACACCTTCCTGATCTGCTCTGGTGACTCTCAGTGAGGACATCCAGCCAGGACACTGCACTGGCAGCCCAACCATCTCCCACAAACCAGGCACAGGCCAAGAATCACAGCTCTAAAGCAAACATCACTCACTTACAACCTGGTTCTATTTCCAGCGCCTCAAGTTATTAATTAACCTGCTTGGAGCATCGCTGTTCCTGTCAGGGTTTGCTCTGGCCGGGTTATGGCTGCTCTCAGGTCTGAGAAATATTCAGGCTGGGCCTGTGCTCTGCCTGGCCATGCTCTGACAAGCCACAAGCTCCTCTGGCTCCTGCCAAACCTCCACCTCTATAAATGAGCATCTTGCCAGCCAGACGACGACAGAGCAAGCGCTTCCTGCTTAGCTTTACCCATACATCCAGCACTCCACAAAAAACAGGCAGAAATTTTGGTGTCCCCCATATAAACAGAGGATTTTATCATCTCTTCAGTCTGCCATTGCTGCCTTCCTGTGGGAAGTTTGCACAGATATCAGAGGGGAGGATGCAAACTTCATGTTAATGTCAGTGCTATGCATTACTCAGCAGAAACATGGCCCTATTTCATCCACAGCCCATTCTCTTATAGCCTACTTCACCATCTTTTATTCTCCCTCTATGAACATTCCCAGTTTCCCCACATCCTTGTCCGAAAGGTTTGAGAGCTTCCTGCCTGGGCCAGGTGCAAGAGTGCAGGAATGAGGTGTTGATCAAAGCCTGACTCATAACTCTGTAAAACACACACTTGTTCAGGCTGCACTGCAGCTCACATAGAGAAAAGCATATTTAGAAAGCCAAACCTGGGTTCATTTAAACTTGATGTTCTCTACAACCACACAAAAAAAGTACTACTCTACATATTTCAGGTTTAGAGGAGTCCTCCAACAGAATTTTGGGGACTGTAACCCAGATTTGACAATCCATAGTTGACTCACCCACTCCATCTTAATCCCTCCTGTGTAAGCTAAAGCAGCTGAATGCAACTCCTCCCCTGGTGCTGTGGTCATCTTAATTAACACACACTCCTCTTGGAGTGAACTACCAAGTACTTTAAAAGAAAATACCTCTGTCCACAAGGAATTACATAATTTGGGAATGAGAGAAGGGAAAAGTGAACTGAAGGAAGCAGATACTGCAGAGAGCACTCCTACTTTGAAAAAAAAAAAAAAAAAATCTTCATGCTTTCTGGGTTAGGTGGAATGTTGGGTAATGAAAACACAGGAAGGCCTAAGCCAGAGGGATTTTAGAGGTTATACTAAAGGGATTGGTTGGATACTGGCTAAGAACACATTGTGTTGCAAGCAAAGCTGTTTGTAGCCCTTTTCCCTAAATTTCCCCAAATTACTTCCTGATGGGATGTGTTCACTGCTGCAGATCTGGATGCAGAAGATCATCTGATGGTGACTAATTTCACAGAGAACTGTAGCAGAGCCCTGATCTTTGTCAGCCACAAGCAAGGCTGTGCCTCACTCCTGAACCTGCTGCTTCCGCCTGTTCCCATGGCAAAACCAAGCCCAGCTCCCAAGGCAAACACAACTGCAGATCTCACCTGAAATGAGGTGTTCTGAATCCCCCTCTCTACACCAACCCCCAGATTGCCTTCCCAGCACAGAGGCAGGGGATGAGATCCAGCATTGCTGTGAAAGCTCTGCCAGCCTGTGGTGACAAATTCCTGCCCATGGCTCAGGGAAGCCATGCCAGCACATCTGGGAGCCACATCCCCATATCCATGGGGCCAGAGCTGTAAAAGTGTTGGCAGACACTCACCTGTTCATTTCATGTTTTCTAGAGGTCACTCATTGTGTTTGATGTTCCAGAAAAGCATAGGACAAACCTAACCTTGTGTTACCCATTTTTCACAACAGAATTTGGCTTGAGAGTTCACATTTTAGTCAGCAACAGAAACTTGAAACTGCCTATAAGCACCTACTGTATCAGGATGAGATGTCACCACATTAATTTACTTCAGGTTTGTAAATTGGGGTGGTTTTCCCCCACAGCTGCAAAGTCAAGAACTCAATTTCTAATGAAAGATGAAATTCAAAACACAGCACATTGGCCATGTGTGTATCAGGTAGGCCATATTTGGCCCACACAGTTGGCACCCCTGATTTAAAGAATACCAGAGAAAATAGCCAAGATACAGTTTGTGTTCCCTATAAATAGTTGTTCACCAGGTAGTCATGAGTGTGTGGTTTATGAATAAAGTTTGTCCAAACTACATTAGATTGCCTGAATATTCTCTGCCTGATTTTGCTGAATTGTGTGTCTTAATTTGTCTCACACCTCCCCTTGCAGATCCTTGTCCTGTTTTCTTTCCCAACCCTCTGAACTCCCTGGTGGCACTTGGACAGATTTTACTTAGAGTTTATCCAAAGATTTCTGCACTGATTTAGTGCAGGGGCTACTTGAGCCAAGTGAAACAGGAATTATTTCTAAGGCATGAAAAGGCAGAAAGGAAATTTTCTTATTGAAATATAATTTTTCCATATTACTTAATAGTCTGGAAAGTTAATGCCTTTCTGGCAGCACTTCCCACTGAGAAAAAAATATGGTTCCTACTCAGCCAAACAACAATGTAATAATGTTTTAGGTTGGGTTAAAAGTCTCAGAGATTGGCAGGTGTCATAGCCACCTTGCCTTCAGTGAAAAAGGCAATTGAGAGCCCTTATGGAACAAGGGATTTACATCAGAAGGAGCTACTACACAAAAAACCAGGCACATGGCAAGGTTTGAATAGATGGTGAATCATGTGACCCAAGGGATTTTTCAGGGTGGGGGCATGTGTGTAAAATATCAGGCCATGAGGAGCAGATGGTTGAGCTCTGCATGTGCGAGAGGAACAGAGAGAAACACTGCAGAAATGGAGACTGAAGAAATGGAGAAGCAGCTGAAAGTTAAGGGCACTGGGGAGCTTTGATTTTGGAAATTGTGTGGAGGGTTTAGTGAGGGTCAGAGCAGTGTTGGCACTGTGAGCAAAAGCACAACCAAAAAAAAATTTGTTCATTTATTCTGTAAACAGGAGGAATCACCTTGAGTAGTGTACACCTGCTTTGTCATAGGATCTCCTCTCACACTGATTCTGTCACCAGAGCTTTGTGCTGTGTGCAGGGATAGTTCAGCTCTCCCACATCAAAATTCCCCCTTCCTTCTGTGCCCTGTCCATAATAAATTCCATGGGGCAGAGACTCCCTCAGTAGGAGTCTGTGTGCACATGACAAGCAATTGTTGGCCTTGTGCAACATCTGAAATTTATCAGAGATTCACTTGACTTGGTAAATCCCATTCCTTAGGGTCTGTCTTTCTGATTGTGAATTTTTCAAGGCATTGCTCTTGCTCAGTACATGCTGGAGTGGGACATCATAGCTAAAACCACAAATAATTAATGTCACTGGTAATGTTAAAAAATAAATATTTAAGGCTCTGTCTTGTTATGCACTTTCTTAACTAAGTTTATGAATATTCCCTTGGACATAAACGGGGTTTGTTGTTATGTTGAAGTCTTTGTAACTGGGAAGAAAAAATGAAGTGTATTTCAAAAACGTAGTTCTGGTGACAACAAGGAAGAACAGGTCCTCATTCTTGTCCAGTATGTGTTACCAAATAAACTAGCAATAGGAGTATGCAGCAGATGGTGTGTGCAAACAATATTGAACCTAATCTGTGAGTCTTTTTTGGGTGTTTTCATAACTAACCTGAATTACCCATCAATACCATCCAGAGTGTTAAAGCATCATTTAAAAATCACAAAGTCCCAGCAGTTTTCCTAAGCAATGTTCTAACCTTTCACTCCTTCCTAACTTTTTCCTTGGTGATCATGAAGCAACAAATTGGCACCAGGATTGAAGCACAGATATTTTCCAGACCCCACTAATGCCCTGGCTTGGTTGTGCTCACTGAGAATCTCCACACACACATTGACCCCTGAGCTGCAGATGTGTAAGCTTTTGATGAAAGAACTTGTGCCAAAATCAATATACAGGCCAAAACTGAACTAGAGAAGGACACTTGCAATTGGTAATGATCATATTTGAATTTCAGTAATAGAGGGCTGAATCTTCTTCCATTTAAATCAATGTCACCATTCCATTTTAGATTTTGATTTTTTTGGAGTCAGCAAAATAGGCTCAGCTTTTGCCCAACCTAAATGATATGCCTAAAACAATGAATAGCTGCTAATTAAAATTAAGTACCTGAGACACTGAAATGTTGTATTTCATCCATAATAAGTTGACTCATTACAAGTAGATCATCCATTACTTAAAAACAGTCTTTGTAGTGTTTACAGTTGTGTTTGTAATCTGCTTATTTTTTGTTGTTTCATCCCAAATCTAAAGGTATACACATCTAAAAGTTTCTTTAAGTATAGAATGTACAAGGAGACAGAGCTGTGAGAAATGTAAAGATTGTTCTGTGAGACTTGAAGAAAAAGCAAAACTTCACAAATTAATAATGAACCACAAAATACTTTTATCCCCCCCAAAATCCCCTTTTTATGGAAATAATTTACTTGAAAAAATCTCCCTGAATTCTTCAGTTACAGGATGACTGTTAACTCTAGCTGCTGATTGTGTCATAGTTTGATACTGGGTTTGAGCCAGGTTCAAATAAATCATGTCAGGATAAAACAAATTCTTTCCTGGCCCATCCACTCCTGTGCCATTGGAATGCTCTCAGCCATCACACTGGACAGGAGCTGATGGCTTTTCCTGTGTTCCAGATAAGATTTATAAGACTGTGGCTCATAAACCATTTTTTGGACAATTTCTATGTGCTTGCATCAACTTTTTCCATAGGAAAATGGTGAATTTTAAATTGGTGTGAATTTGACCGCTTTTTTATTGTTATAATTTGAGTTATATGACACTGTGCAAAGTATTACAGGTCCTTCTTCTTATCTATTGCAGAAATATCCTTTTCCAGCTTTTTGTTTGCCCTGTGCACAAAGCAGGATCCTCCTTGCCCGAGTGCAGTGGTGTTTGTATTGGGTCTGGAAGGCCATCTAGTGACACAACTGCGCAGGGGAAAATGAAAAGCCTTACTTGAATTGTGGTTTGGGGTTTTTTTTCTTAGTTGAATTAAACGGTCATGCTACACCCCGGCATGTCCTTAGGGGTTTGTTGCTATTTCCACAGGTGGTATTAAAAAAAAAAAAAAAAATTGAGGAAATTTTTATTTCTTATAAACAAACTTACTTAAGATAGAGCACAATGATAATTCCTTCCAGGAAAGAAACATGGGGGTTTTTTGTGCTGAATGGTGGTGGATTTGCACCTGAGCAGGTCTGTCCAAAACTCAGTGTCAATCCCCTGACCTGTGCATTGGAACTAAACAGAATCCAGCAGTAATGATCCCCTTCCAGAGCCAAACATACCCAGCCGTTGAGATCCCCTGCGATCCATGGTACCAAAAACGCCACATGGAAGCCTGAGGCCACCACATCTCTGCAATTAAAATGAGAAATTCCAGGTTTTTTCATTGCAGCTCACCTTGGATGGTGAGCAGATGATGAGCAGAGCTGTCGGTTCTTTCCCAAGCAATAAATCAGTGGAAAACAAGCAGTGAGTCACTCCCTGGCAGTGCCAGCACCAAGGTGCCTTTCCGGGGGTGCCTCGGGGGTCTCCGCCTGCCCTCACCGCGCCTGGCACCGCTCGGCCCTCGGGACTGGGCACACACCGGCTCTGAACCGGAGCGCTCCCTCAGCTCCGGCCACTTGGCGGGACCCAGCACTGCGCTCTGGGGGCTCCCTGTGGGAACAAATGGAACGGGAACGAACAAATAAATGGGGAAGGAGTGTGTGGGTGGAAGGGCAGAGCCGGATGGTCCCGGGATGGAGCCTCGAGGGCTGCCCGGCGGGACGGGCGGGCGGCGCGGCCCCAGCGGGGCTGAGGGGACGCGGCGCTGAGGTGCCTTCCCGCCGTCACCCCGAGCAGCCGCACCCTGCGGGCGGCCGCGGGCCGGCGATGAGGCCCCGGCTCCGGGAGAGGCTCCCCCAGTGTCCGGGGGGGCCCGGGCGGGGCCCTGCGGCACCTGAGGCGGCGGCGGCCGCGGCGCGGCCAATCCCCGGCGGGGCGCGGGCGGCTCTGCCCGCCCCGGGCGCGGAGGGGGAGCGGAGCCGCGTCCCGGCCGCGCTGCGCCCTCAGCGGGCCCGCTCCGCTCCCGCTCCATGGAAGCGGCCAACGGGGCCGTGCCCGAGGGCGCGGCGGAGCAGCCCCGCGGCCCCGCGGCCGCCCCGTCGGGCAGGAAGGAGGTGAAGGTGGTGATCGTGGGCGATGGAGGCTGCGGGAAGACGTCGCTGCTGATGGTGTACGCCAAGGGCTCCTTCCCCGAGGTGAGGGGCTGCCACCCCCGCTGGGATGGGGGCCGCAGCCGTGGCCGGCCCCAGCGCTTGGGCCCCGCCAGCACCGCTTCTCATAATCACTGAGTCCATTGAGGTTGGAAAAGGCCTCTGAGATCATCGAGATCCTTCTCCCTTTGCAGCAATACGCGCCCTCTGTTTTTGAGAAGTACACAACGAGTGTGACGCTGGGGAAGAAGGAGGTCACCCTGAACCTCTACGACACCGCAGGTAAGGGGTTCCACTTTCCTGCGAGGGGCAGCTCCTGTGCGGCCACTGCGATGGCAGCACTCGGGGACATTGGCCTGGGACCGAGCCCAAACCCGGCCCAGCCTTTCGCAACTTCAGGCAAATAAGCAGAAACTGTTAAGTGTTGCTCCTGTGAGCGCACGCACCCCCATTTCTGTTCCAGCAGACTTTTTAGTGTCAGCTTAAATCAGCCCAATATTTGAAGACTGAAGTTGGACAGGTTTTCAAATTTCTTCTCTACCAGCATAGTTTAACCATAGCATTGCAGGTAAGACTGCTAGAGAGGAAAGTGCAAACAAACCAACCACCATTGCCCGTTGCATATCAATGTGGCTTCCAGAAAAAAAAAATAATTGATTGTCTAATGTCAGTTCTGGTCATCGACTCATTCATTATCTTAACAACCCAATTAATTCAGAAACATCAAATAGCAACCATATCTGGAAGTATTAAAACCCAATTCCCAGATGCAAAGCATAATACAATCAACCAGGAAAACATTTTAATCTGCTGCCATGTGTGATTGAATAGGGAAGGAGAAAAAAGGCTGGTTTGTGTGCAAAATCAAAAGGCTGTGGCAGTAAAAGTTATTTGAAAATGCTGATAGTTGTTCAGGTTCATTTGAAGAACTTGTGAAATGGTTTGTGTTCAACTTCACTCAAAGTTCCCAGACTCTGTTACCCAGCTGCTTTCCTAAATGAACCCTAAAATTGACACGTGCTGGGTTTCAGCTCAGTGTAAATCATCTGTTTCAGTTCAAGCCTGTGGAGTTGTTCCAAATTTACACCAAGACAAATAAGAACCAAATGCAGTCCAGTCATTTTTAATAGTAATAAAACACACTTACCTTCTTGTGTACTGCAAGTGATAGCTGAAAACATAATTTAAAAGCCTTTTAATCTGCAAGTGAATTTCACTGCTAATTTTTACTACAGTGTAGAAAGATCCTGAGCACCCAATTTGCCAATGGGTCTTCTTGGGTCAGTGTTACTGTTCTAAGTCCATTTAGTTGGGATAATATGCCTTTTACTGGATGGCAAGGGGTTTGGATCTAAGTCTTAGAGGAAAAGAGAAGGACTGGAGTCTATTGTGAGCAACCAAAGAGGGTTTTCCTTAATACAGGGGTGTTGGCACCAAGAACCTGCCACTGCACTCATGATTTTTATGTTTGTTTGCTGTCAGTGTGGATTTTTTGCCAGCCACATAGTTTTGAGCTCTCATTTAAAATCCCCGTGCCATACATTCCAACATTTGCTTTTTAGTCTCTTCCAGGCTGTAAGGAGCATGGGCTGGACCCAGAGATGGCAGTGGGCTGGCAGGTCCAGCATTGCAGCACTGAGCTCTCCTGGGCCAGGCAGGAGTGCACAGCTCCTTGTGTCTCAGAGCTCAGCTCTGCACAGACCTGCAGCCCCCAGCAGCCCAGGGACTGCTCACAGAGCTGATGGCTCATTGCAGCATCAGGACAGCTTGGGTGGGAAGGGACCTTTAAAATGGACAAGGACATCTTTAACTAGATCAGGTTGCTCAGGGCCTTTTCCAAGCTGACCTTGGAAGTTTTCATGGATAGAGCAGCCACAGCTTCTCTGGGCAGCCTGTGCCTCATTGTGAAAAAATTCTCTTTATATCTATTGCAAATCTGCCCTCTGATAGTTTAAAACCATTATCCCATGTCCTGTAATGTCCCTGTTTATGCTAATATAGCTATTAGTGTGTGCCTTCCACACTGAATTCACAGCTGTAAAATTGGTTTGGACTAAAGCACTGCTCCACTGGAGAACAGTGGGGTGTATTTTGTGCCTTGTGAGATACTTTGGAAAGTGGAGCTGCCATTGTTGGTGTGAAAGAGCAATTGCTTTCCATCTCTCATCTGGAAACCTCGAAACCCAGCATTTTTCACCTCCCAAAACAGCACCATGGCCACCAGGCTACAAGTTTCTTGAGGCTGTTGACACTTGTCTCCTCCCTTCCTGTTAAATTTCTTTTGCTTTCCATAAGATACAGCAAGAAAGAAAGCAGGGAGATTTTCACCTGGGCTAAGACATTTAATTGGGAGGACGAAAAACCTTAATTTTGGTTCTGTTTCAAAGCTACTTACATAGTTTTATGTTAAATGTCTATAAACTCTGTCAAACTCTCATTCAAGCAGCTTTTCAGCCTCTTTCTGTAACTGGAAGTTTTGCTAGAGGAAGGACTCACTTGAGCACACATTTTAGTCTCATCCTGTTTTTAATAGTACAAAACTGATGTTGAGTTCCTTAAGGGTTAGACTAGGACCAAGAGTTGTGTATTTTTAGGATCTTGGTGGAGCAACAGTAAATAGAGCTGGGTGTACTTCAGCATCATGGAAAGGTAAAGGACAGGTTCAGCTCCATGGGCTGTTTGAAGTTGGAAGGATCCCTTGTATTGTCAAGTCCTGTGCAGCTCAAACATTTGATCTTGTCCTACTTCCTGAGGGAGGAGGACACAAACAAAAAGCTTAAGAAACAAATGTTTCAAGATACAAAAGGTATTCTTTTCTTGACAAGAATTTTGGTAACAAATGAACTTACTGGATTATTCTAAAATGTACCAGAAAACTAATTTTTGGTGAGCGTTTTGTACTGTGATACTCTGTCTTCTTCCTCAAACACTTCTTGCTGTTGCAGGAAGTTGGTGGTAGACATATGCAATGTGTAAAGGCTTTGTAACGTCACTTGTCTGGTCTGCAAGCAGCCTTTGCAGCTGCTTTTTCAATTAAAAGCTTCCACTTCCATCTGTGCTTGGCAGAGGCAAAGGCACCGAGAGGTAAATGAACTCTGTAGTTTTTCCATGCCAAGGGGGCAGTGTTGATGCCCTAGGTGCAGTTCAGACACGAGGCTCGATTCCTGGTGCAGCAGTTCCTCAGAGCAGAGAGCAGAGCACTGCTGGGCTGGGGAGGAAGTAATGCCTCATCATTGTGGGTACTTGCTCTGCCTGACAGGAAGCACATGCAAAGCCTCCAGAGAGGTTTTTCAGGTCTCTGATGACAGAAGCACAAGGTCTTCAGAGAAATTTTAAAAGCCAGAATTCTTGAACGCAAGAATAATTTCTCATAACTTTGACAGGAAGTCATGCCTGAGTAAGACAAAACCCCCAATTTTTTAATTGATGTGTGCCACTCCTCCTGCCCCAAGTGTCCTCTTCTACCAGTTTTCTTCCTGCCAACAACGTCCATGTCCTAATTTGTTTTCAACTGAATAGGGAAAAAACATAGCTAGCAAACAGCTCATAGGCTGGCACTTCTTTGGTGGTGCATGGGCAAAAGGGTGAGGAAGAGCAGCAGAGGTGAACATGCACATGAGACTGAGACCTGTGGTTTCAGTTCTCCTGTTCACCCTCAGCCACCACCAGAGCTCCCTCCCCACCACAGGGCCTGACTGCAGTCATGTGGTTACACAGCATCTCCCAGAGGCACGCAGGACTGGGAGCTTGGCAGAAAATTAGCAAATTTTTGGTGAAATCAGTTGGGTGGAGTTTTTTCTTTAAAAAAACCCGAAGTCTCTGATGGTTCAATGAATTGAGGAAGACAGAGGGGTCACAGATGTGCTCACACGTAGGCAGATACTTAACCAACTCTTCCACAGCATGTTTTGTGTTAACTGGGGAAAGAAAACAGCTACCTGTGTTTGAGGAAACACACACAGGGCTTTGCATAGACATTCAGTTACTGCTTAGGTTCACCTCTGTTCCTCCTTTTTAAAACTCTTAGAAAAAAGACCTAAATCTCTGCTAAATTAGCTCTGACCACAGACTGAGCAGCTTTACAGAGAAAAAAAGTCTCCCAAGCCCTTTCTTGCATTTCACCAGCAGCACTTGAGGACAGGGGGTGAAAGGGATTGTTTTCAGAGAGGGGGATGTCTATGTTTAGATACAGCTTGATCTGGGTCCCGTTACATCCTCAGCAGCTGAGGAGCTGTGTCTGAGCTTCTAAAGAGCAGCTTCCTCCTCCTTCCCCGTGAGTGCTGCAACCACCCAGCTGTAACACAGGTTAAGCAATTGCCATCTCACCTTCCCCTTCTGCTCTCTGTGCCCCACCCTGTTCTGCACTCTGTATCCAGCATTCCAAATGCACACAGAGCCGTGTTTTACACAGCACTTTCTCATGCATTTATTGTTTGCTTTAAAACCCATAACTGCAAATGGATTTGAAGGTGAAGGAGCCATTCACCAGGTCATATCTATAGTTTTTGACCTGCAGTACAACATATTGTGTCACATAATTAAAGACACTTTTTCTGTTATCCCATCCTGGAGAGTGTGAATTTAGAGGTTTGTTCAGATTCCAAGCAAATAAACATGTTTCTCCCAAAGGGCCAGCTCTGTCTGCCTCACCAATTGCCAACAACAACTCAGAGGACCTTTTAATTTTACAAGTTATGTTAGAAACTCAGAGGCTCGAACTTCAACAAGGAAAACTTTACACAGCACTAGAGGAAGTTAGGAGGGAAAAAAGAGTTTGGCACCTGATGTATTTAATGTATTTAAGGGATTATCTCAGCAACAAAATGGCAAATTGGTTACAAACAAGTAGATGGTTTGAGGGATAAGCAGTACAATCTTTGCTCTGAATGTTTATACAACATGCCTAATTTTGTCAATTGTGTATTATTTCTGGATTAAACCCTGAGATATCAATCCCTCTTTGTTCTGCACCTCCCCACAGAGCCCACAGCTGTTGTGGAGGCTCAAATACAAAATGGTCCAAGTCCAAGATTCCCATTGTACAAACATCTCAGGCAAACTAAGTAATGGTTTATCCATCAGGGATTACCTTGGAATAAAATGTATATCAACCAATCATTTAAATTAAGGAAAGGAGAAAAATATTGTATAATATTGGCCTTCTAGTATCTGCAGTTCTTCAGACTGGAGACAAAAATGTTGGCAAGTGATGAGTACATGACTTTGGACTGAGAGCAGGAATCATTGCTGTAAAGTTGGGGCACACTGAAATTTTCTGCATTCCTTCATTTGAAATATCAACATGAAGATTTGAGATGTGGAGCCTCCCTGTAGGGCAGTTTCTGGTCTGTGTGTGGATTGTGGTGATAGTGGGAAGGACCAGCATTCCCAGTTCTCCTTGTGAAAATTCAGTACATCACAGACACGTGCCTGATTCCAGCATTCAGATGACAAATACACCTTCTAAAGACTGCTTGAATCATGCTTTCTTCCTTATTAAATGAAAAAGATTGGGTTTTTTTTCCTGAGCTGCCAGCTGTATCTGGGAATTACTGCTTTCTTGAACTTAATCTCTCAAAGCAAGACACCTTCAGACCCTGGCATGGTGATTACTGTAAGGGGAAGAGTACAGGTCTGAAGCAAATCAGCTTCCTCTTGTCACATCACGTGCTAGAATATCCCTAATCAGAAGTATGACAAATCCCCTGCTTTTCCAGAATTCAGCAGAATTCCCTTAGATCTGCTGGGGAGTCCTGCTTCAAAGGCCAGTTAAGCCTGGCTCATGCTGCAGCATGGCTTGTACAATCCTGTGTGTAATCACTGCTTCCTCTCAGCTCACCAGGCTGGGAAAAGCAGGTTTGCCACTAAGGTTTCTACTTCACCATTCCTGTCTAGAAAATACAGTGTTTCTTCTCCTCACAGCATCACATGTGCAAATGATTATGGGGACTGACACTGTCAAACTGAAAATATCTAATAATAATTGTCATATTCCTCTTGATGAGTTTATTTTTGAGCAGCAACTTGGCAGTTGATGTTTAGAACTGCTTCTAAGTCCTCAGCAAGTGGACAAAGCAGGCTTTTTATTAAAACCTGCCAAGGATGTGTTCTGTATTCTAAACCATCAGTTTTGTCAGTGAGGGGGAATCTCTTGTACTCAAGGGAAGGAATTGAACAAGTATGAAATTATAGTACCATTGTTCTTGATCTCCAGTATGTGTCTGTACAAATCCCCATTGTTCTGCTTGCTCAGGACAGAGGTTTCTTCATCCAAACCATGCTGTGTGTTTCAGGGCAGGAGGACTACGATCGGCTCCGGCCACTTTCTTACCAGAACACCAACGTCGTGTTAATTTGTTACGATGTCATGAACCCCACTAGCTATGATAATGTAGCAGCCAAGGTAAGAGGCTTCTAAATGAATTACACATGCCTGATATATGACAAGATGTCAGATTAGAAATGCTGGTGCTTTTAGTGTCGTGTACCCTGTGTGTGTAGATGCCCAGATCACTCATCCCGTGCTGAGCTGCAGGTCACAGACCTTAGACCTGGGGCTCACCTCTCCATGGCTCCTAAGTGCTCAGGCCCAGGACTGACTCTCACTAAAAAGATCAAACACCAGCAATTAAATCACTGCTTTGTCTGTAGCAATGTCACACGACCAATGTGCATATCTTAGAGTCAAGACTACTTCCATCACGTGTGTATTTATTTTCAGGGGAGAAATGAGAGCAACCACTTCTCTGTGCTGGGATTTCTGTAACATTCCAAAGCATTCTTGGACATAGCACCAGGAAAACAAAGCAAGATTTAGTCCAAATTCTGTTTTGAAATGTAACTTTAGAAGAGCTCCTCAGAATTTAAACAGATGGTAAAGAAACATTTTGGCATAGAGACAGATGCCACTGTGTTTTTATAAAGCAGCTGACTTTGGGTAGGACTTTTAAACATTTCTGGGATGTAAATAGTGCATGTTGAGCCCCCCCCACTAGACTAACTCCAAAGCTCTGAAATTGCAACTTATATTAAATGCTGCTTGGCTGTATTGTTTTGATTTCAGGAAACAAACGGCAAAATAAAAACCAGATGTAAAAGTTTTGTTTTCCTACCCCCAGTGGTATCCTGAAGTGAATCACTTCTGCCGGGGCGTCCCGCTCGTGCTGATCGGCTGCAAGACAGACCTTCGCAAGGACAAGGAGCAGCTGCGCAAGCTCAGGGCTGCCAGGCAGGAGCCCATCACCTACAACCAGGTAAACTTCAGTGTTTCTGCAGTGGTGGCCCCTTGGCAGGAGATAAAGCACGTGGTGGCATTGCTCCTCGCAGGTATGATCACAGGCACTGCAAAATTAGGTGATCCAGATAAAGAAATGGTTGACAGCACTAACGGAGCTTTCTGTAAGTTGTTTTTGGAAGTGGTCAAATCACCACCCATTTTTAGTGCCAAAAGTAAAGAAAAATACGAGCAGTTTCAAAGGACACAACTATCTGCCTGCTATGCTAATGACATCTCATTCTTCTTTCATAGCTGGGTTATTACTCTTACAAGTTTGTAAGCCTTGACAAGTTTGCTGGATTTCCTTCATAATTGTTATTAGCCTACATTGCAGCCATCACTGGTGCTTTGATCAGTACTGTGATAAAGACTGGAGATGTTAGGAAACCCATTCCAGTATGACCGTTTTGGAATAAATGTGTTTTGCAAATCCCACTTAAAAATAAATCCTTTCAAGGCCAATAGCAAGAACATCTGCAAGGTTTCTCTGACATGAGTGACTGTTCTTTGAAGTCTCTAAAGTAATCTTAGGAAAACTTCCTATTATCAGTATCTCTAAGTACTATGAGGCAGTTAGATTTATGAGTAGTGTTGTGTCACTGGATAGCTGTCCTAGGTACAGGAGAAACAGTGATGGAACAGCTTGTTCCATGTCACACAAGACCTTTCTGCTCTGGTCCTCTAATTTTTCTTTTTCTTTTTTCTAAACTACAAAGCCATCCTTCTCCTCTCACCTCAGAGCAGGAACAGCAGCTTTCAAACTGAGACACATGTCCAGGGAACAGGGTCAAGTGCACTACGGCCTTGAGTGAATCACCACTTCTTCTAAACAGCAGGAAAATAAACTGCAACTGCATCACCACAAAACCATGCTGGGCCTTTTAGTTTGTCTCCCTTGCACACAAGATGAGGTCCCAGCCTGTCACTGTGAACAGTTGCAGATTGTCCCTTGTTTTCATGAATAAATCCCTTCATCATCCTCACGTGAGAGGTTCCAGGCAAGCAACAGACACTACTGGCCAGTCTGCTGAGGCCTCATGCAGCTAAACTCAAGGACCCACATGTTACACAAACTGTGTCTCCTATGTGAGCCCTCCCACATGGTTTTTCCTCCCTGAAATTTGCTCTACCTCAGTTTTTTACAGCTGATGGCACCTTGGGCCACACAACGTGATGCTTCCCATGCCAGGCACAGAGGATCTGAGCAGTATCTGCCACCACTGCAGCTTGCAAACCACTGGAAGGAGACAAACTGCTTAAATATGAAGAAATACCCTCCCCCTCCAATAAAACCCCACTCCCAGAGATTACAAGGAATAATTGCAGAGTCTGTGAGCCATGGGTTGCAGACCTGGAATTCACAGTAAAAGGCCCACAAGTCAAACCTGGGGGCTGGCTCTGCAGGGACAATAAAAGGATCACAAGTAAGAAATCACTGTGCTTTGTCTGTAGTGATTTCACACAACCAGCATTGCATGGAAATATTTTAGATTCAAGCATGTTCCCATTGCATGGCTGAGAAATGCAGGCACCCGTTTGTTTTTATGAGGATTTTGGCTGAGCCCTTGTGATGCTTCAGAGCAAAAGTCAAGGCTCCTGCATGTGCACCAGCAAAACAAGGCAAGGCATCAGTGCAGATTCTGTTCTTGCATGTGACATTCATTACTAAAGGTGACACCACAGAATAGTTAAGGTCAGGCCTGAAAAAAATACCACCATGTAGACATCTTATCCTCACTTAAGTACCTACCTCAGCATTTAGTTTAAAGAAATTCTATACCGAGAATATTTTTGTGCTGTCAGGACTCTGCATCTCAAGAGTCTCCAATGCTCTGAACTCTTAGGCCAGGCTTTGGTTCAGCAGAGTGGAAAAACACCAAGTTTATTTACAGTGCTTCAGTTTATTACCAATGCCACTCACACTCTAGCACTGCACTCAGAGGCAGCTTCTTTCTTCATGATTGCAAAGATGTACAAGTTAATTCTCTTTCTTCCCAACTCATCACCAAAATGACATCTTTTCTTACCTTTCTGTTCTTTCCAGGGTGAGGCAGCTTGCAAGGAGATTAATGCACAAATTTACCTGGAATGCTCAGCAAAATGTCGTGAGAACATAGAAAATGTTTTTAAAGAAGCCACAACCATTGCACTGAGTGCCATGAAGAAAGCCAAGGGCTACAGGAAACAGAAAGTGTGCTCAGTGTTATGATCTGGACTGCATCAGAGCCAAGTGATTCAGATTTTATAAAAGTTTCACTTTAAAAACATTTTTTTAAACATGTTTATATTCCTAGGATAATTTTTATTTTAAAATTTTAATTATTTTTAGCATTTTTGCACTTTTGTTACACTGTTCTCATGGAGTTTTCAAAGCTGTTTATCACAGTTAACTCATGCTGAGTGCCTTCACCCATCTGGCTTTTGCTTCTAAGTGTGAACAACTCACTATTCAAACTGCAATGAACAGCAACTGCTACTATATAACTTAGTGTTGGGGTTTTTCTTCCTTTGCAAAATAATTGTGGCATGTTAGAGCTACAATTCAATGCCTTTTTCCAGTAGAAAACTCACATCTTTCAGAAGCAATGTTAAAGCAGCTTATCAGGCAGAAGAAGAGACAGAAGAAGTTTTGTATTAACATTTTCAAGTTAATTTGCTTGGTGGCAATGGCAGGAGTTGGCCTCAGGCTGCCCCCTGGGTGCAGATGGAACATCCACCACCCCCTGGAGCAGCTCTGCAGACCTGCACCTCAGAGTTCTTCAAGGCCTGCTGCTGGAATGGAAAGTGGCATTTGTCAGTGGAAATACATCAGTTGCTCCAATTAAATAATGGAGTATCATGGGAAACAGTTAATTTACAGCACTCAAATTTAGAAGTACTCCAAGCAGCTACTACATGTAATGTTAAGTCAGTCTTATGATAAACATTTATGGCCTATTTAATACAAGACAGATGCAAATCATGGTGCACGCTGGAGGAAAAATTCATTCACTTGTGAAATCATCTCTACTGGTATAAATTAAAATGTTCCCTTTTGTGATGAAGGTGTCAGTTGTCTAAGGATCAGGGAGGCTCCCACTGCACACCTTGGTACATGTGCCTCCTGTCTCCTGGTTCTTTTGCACATCCCCTCACTGAGATCTCAGACTGCAGGAACAATCCCTAGTTTGTACTCATCACAAACCAAACCTGAGAGGGGAAATGAGGTTCTTGCAGTACAGCTGTTGCTGAAAGCTTTCTGTATAAGGCAAACTGTACATGACCAGCTGATGCAAAACTGTTTTGGAGCAAGCCACCATTATTATTTTACATGCAGGTAAACAGGGCTTGACCCTTGAAAAATATTTTTCATTTTTTCCTGACTTGTTCTGATTTAATTAAGATTTTTGAATACTTATGAGTGTAAAATGGAAAATTAAATTAATTGGAAGTTTTTGCACATCCTTAACTATAGAAACCTTGAAGAATTGTGCAGCCTTTTCTCCACTTGTCACTAAAAGAACCACCCCTCACCCCCTCACCTCACTCAGTGCAAAACTGAAACACCAACGTTCAGGAAGTGACCCATTCACCATCAGCTCCACAGTGGAAATCTCTCTGGCTTTTTTAATCTGAGTTTCTCAGGTTGCAGAACTCACATTATTCACCCCTGCAGAAAAAGGTTCCAGTTTGCTCACAACAGACAATTTAGATCTCATAAACTGAGAGTTTAAGGAGTAAAACAAAAAACCTTACAGGGTGTGTAAAAGATAGCAAAACACAGCCCAACTGGTGTGAAAACTGTTGAAATTATGCAAATTGCAGTTTATTGTTCATGCCCACAGGATAGTGACACAGCAAAGGTAATTTTGCTAGCTTGAGCAACAGAAGTGCTGAATCCATCTCAAGTCTGTGGTGCATTATCCGTCCTGTGAGCACCCTCTGGGGAGGAGGGCACTGTTTTCCACTCACACTGCCAGAGGATGTGCCCAGTTTGGGCTTTGTGCTGGCTTTCACTTTTGGGAAAGACACAGCCCAAGGCAGCTCAGTGCTGCAGCTGCCTGAGGAGGTACAGAAGTTACAGGACCCAAAAAGAGGTGTTCCAATGAGTGAGTGTAAATTCAAACAGCACAAGGACTTCAGCAGGGTAGCAGTCAGTGTTTGTCTCCTGCCATCCCCCTGACCCAGCATTTCCATTCTCTTCATTATTGGTACAAGTGCAGCATCTAAAGAAAGTATTTAATATTTGAGCTGAGCCTGTCCTCCCCTTTTCAGAACTGTGCCTCAAAAACCCACCCAAGGGCCACGTGCTTGTTACTAAAAAGGGGCAGAGGCAGTTGCATATTGAATGGTTTATTTTAGGTTCTTTCAGGCCTGGACAAATGACCTGGTCTCCCTGGAAAAGGGCTAGCAGACTTCCCTGCCATTTAAAAACTGCTTTTGCTCACATGATTTTGTTTTCAAAGGAGGAACTCCTCTTCTTTAAATAGCTTTTTAGAAGTGTATATAGCAGCAGTATGGTACAAATGAGTATTTTCTTTTCACAGTACACACAGGTTAGTATTGCCACTGAGAATATGCCTTAAAACAAATGCCTTGAAAAACAGCATTTGCTTTGTATCACTGATCCACTCAGAGTGTTCATAAACCTCAATAAATTCAATACCCAGAATTTAAATAATAAAACTGGAAAGTGTCAGGTATCATTCCAGAATTGGAATTACAGTAGATCCCACATTTTCCCCAACGCTGGCGCTTCGCCAGGCAGGTGCATGCTGCTCTATATACAGAACAAAAACCCCAGAAGCAAATACATTTTATATTAAATATACATAAATAGCAGGAGTGTGACTGGAGAGCCATGCTTGCATTAATACTGAGTCTGTGCTGGCAGAGTCCTTTGCCAAACACGGGGACAGGCGAGTCCTTCCGAGCCCATCAATCCCCTGGCTGGGGTTGAGCAGGATCTGTCCCAAACTCAGCCCTGCTGGGGGCACAGGCATGGATGCACACTGGGAACAGGGGGAGTCACAGCTTCTTCACCTTGTCTTTGTTCTTCTGCAGTTTAGTGTGCACCACCTTGAGAGTAGTGAGGAAGTTCCCGAGGAACAGCAGCAGGAATGTGAAAGCCAACACAAAAACCTGAAAGGGACGAGGAAGCAGCATTTATTACCTTGTAATATTACAACATGGATTATATTCAGCACTGCTGGGCTCTACCAGACACAGAACAGGCTCTGTGCTGCATTATCCTGAGATATTTAAATGAAGTCAGATGCCCAAATATCTTTCAGGACGTGGTCAAGCACCCCCTCTGCCCTGCTTGGTGCTTCTTCTGAGCAGAGACAACACAGACCTGCCATTCTTTGCATTCCTTGTGCCTTGACAATCTGAAAAGCGTGATTGCATTGTATAGCTGCCAGAACTGCAAAGGGGAAAAGAAAAACGCAATTTAATTATGAGCAAAAAGAATTAAGCCTTGGAAATGTTTGTCATGGCTGCGTGTGACCCAAAGCACCTTTGGGTGGTGCAGCAGCAGACACTGCGCCGCAGAGGGAGGAGGGGATCACCCAACTTACATGCCCAAAGAACAAGAAGGGAAGGAGAAATGTCAGCCCTCGCCACATCCAGGACTGGAATCCTTCTGGAAAAGGTTGACAGAAAAGGTAGGGTGTGAGCACAGAAGAGCCAGGACTGAACCTGCAGTTCCTCCCCACCCAGCTCACCTACATAAAGGCTATTCCTATCAAGTAAAAATATTTGTTTGAGATTGCGGTAGTTGGAGGAGGATAAAGTTAGGGATGACCAAAATCTCCATTTTAGTCTCCTTAAATGCTGACAAAGATCAGATTCCTCTGCTCCTGACCTACAGGACCTGAGGAGGGGGATAAAAGTCTCACTGCCCTTCCTGCCTTGGGACATAGGCAGCCAGGCAGGGGACAGCTCTGCAATGGGGAGGCACACAGCCCTCTCCCTCCCTATCACTGCTCCCAAAACCTGTGCAAAGAAAGCATAGCAGGAAACCTCACCTACTGTAAGGTCCAAGTGGTTTCTCTCCCCCAAAGCCCGGAGCCTATAGAGGCAGCCCCTTTGGTAATAATACTGTAAGAACTGAACACAGCCTGGAGAAGGAGAGAGAAAACATCACTTCATTGGTTATTCAGAAGTATGGTAAGTATCAAACTACTTTAATAATGTTTAATCCAACAGCATTTAATTATTGCTTATATTTGTAGATTGCATATTTGTACACTATATTTATATTCCTACAGTTTAATATTCCAGTATTTACCAAATGAAACTGTTTTCTGCTAAGCACATATGTCACAAAATGACTTTACCCCCTGAATTAGCAAGGTAAGATATACTCACTCTGAAATATTGAAAATGCTAAAAACTGACTGCGAAACATCTGATACATGAGTCCATCCGGCCTGGAAGCAGAACATGGGAGGTCCATTAATCTGCTAAAAGCATCCAATGCATCCGACCCTTCCCCTTCACCACCAGGCCTGATGCCATTAGCAAACAAACCAGCAGCTGGTGCCCAGCCCATTCCACCCACTGGGAGCCCAGAGAGGTGCTACAGCCACACAGGGAGTGCTCTCATTGATTAGGTTTCCCCTCTCTAACAAGGACACGTGCTGTCCCCTCTCATCCTTTATCACAGTTTTCTCCAGGCAGCAAAGCCATTCAGCATCATCTGTATTGAGAATCCCAGCACTGCAACGGGGGTGATTGTGCTGCTTATCCTGAGGGCACTTCAGGATAGATGGAGGGCAAGGACTGCCTGCCCCAGCCACTGTCAGCCCCTTACAGATTCAGGAGAAGCTTCTGTTGTTTTAAAACAATTTTTAATAATTAACTCATCAGTTCATGCCCAAGTTGAGACAGGCAGCACAGGGGGTGCATCGTGGGTTGTCTGACTACCACCACCACCCACTGCAAGGGGGTAACTTGAATTTTTGGCTTTAAACTCTCTAATCAAGGCTCAGTATGTCCTTCTTCCATAGCAAAGTGCTGCTTGTTTCCTTAACTACAGAGACAGAAACTGGGAGACTTGTAGAGATTTTGCTATCACGAGCCCAACTACAGTCACAGGGTTTGCATTTCTTTCTCTTTTTTTAACCAGAAATGTAAATACAAATTTACAGTGTTGTATTTATCATTGAAAACATCTGTAACATCAAACAAATATTAAGGCTGACACGCTGCCATATGTCCTGTGGCCACAGCTTCATGGTCACAGTGGATTTAAATGCTCAGATGATATAAACACCATGAAACAGGCTTGAAGCACCTCGAGCAGGCAAAAGCAGACTCACCACGTTAACATCACTCCAGACAGGAACGTGGAAACGTAGTGATGAGACACCCACCAGCCTTTGATCCTGAGCAGAAAAAAACATGGCAGTTAGACAAGAAACATGGTTTTCAGCACCAAAGTCCAGGCAAAAAATGATCCAAAAAATTGGAACAAAGGGGGTGTCCCAACTCAAGCACAAGGGATGCTGTGGCATTTCCAACCAAAGATGTGTGACCTCTAACACAAGGCAGCACACACACCCCAGACCACATCTACAACTAACCTACAGCTACCAAAACCAGCCAACACCTTGGACCAATAACTTAGGGACTTTCAGGAACTGCAGCTGCTCTCTCCCCAAACCTCAGGTAGCCACATGTGCCCTTGGAAGTGACCAGGGAGGAAGAGAGAGACAAGAGACTGCAGAGAGGCCATCAGCATCTCAGATTTGCTAGGCTTCAGTGCCAAGCTGAATCCCTTTTTGTTGCCTGGTTTTCCTTAAGGACATTTCATGCTTTCATGGGTTTTGCAGGTGGCACTGTACCTTGAGCCATTGCTAATGAGAATGCTTTCCCGTATCGTCAGCGTGCAGTAATACCACACCAACAGAAAGTTAAACACTTCATCTGTCACCCTGTTAAACACAAAAAACACAGAGTAAAAAAACCTTCTTGTTAATAACAAAGACGCATTTTAAAAATCCCCATTTTTCCTTCCTCCTCCTGGGTAGGTGAAAACCTGCCCAAGTGAGGCTATGGACACAAAGTCCCATCCTGAACATCTGTAACCCAGATGAGCACTGCACACATGGGCAGCACTGCCAGGCTCCAGGCCCTTTTACCCTGGGATCCAACACTGCAGATCCTGAGCTGATAAGCAGGTATGCAGGGATGACATTAAGTGCTGCTCAAGGAGAGAAAGCACCACAGAAGCAGCAGATGATCCAATTTAGAGAGGCCTTTCCAGGCTAATTCAATGACGAGATTCTATCAGATCTATATAAATCCAATCAACTAAAAGAATGGAAGAGCATTATGCTCTGGAGCAAAAAAACCAAAACACCAAAACTTTATTTTGCCATTTGCAAACTCCTGAAGCAAAGGGGACTTGGGGCAGCCTCTGCACAGGGCAGCATCATTCCTGGTACAATCCTGCATTCACTCAGACACACAGAGACCGCAGTGGAAGTGCATGGCTCCAACACCTTCCTGGTTTTTAAGCAAAACTGAATAATGGAAGCTTTTTGGTGCTCAGACACTTTATCACAACCTAGAGGTAATGTTTCAGGTCTGATAATTTCACACAAATTCTCTTTTGTTGTTTTTGTTACCCCAGAGCTGCAGCACGGTGTTGGTCCCTGCCTGGGACAGCCCACAAGCACAACCACGACAGCACAATGCCAGAACAACAACATCAATTTTTAGCATCATCAGGAAATGTGATGTTGGACTTTTCTTTTAAAAAGATAAAACAATTAGCTAAAATACAGCTCCTGCCAGAGTTGAAGAAGAGCAGGTGTCCTGCTGCCCAATTGCTTAAAGCCTAAACACAACCTGAGCTGTCTGTCCTTAACAGTGCATAGAATAAGTCAAATCCAGCACAATTTTATGCAAAACACTTGATAAGAAATAAAAATGCAGCTTACCTGTAGTGGAGAAAACACCTGCAGGCGACAGCCCCCAGTAACAAGATTATTGTCAGATAAAGTTTGAACTTCTCATACTCGTCCTTGTAGGCAAACCTGGAAGGAAAGAGGTGCAATTTGTGGACACAAACAGATGTTTGACTGAAATCTGGCTTCACCTTTTCAAACTACATACAAAGCCAAATATCAAGCCCAGAGACAGAGGTTTTGCTGAAACCCTTAGAAAAGCAGTGGACAGTGGTGAAAGGCAGTGTTCTGCCTGCAGGGAGGGTCTGTCTCAGCTGCAACACAATGCCTTAAGTCCATCAGAGCTGGTTTCTGGGTTGGCGTGACAAGATTTTAAAAATACATATATATCTCCATTTTCTGGAGCACTGTATGCCTAGAAGTCACAGCACCATTTTTCAGCACAAAAAAACTCCAAACACTCTTACAATTAAGGCCACAGGCTGAGCTGGGCTTAAAAGCGGGCGATAAATGGAATTAATTTGAGGTACATAAGATGTCAGCTTATCCCCATGTCATAGTCCAGTCACCCACCCTCAACATTTCACTTATCAGGTCCAAGAGAAACCCATTCCCTCTCTGGGCTCCACACCCACAGCTGGCCCCAGAGAAACCCAAACTCACACACGTGGGGAGGCTCACTCACTTTGCCTGGTTGCTCAGGAGAGTGACATTCACGTTTCCCAGCACCAGATTTAAGTACAGGCTGGAAGACAAAAGGCAAGCAGACCCAAGTAAGTTGTTTTATTTGAACACCACAGGATGATCTAGAGTGAGGTGATGAGACAGTGGCTTTGCTAAAGCCACGTTTGCTGGAGGTTTTTAATACAAACTGAAGGGAAATACCACAGAAAAGGCTTTACACATGGAAATATTGGTCAGCATTTCCAGGAAGTTACTGAAAAGCCTTATTTTCCTGGTCCCTTTTTTGCACTACAGTCCAAGGGCAATATATGTAGTGTGTGCACTGGCCAAACCCACACACAGGGAGGATTTGGAAGAAAAGTTTCTGCTAGAAACTTTTGCAGGGGGGTTGCAGCATCACACAGCTTGGCAACTGACATAACTCTGTCCTAGCAACCCCACTTGAAGCAAAATTTAAAGTTGGTTAAAAATATTATTAAAAAAAGAGAAAAGTCTTATTCTGATTCAGCCCTCAAAAAAATTAGCCCAGGAAAACATCAGTGTGGAACAGTGAACTGCACAATCCCTTGCCAGTGCAGGTTACTGTCATTTTAACAGAAAACCTGCACTGCCCACACACATTTACATCCACTCACAGCTAATGAATTCTGTGTACAACTGACACAGCAGCTCAGCAAGAGATTTATGACTAATCCAATTTTACATGTCTTTCTTCAACCTTTTCCTTCAGGAACAAAGAGCATTGCTGTGAACATTTAAAAATCCAAAATTCCTGGAGCACACAAGCCTCCCTGGTGGAGCATGTACCCGTTCCTCTTGGGCAGGTAGGCTTCCATGTCAAAGAAGGCATTCTGCCTCTCCTTGATCTGGCTGCTGATCTCCTGAATGAGAGCAAACTCTTCAGGACTCGCTCTGGGCTTGCACCTGCAAGAACACAGAAACAAGATATTCCTGTTCATGTTTTCACCTCCTTTTTATTTGAAGGAAAATAAAGTAGCCATAAAATCCAGGCTGTTAAAAAGCTGGCTCTGGGAGCTGGTGCGCCTTGCTCCTGTATTTCTGAGGAAACATTTGGCTTGTCATGACTTTATTTCACTGCCAGGTTTATGCTGCTATAGGTTACTTCAACCAGTTGGTTTATAAATCAGCTTCTCTTTCCATCAGCTCAGTGACAGGATTGTGTGGGAATATTGTCCTTTTCTGAAGGAACTCCCTCCACCCTGGGAACTCTGTGCGTGGTTTCAGGCGCTGCCCTCGCAGAGGCTGCAGCTCTTCACATATGAAGTATTTCAGGATGTAAGGGGACACAGAGCTGATGATTTACTGACAAACTGTGGTTTTAGTAATTAAAGTTAACCAGAGAGCAGTGAGCAGCAGAGCCAGCAGCCTGTGGTGTCAGAGGTGCTGCACACAAGGAATTCAGCCTGTGGCTCCTGGGATCAACCAAGCAGCCAGAGACAGTTCCCTCCTGTAAATCCACCTAGGAGCAACTTACACCTTCAGGTTCAAGGACTAATGTTGCTCTTCCAGTGCAGTTTACAGAGCAAAGCATTGCTCACCTGGCAAAAAAAAAGCTGTACAGCCCTGCAAGGAAGAAACCCACCCCAGCTCCCTTAAACTTCTTTATTTACAGGACTCCCTTTCTCATGCAGTAATGAACACTCTGCTTGGCTGTAATATGGAATAACTTTAGCACTGCAACATAGATTTTCTAGTAAAAGTACTAAAAATCCAAGCATTTCAGCCTTTGGGAAGGAGAACCATCCCATCCCTGCCTCCTCCACCCTCCAGGTCTCCTGTTACCGCTGCAGGCTGTGCTTCAGATCCCTCAGTGTCTTCTTCTGCCGGTGTATGGAGCTGCTGCAGGCTGTCTGCAAGCTGGTGACTTCTTCCAGTTTCTGCCTGTAAACTTTGTGTGTTTCCTGCAGGAGAAGAGGAGATGGTTGGTAGGAAGAGCCCTCCTAGGTTATTCATGGCATTTGGTTCTCACCTGCAAGGGAAACCAGGAAAATCCTGGTTTTATGGGCTACAAGAGGCACCCCTTTAACAAGGAATGAGGGGAAGATGCCAAACCAGTACAGCTACAATAGGGCTTAAATGGACACTGATGACATTCCTGCAAGAGGAAAAGCATCCTCTACACTCATCTCATTGCCTCTTTAAAGAGCTTTCCCACTCAGGAGCCTCTCACGCCCATCCCACCCTGCAATGAAGCCCCTAATCCTTGAATCCCCTAATCCTCCATTTGATCCTGATCCATGCCCATCAAATGGTGGCTAAATCACAGAGCAGGCACTCCAATTTCACAGCCAGATTAAATCTTGGAGAAAATAAATGAGGACTTATCAGACTGGGGGAGGGAAGAGAAAGACACAGCACCAGGCATAAATCCATGGCTGAGGGTTTAGGCACCTCCTGGCCATCACTGCCATCCCAACCCCACAGATATTCAAGCAACCTACTGCCCCATATTCTGGTTTAAAGAGCTGAACTGATGTCCCTGCCTGTGGCCTCAGATGCTCCCTGGGAGGGACTGCTTTATCACAGCTCATTGGTCCCCTGAAGCCCCCAATTAGTGCTCAGCCATAACGAGGACACGCTCACCAACTGTAAACCCATTGAGAAGAGCCTCTGCTCTCACCCCTCCCTGAGCTCAGGGAGACCCAGGCTCTACTTTTCCACCCTTTGCAAGGATTTCACCCCTTTTCCCATGAGGGAGGTCTCAGGAAGGGCTCTCCAAGCATCAAGCAATGACCTCTGAGCCAATTTACAGACCTATAATAAGTTGGAAAACAGAGTTTGCAGAGTTGGTGCCAAGAGAGTGTGGGTTACACAGCTGCTTCACCTACCTGCACACCGAGAGCCACAGGAAATTCCCACCGCTCTTCCCAAAGCATAAACATGGTGGTGAAACCACACAAACCAAATCTTTGCTCTCCTCCATGCTAGGACCCACCTGGTAGCTGTTCTTTATTTACAAGAACAATCCAGCATCTGATTTAAAGACCTTAATAACCAAACTAACCCCGTACAGGCACTGCAGCTCTCACCATTTGAGGCTCACTTTGGTTTTGCTGAGCACACCTTTACAGCACTAATGCTGACACCTCGACCACCAGCAGCTGCCACCCCACCAAAAAATGTTTCTACTTTCCTTTTCCAGATGGAGAAACTGAGGCAGGGACAATCACTGATATTTACTGTGGTTTATGTCAGACTGAGGCAGGGAGTTTGTCGAGAAGGTGCACACAGCAAACAAGTGACCAACAAAACCACGCCAGCTGGTCTCCCGCAGCACCCCAACCCTTGTTTCTGCTAACAGGAGTACAACCTGAACTGAGTTTTAATTAAGAAACAAGCTAAATGTGGAGATCACACTTTTTTTTTTTTCCCCATGCACGTTCTGTTTAACAGTCTAAAAGAGGCTAAAACAGCCTCCAGAGTGAGAACAGTCGGTCGTACTTTAAAACTGGATTTAAGATTTTAAGCACGTGTATAGGTGCAGCACTGATGACAAGCAGGGAAGGAAGGGAAGGTTTCTGGAGGTAAAAGCATCTTGTAGAACTGCTCTTGGCCCCCACTCCGAAGCCTTTCTGTCCCTCAATGCACTTTTACAAGATGGAAAAACAGTACATGGACCCGGTCGCATCCCACCACGGGAAATCAAAACTCCGCCAGGAGATGCTGGCGGGACAGGCGCTGCCTGCACTGCTCTTTGCAGCACGCCACGGGCGCACAACCGCACCGCGTCCCCTTTTTCGATCCTTTCTCCAACAACGGGAACCGAGGCACCACATCTTGGTGCATCCCCAGAGGGACCTGGGGCACGGCCAGGGCTCGGTCTGGGCCGTCCCATGCGCTCGCACACGGGGTAGCGAGGCGGGCTGCGTGCGGGGACCGCGCAGGGATGCACAGCCCCGCTCCGTGCGGGCACCCCGCGGCCGCAGCCAAGGCAGCGAGCACGCTTCGCTGTCCCGGGCGGGGCTGGGGGGAGCCAGCCCGCACCGCCGGCTGCTCCCGCCGAGCCGCCCCGGGGATGCGGCCGGCGGTGGGGACCCCCGGTCCCGCTCCTGCCGGGCGGGGCGAGCCGGGGCCGGCTCCGCATCGCGATGCGAAGCGGAACCGGCAAGGGCAGCGCGGGGCAGTGCGGGGGAAGCCGCGTCCGCGCAGGCGGGGGAGGCACCGCGATGCTCCGCAGCCCCCCCGCTCACCTGGAGCTGCCGGAACTCCTCCTCCAGCTCCCGCCACTCGCCGAGGCTCCGCTCCAGCTGGTCCCGCATGGCTCGGGGCCGCGCCAGCTCCCGGGGCCGCCGGCGCGCGCCCGCCGCCCGCACCCCCGGGCCCGCGCGCCGCGTGCGCCGCTGACGTCATCGCGCGCGGTCATGGGCGCGGCCCCGCCCCCCCCGCCCGCCTCAGGGGAGGGACCGGTCAGGTGAGGGAACGCTCCGCTCTGTGCTCACCTAGGGCCAGAGAGCCCCTCGGGCCGGAGATTCCCCTCAGGTCAAGGCTCCCCTCAGGTGCGGGGTCCCCTCCCGTGACGGCCCTCCTCAGGCCCAGGATCCCCTCCCGTGATGGTCGCGGCCCCCGTCCGGCCTGTGTTCTCCTCAGGCCAGAGCTCCCCTCAGATCGGGGGGGGTCCCCTCTGCTGCTGTCACCCGCCCTGCCCCGGTCACCTCCTGGAGGCCCTGCACCTCTCCTGAGGCCCCTTGTTTTGTGGCAGCACCTGAAGTGCTCCGTGGTGTGAGATGGAAGCATTTTCCTGCCCTTTCAGGGTGGTTCATCACACATGGAGCTGAGAGTGGAGATAAAACTCTCCACTGCGCAGGGCCAGCCCCCTCAGAGAGACCTGGTGGCTGAATCTGAGGCAGCTCAGCCCTGCAGCTGCCTGGACCTTGGTCACAGGTCCTTGGTATCAGAGAAGATGACAAGAGGATTCCTGATGTCTTTATTTTTACAATAATTACCCATTCAGCAGCTGGACTGGCCAGTTGTGAGCTGGCCTGTTGTTCTGGGGCAGGGTAGGAAGAGTTGTAAATGTTGACACCACATCCTGTGAGTTTCTTATGCAAGGGTAGAAATTGGCAAAGAGGAAAAAAAAAGGGAAGGGATAGGAAGCAATTTTAAAAAAAGGTACAAGGGAGAGGGAAGGGGAGGAGTGAAGCCAAAGTAAAAACACAAATGCAATGCTGTCTTTTCATGAGGAGCCTATGTAGGAACCCGTTTCCTTGAATTTGACCAACCAAAAACATTGAGTGTAGAGACACTCCTCAGTGTTCTTGCTGTCCCTGGTCTTTCTCTAGGTCCACTGTTTGATTTTGTATATTTTTTCATACATTTGTGGGTGGACATCTGAAATGCTGTTGATGATCTGCATTCAGTTTCCAGAGAAACCCTCTCAGAACTTGCAGTGGTTTGGGATTTCTGCTGGTTTAAGAACCACCAACCCCAGGGACATTGCATTGTCCCTGCTGCTTCTCCAGTGAGGCCATGACTGTCCAGAGATCAAATGTGTTGTGACAGGTCTTGGTAATCCTGAAGTAGAAAAATAAACTAATCAACATAATAGAAATGTCACAGGAATTTGTTATGTCTGTATTAAATTTTTCCTGGATTCTAGCATTTGTCCACAATCCTATGTAACAGGACTGTGTGTTGCAGGAGGCCTGGATTTTGGATTACAGACTTTGGAAGAAGGAGGATCACATCTCGGATCTGAGCGTTAACTCTGCCCTGGATACGTGCCAGAACTTTCCAGTTCACCACAAGGTTGGAATACTCCCTGCCAGCAAAGTTATTTTTCCTTCCCACATGAAAACATTCCCTCCACCTTTGCAGGTCTCTGTCAGCTCAGTTTATCACCACCCCTAAGACGTAGCTGCATCTTACCCCTTGTTGTTGAGGTTGGGGTGCTGACACCCTCCTGCAGATCTGGGGGAATCCAGAAAGTAAAAACACTTCAACATTTGTAGGATTGCTTGTGTCAGTTCAGGAAAAGGTACTTTTAGAAAACATCATCAATTGTCAATAGTCCTTAAAAGTATTCCTTTCACTGCTGATCTGTAAGCCTCAAAAGAGCAGAAGGAAACTCTTATCAGACATGAATATTTGTCCTGGGCAGGAATTCTGCAGGCTGATGACATTTAGTTAGGGCTGTGGTGTGAGTTTCACATACAAAGGCAGGAAATGTGCATTTCCCACTCAGAGCCCTGCTGTGCTGGCCACAGAGCTCTCCCAGAACACCAAGGGATTTATCCCAAACTTTCCTACCTCTCCCCTACACCTCTTGACAAGGAACAATTCTTACACATGTTGTGGCTCTGCATAATGATTACCCCAAAGGATTTCTTTCAACTTTTTGACTAAGCCATGCTAATTAATATTCATTCAAGAGATCTGCATTTTCTTTCAAACAGAAACCACAAAAACATTTGGTTAAGCACAAACATTGTGAGTGTAGCAGGGCTGGCCTTAGAACTGGCTCTGCATTATTTAACTTTGCACCAGTACAGAATACTTCAGAATTACCTGCAAGCTCTCCCCACCTCCTGGGAGGCTGTAGCTGTTGGTATAATCTCATTATTTCAATCACATCTTTGTGAATGAAGCCAAAGCAAGCTGAGATAGCAGTGATCCCCTCAGCCCTGGGTGGGGAGCAGGGCTCTGTGCAGCTGATGCTCGGGGCTCCCACACCTCGCCTTTCACTTGTGGCAACACATGAGGATTGGTGCTTTTCCTCTGAATTTCAATTATTTATGATCGTTTTTCACAGTATCTTGCAAATTTTAATGGCTGTCTTCTGCTGCCAGAGATCACCTAAGGCCATTGCACAGCAAATTTGCAAACATGAAATCTCTGGTTTGCCTTTACCTTAATTAATCCCCAACTCACCAACCTTTCACTGCCAGAAAACGTGTCTAAGAAATTGAGTTCATAAATCAAGTTAAGGATCACAGAGAAATTGTGACTATTTGTTCTCTGGGTGTTAGATTTTGTTTGAGTACACATAGTTATATATATGTACAACCACATGTGAGCTCCTTCCCTTCACCCTCCAGACTATTCCTGAATGCAAATTCCATTCATTCTTTCCTCTTAAGATAATTGAGGCTGTTTCCTTTGATGCTTTTCCCCTGTCTTAGAAATGCAGATTCTTTCCAGCACAGCAAAGGAGAAAGGACAAAACACAAATGTAGATGAGTCCCTATTCTGACATCAGGTGACAATAAGCCGTGATAAATAAAGTACTTGGCACATGTTTCAGCTGGAGATTCATACTGCTGATTCATCTTGTATTCATCTGGATTTATCCCTCAATTAAGGAATAAATTAAGGACTTGAAGGGAGGCATTAGCTAAAGTGTGGCCTAATTTATCTGCCTCCAATGATATTGAGTCTTGCAAAGCACTCCGTGGTCAGTAAATAATTCTCAGCTTTGGGTGACTTCAGGAATTAACACCATAACTTTACCTTTAAACCTCTACCTTGTTGCAGGTGTTTAAGCAGAGACCAAGAGGTGTAAATCTGCAGCAACAGGGGCTCATGGGGAGAGGGTATCTGGTGTCAGCTTCCAGGACTTCAGCCTTTCAGTTTGCATGACTATCTAAGTGCCTGAACATTCCAGATAACCCAGGGGTTTAACTTTAGGTTGTTTTGATGTAAAACCAACATGGTTTTTATCTTGAGAGCACTGCTCCCAGCCAAAAGGAGGGAAGAATTTTAAATGCTTTCCCACAAGGCTGCCCCTTAACCCAGAGGCAATCAGGTGAAGTTTACACTTCAAACCTTTCACTTCAATTCCTCCTAAATCCTGCTAATGACAATTCTTTAGAGCAGAGTGGTGGGGATGCTCCTTCAGCTCACCAAAACAGGCTTGGTTGGAATCCAAGACCCTCCCACCTCTTCCCTGGCTTTTCTCTTGAATATAGCAGGAATAAAACACACATCTGAGCATCCCACTTCCACAGTATGTTGTTGTCGCACTCTTCACCTTAAAAGAATTCCAACATATGTTTCCCTAAATGCTTTTTCTCTATTTATTCTATGAAGTTCCCAAAATAAATTTAATTTATTGATTCTAACAGTTTTCAGTTGGTTTGGACATTTCACTTGGGTGATTCCCCAAGCTTAGTGCAAGAAAACTCCGCTTGGAGCAGCTGTCTCCTTTCAGTGCAAAAATGATTGGTTTCAGATGTAGAATACTGAGGGCCTTGGGATATATTTAATTTTTTAAAAATTTTTGATATTTTTCAAAAATCCTGCCCTAAAAGTGAAAAAAAAAAAAAAAAAAGCATCATATGTCACAGGACCCTGCTGCAGAAAGGTGTTTCTGGGCATGTTCCCATGCACAAACTCCCAGTGCTTGGTTTGCTCTTCAGTGTGTCCAGCCTGGAACTGGAGTTCATTGCAATGTGAACTGTGTTGGCAGAATAATGGGTTGAATTAGGCATCATTTACATGGACAGATTTAAAAGCTTCCTTTCAGTCTTAATAAATGTAAGGTTTAATCAACTGCCAGGCAACTAAAGCAGCAACAGGAGAAGCAGCAGTAGAACTGAAGCCCTGGCACTGCCTGGTGAAGGTTTTGCTGCTGTTCCTTGGTGTCAGAGTGAAACACACAAAACCAGGAGCAGAAGAATTTAAAATAAGCAACCCAGAAATGGAGGCAGCACCCTCCATCATATCCAGATACAGAGGTTTTTGCAGAGGCAGTTTTTGATCCCAATTTGTGAATTTTAATTTGTTGCTAAACTAATTTAACTGTTTTAAAGTTTTTATTGTTTTCAAATGTATATTACTTTTCAAATATGTATGTAACTTCTGGTTAGCAGAAGCTGTGGTTAGATGGGACATAGTTTGGGCTTGCAGTTCAAAAACCTCAGGCAGCCCATACCCTTTAAAAATAGACAAGTAAAATGGTCTAATTAGCTAATTATTTTAATTGCCAATCTCTCAATTAAGTGCAGTACTTTATAGTGGCTGAAACATTAGTTAATACTTTTCCAGAGAGGCTATTTCTGTTTATAATTTCAAGCTGTAGATTTTGGGTTGCAATAAGCATTTTTTTCTTCTCCCTCATGGATTTCTTTATTTCCTCCCCAAACCTCTGTCCTCACTCCAGCCCTTACAATTGGCCATGGTGAAACACAGGAATGACTGTCTTCGGTAATTCTTAGGCTCTGCCCCAAACCAGAACACATTAACATGAGTGACTGTGAGTAAATCCTTCCTGGATATCTTCATCTCATTTTTAATAACAGGAGACATTTTCTCTTGTATAAGTATTTCCTAACTTGGTCAGCTTCCATGGTTTTCTTTCTTTCTTTTTTTTTCTTTCCTGCTTAAAGTTCTGCCTCTCCTACATCCCTGGAAATGCTTGCTAGCAGCTGCCATCTTCCCAGTTTGTCTAATGTAACACAAGAAATTCCATGTGTGTATTTTCCCTTGGTACAGATCTCCCTCCATCATTTCCACACTAGCTCATGTTATCTGTGGAGCAGCTCTTCCTTCCCTCCACTTTATTTTCCTACACCTGATTTCCCAGGCAGTGGCATTGTCTCCTTTGGCTCCGTGGCCCTTACATGTGCCGTGGGAAATGGAATATTTGCCTTTAGTCACACTCACACTTGGAATAAATCCATTCTCTGTCCTACCTGAGCATGGACACAACGTTTAAGCCACATTCAATGCCTCAGATATTGAAGATGGCAAAGGAGCAGCTGTCAGGGAAGGCTGATCTGTATCTCATCTTTACAGAGGCAGCTGCTTTGTTTCATCACAGTATTTCCCACCTGCCTCAACATTTTTACCTTACAGCCTGCAGATTTGTGCACAAAAAATGCGGTAAAAGGATGAGAATCAAATGCATTTGGCTCATGGGAGTCATACAAGAGCTGTGGTGTGATACTAGAAATGTGCACAGTCAATTACCCATTAGGGAAGATGATTACAGACACCCATAAGGCCAAAGTGGCAATCCCTGCTCACCATGGCTGTGGAAGAAATGTAATGGATGAGGGAATTAGTGTCAGGTTTATTCAGATTTCTCCTTTAAGACCGCTGATGTGCATTTTCAGGGGCTTTCTCCTATTTCTCCTGACATTTGCAAGGCTGATTTATTTGTTACTCATCGGTGCTGTAATCAGTGCTTTCATTTCCAGCCTTCTGCTGCTGGGCGTGTGAAAAACCAACCAGAGGTGAAACACTCGTGGCTTATTAGCACTTTGTATTCTGCTGGAGCATCCCGAGCTCAGGGCACGTAGCTGCACAGCGCTGTGTGTGCCCGGTGGCTCTGGCTCCATCCCCGGTGCTCAGCGAGGGGACCAGCGTGTGATGCCGTGTCCCAGCCCATCCCTGTCCGCCCGGGGCCGCTGCCGTGGCCCTTAGCGCTGGAGTTTGGCACGTTGCTATGGCGACCCCGCCGCCGCAGGCAGCACCGAGCCGCCACCAGCACAGGTCGGTGTCCGCGGTTCGGCCCTCGGCATCGGGGGCGGCGGGAGAGCGGCGGTCGCACTCCAGGCTGCTCTGCAAACCGAGCTGGGGGCTTTCCCCGCTGGCCGCTCGCCCCGCTGCCCTCCTGCCCGGCTCCCGCTGGGGAGGAGCAGCAACAGGCACCCTGAGCATTCCGCTCGCAGACAGCGCCCTGGGGGTCAGGAGGGGAGGGGGTGACTCCCCTCCGCTGGTGGGTGATGGCAAAGGGACCCCGCTGCAGGGCAGTGCCGTGGTGCTGGGTCACGGCAAGGGCCGAGCTCAGCCGGGCATCCTCGGAGCCGGGGGCAGTCAGGCAGGGTGCACGGGGGTGCGGTGCCAGGCAGGGTTCTGCCAGGGACAGTCAGCAGCCGCTTCTCTGCAGCCAGGTGTATTTCAGGGTGTATTTCCCTCCTTACTCTTCATTAAGTTAAGATGTAAGATGGAGAAAAGTAGCTACACCGCATTGCTCTGAAGTTCTGCAAAGAGACAGGGAAAAAATAGGCTTCCAGTAGGGCCGTGCAGACTAAAGCTGCGTTTTACCCGAGACCCGACAAAAGTCGCAGAGCAGCGTCTGGAGGGGGACGCGGGGGTCTTGACGAGCCTCATCCCCAAGAGCCGCGGCAGAGGCGCACGGGAGGAGCAGCTTCTCACCCTCCGCACCGAGAGCTGTAACAGGAACGGCTTTGCACCGCCTGCCTCTCGCTGCCAGCCTCCCCGCGCCCTGGGAGTGGGCGGCTGAAAACATCCAGGGAGGCGAACACCGACTGCGTTATCACTTACGCAAACCTGGCATCGCTGACGTAAATTTAGAAGGGGATTCAGCAAATAAAGGCGGCTCCCGGCAGCCCGTATTACCTCGGGTACTCTCCGTGGGCTGTGCCTCGCAGGACATGGCGAGCAGATGGGGCTGCCCCCGCAGCTGGGAATCCTCCCTGGGGTTTGTAAATCCTGAGCTTTGAGTTAAAGAAGTGGTGGGATGTGTTGGTGGGAAAGCGATGCTCCCATCTGGCAGGGGTAGTGAAGAGACTTCTTGTCACAGGCATGAGCTGCTCTGAGGTCATGGCCAGTGTCAGGGTGGGTACAGATTGCTGTAGCTCGGCTCTTCTGCTTCTCCAACGAGGGCAGGAAAGGCTCAAGCCAGAAAAGAGTGGCACAATGTCATGAAAAACCCAGCCATTGGCAAATATTGGCAAGACCCCCTTCTCCAGGAGCTGCAGCACTCAAAAGTGAAGGAGGAACTCAGCAGTTCTAGCGTATCCTGTGTTTGCATTGCTGGAGAAACATCCTCTGTGGTGGGCTGTGACTCCACCATACTGAGGGGACAGATCCTGTCCTCGGTGTCCTCTAACCAAGACTCATTCTGGACACATAAGTACTTTTATTTAGCAATGCTATCCTTCTAAATAGTAGTTGACCATTTCCCACAGCTGGAAAATGCAGAATTGAGGTTGAACTCTAACAGTATTTTCTTAGTTAGAATTTCTAGCTTTTATTTCCTAGCAAGGACCTAAAGCACCTTTCTTTCTCCCTCTCCTCCCAAGGCCCAGGTTTTTTCCCCTGCCAGGCTCCCTGGCACCCGCAGCACAGACGCAGCAAAATCATTCGAAATGGCTCAGCCCGGCGGATCAGGACAGAAGGGGGAGCCCTGGAGACAAAATCGGAGAGCATCCCACCCCGCCGGGCTCCAGCCGAGCTCTGGATGTTAACGGCATCCGTAGAAACTTGCTTTTGTTTCTACAGCCACCTTTTGGCTTTTGTTTATGGTTTATAGGAGACCAGTCTCACCTCCAAGCCTGTGCCGAATTCCCACTGTGCTGAACAGCACTTCCATTGGCAGTGCTCAGAAATCACCACTATGCTGCACTCCACCATTGTCCTCTGTATTTATGAGGCAAAACATCTCCTTTTCCCTCCTCTTCCCCCACACTGACCCTTTCCCTCCAGGCCTCCAATGCCCAAACCACCCCCACTGTGCTCACCGTGCCTTGCCTGCTGTTCCTGCTTTAAACCCACCTCACCTGTGAAGTCACCTCAGAAGTGACCTCCTTGGCAGCTTGGTGTGGTGGCAAGCACTTGGCCTGCCCTGGGCAAGCCACAGCCTCCTGGGCGAGGAAAACACTGTGGTTTCAACCCTTTTTAACAAGGAAGCTGGAGAACTGATATTTTTAGCAGCCAAGGAGCCTGAGCTGCATTACTGCTGGGAGTATGAAGTGTCCCAGCTCCAGGTGGGCCTCAGGGACACTGGACAACTCCCTGACCCGTTCCATCAGCTGTATGGAGGACATGCCTGTCCCTGCACTCCCCAAGGTCTCTGGCAGATGCAGAAATCAATGCCCACCACAAACCTGACCTGCTGAGATTTATTTAATATTTCCTAACAGGCTGGGCTATGCTATGAGCCCATTTTCACAAAGTGCTGGTTTGTACTTCAGTACCTTTAGTTGCCTCCTGTTTGTTCTATCTCTGTGCATGGCTCACAAATACTGTTCTACCTGTACCTGCCTTAGTACTTTTTAATTTATTGCTGATAATGAATTGTTTTCTTCTCCAGACACCAGCAATATGCCCGTCATAAAGTACCCGAGGATTAGAGACCCTCTCTTTTATGAATGGGACAGGAAAGCTCAGAAATGTGGATTAAGACACACAATTTATGCTGTAAATGGGGATCAGTATACTGGAGAATGGCTGAACAACTTGAAACATGGTAAGACAGATAATTTTGAGAAAAAATAGCAACTTAGATGTTCTTACAAATGTTCCTAGGGATAGGAAGTGGTCAGTGGATTATGTGCTCTGTATGCTCCTGGAAGAGCATTCAGGTAGGACTATATGTACACACACACACACACACACACACACACACACACACACATATTTGATATATGTAATGCAAAAATGCAGAAACATTTCTAATAGGTAACTTGAAGAGCTTTTCATGCCCTCAGGGGCAACTACCCAAAATATCTCTATTACAGATGTTTAAAAATCTTTTCCAAATAACAGCAAACTGCAGTCAGCTCTATGCACTGGGATGTGCCCTGGCTGCACAGTCCCTGGAGCTCTCTTAGCTCCTGATTTGGTTCCAGGAATCTTAATTTATTCCCAAGATGTGGCAGGGGCTGCAGGGGACAGAGCAGGAGGAGACCCTGTCCAAGCCAGGAGCAGCCAGAGCAGGACAGACTTGTTTACAAGCAGTAAACTGAGGTTTGGAAAGATTTTAGTGCATTCAGCAGAGGCCACACAGGAAGCCCCTGATCAAGATTAACGATGGTTCCAACTTGGGAAGCTAAACTGAATCCCAGACATAAGCCTGACTTTGTGCAGGGAGTGCTGCCCTGCCTGGGATGGAGCAGGACGGGCAGCCCTGTGCACCCTTCTCCTAACCATGACCTTCTCCCTGTCATTCCTGTTGTTTGTTAAACAGGTAAAGGCACCCAGATTTGGAAGAGCACAGGAGCTATTTACAGTGGTGACTGGAAGTTTGGGAAGCGGGACGGTTATGGCTCGTACAGCGTTCTTGACCCAGGGACCAAGGAATACAAGAGGGTGTACACAGGCTGGTGGGAAAATGACAGAAGAAGTGTAAGTGAGATTTTCTGCCAGCAGTGAGGATGTGGGACCCAAAACACGGGGAAGAGCTGGGTGCACATATGCAAGAAGATTACTTAAAACACTAACTTCTGCAATCCTGAGGCTGAATTGAATGGTCAAGACTAAAAATCCAAGATTTGTATGGGAGTGCCATCTCCTTCCTGGAGAGGGAGTCATCCCCACACATCTGCTGGCTACCAGGCTACAGCCCCCAGCTCCCACCGGCTGCCACAGAGCAGTGGTTACTGCTCAGACTCAC
This sequence comes from Haemorhous mexicanus, assembly GCF_027477595.1. Classification (NCBI taxonomy): domain Eukaryota; kingdom Metazoa; phylum Chordata; class Aves; order Passeriformes; family Fringillidae; genus Haemorhous; species Haemorhous mexicanus. The sequence continues at coordinate 11,204,636 of NC_082359.1, forward strand.
CTACAGCTCAGCCAAGCACGATGGGAGGTTTCACATCCTGTCTCTTAATCCTCCCCACCCATCCCTTTCATTACTATTGTCCTTGAACAAGTCAGAGGAACCTGTATCATAAGCACTGCCAGAAAATGCACCTTCTTCTGGGAGTTTACAGATAAATAGGCAAATAACTTGAGTTCTTTTGGAAATTAGGCCTGCCACATTAATCAGTTTTTCCTAAAAGGAACATAATGAGAAAGTCATCTGGTAGAAGTGGCTGCAGTGTAATGTGTAAAATCCATGTAGGAACGTTTTTGGATCTGCCACTGGAAACCTTGTGTTTGTCTTTGTGTCTGCTCTTAAATTAAACTCATCTCCACCAACGCTTTTAATGGGTGTGTGGCTCCATGGCTCCTGTCTCTTGAAGGGAGCTTCCCTTCCTGTTCTTTAGGTTAGATTTTCCATAATTCAGCTTTGGTGAAAGATTTATAATGACATCCAAATATCACTAGGGTTGGGTTTTCTTCTTAAAAGTTTCTCCCTTACATCCATGCAGTTTAACAAAATTAATACTCAGAAAAATCAATTGTTTCCAGAACTGGTTTTATTATTTGTTCAGAGAAAAAACCCATTTTATTCCTATGGGAAAATGTGTTGTTGATATGGAAATATTTCTTATTGGTATCACTCCCTGACATAGAGGGTACCTCTGGACTTCTCTTAATGGCAAACATACATGTAAAACCAACAAGGGGTGGAGCTGCCCAGCCTGGGACACACTGAGCTGGAAACGTCGTCAGGGTTGAAAGACACGAAATCTCCATGTTGAGAGACACATCCTTTAATGCTGCCTTTCCCCAGGCAGGTTTATATACTTGTAAAACCTGCTTTTAGCTAAATATTAGCAGCAATCATGCCAATAATAACACACTGAGATATAAACCCAAGGTTTTGTCAAGGGAATAAAACTGTTTGCCAAAAAAAAAAAATCCCATACTACCACATCTCATTTCCTTCAACACGAGGACAGCCCCGGAGCTGGGCTGCCAGCAGCCATGTGTAATAAACAAAGGAATATTCTATCAAAGTGATGTCCCAAAATTGAGCACTGACCCCTTTCAATAGAGTAGCTCCTAACCAGCCATCTCTGTGTTGCTGTCCAGGGCCGGGGGACATTCTTTTACCCCAATGGGGAGCTCTATGAGGGTGAGTGGAGCAATGGCTTGCGGAGCGGCTGGGGAAAGATGCACTACAAGGACGGCTCCACCTACGAGGGACAGTGGCTGACGGATCAGCCCAACGGGCAGGGCCTGCTGCAGCTCCGTAAGTACCGACCACCCTCGCTCCCCCTGCCCCCTCCAAGCTGTTTGGCCTTGTGCTGCTCTCCAGGTGTCTCTGCCATCCAGATTTCTGTGCTACACTGCAGCCTTGCAGCAGGACTGCGGCCGCCCTGTGTCATCCCTCCCCTCCAGGTCTGGAGTGGGAGGCAGCTCAGGCTGAGCAAGGGCTGGCAGTGCTCTGCTCAAGCCCATAAGCCCACACACATGAAAGCTTACTTTTGCTGTGATTTACATTTAAATGACTGGGATGGTTCGGGTTAGAGATAATATACTGTTGGGTCAGAGAAGAGCAAATCTCTCTTTTCAAGGCAGGCACTATGCCAGACAGGCTTTCTAGCTCTGAATACCAAAGAAGAGTTCAGTTTCCAGTATAGGAAAAAAAACCCACAACAACATAGTTTTCTTTTTGAGTTCACTCCATCCCCTCTGTCTACTTCCGACAGTGGCTTGTGTTGAGTGAACACAGTGGTTTCATTAGTACACAATCCTTTTCCATAAATAACCCCAAGTACATAATGGATTGGGAATGTTGGGCCAATCTCAGCATAAATACAGAAATTTTTTTTTCCCCTTATTTTCCTTGGACTTTAACACATTTTCCCCCAAAGCAAACAATCTCAACAAGCTCTGCAATACCAGGCATGACATTCCAAGAACATCTGAATAAATATTATCTCCATATTATTATTCATCTATTCTATCTTTTTTTTGCTTGAAAGTGATCTCGAGGCTAGTAATTAGCTAAACAAAGCAGCTGGGAGGAATGAGCCTGACCTTCTCTGCACACCACATGCATGACTGTGCTCCCTGCACTGCCTGTAAAGTCGCTTTGCACCGTTGGCTCATCTGGATGAAATCAGCACCTGCTTCCAGGGGGAATCTTGCACTGATCTGCTGTGCTCCTGTCAAAGGCCCTGTTAGTTCTAAACTAACAGCCCCTGCAGGCTGAGCTGTGGCTGATACACCATTTCAGAGCTCACTTGCCTCCAGCCTAGCCTGCAACTGATTGTTAGCTGGATTCCTTTTGGTTAAAATTAGCCGGAGCAATTATTTCATACCCACAAGCTTAATGCATTCAGCTCAGCTGCTGGAAGTGCGCCCACGTGCCGGCAGCTTTGCCATGTGAAAGAAAAGGAGTTCTTCAGTGGAGGTCACGATGAGCTGCAGCTCAAGATTAAATTGCTTGTAGTGGCAGCATGCCCAGTGAGGGTGAGCTTGGCTGGGAGCACTGCGCTGATCTGCTGCCTCTGCTACATCCATTCCCCAACAGCTTTGTACCACAGCACTTCACATCCACAGGGATTGTGGTTCTGAGCAACACAGCCTTGGGTGCTCTGGGAGGAGAGCAGATGGGACCAGCCAGGTACCACAGTACAGTCAGGGTGTTCGTTGCCCCTCCTTGCAGCCAGGACTGTGGTTTTGGTGGTTTCTCACTTGGTGGCTGGAGTGCAGAAGCTGAGCTGCTGCCAGCCTGGACAAGGCAGCTTGGTGTTGCAGATAAGCACAAAAGCAGATCAAAGTTGCAGATAACCATCACCACAGCTCCAGCCTGTAAACCAGACCCTGCCCAAGCAGCCCAGCAGCCACATTCTCTGGAAGCCTTTTTGGTTTTCCCTTCTTCCCTTACAGCATCCTGGCAGGCCCCAGCTGTCTCTGCAACACTGTGTGGGGTGCCCTGGTATTTCAGCCACTTCTTGTGAGGAAGAATGGCAGAGTTCAGCTGAGACTCAAAGGTATTTCCACTAACATGGTTAGAAATCCCCATGGGTTTGGACTTTCCACTGTATGTAGGAAAAGAGGTGAGCAGAGAACTCTCCTAGTGACAGCAGGGTGGTCTGGATCTGTCCCGACCCCTAGCATCACCATGAGTATGATGCCCTTTCTCAACCAGCATCCATAGATGAGGCTGCTCTCTTCCCCTTGCAGCTCTGCTTTCCCTGTTAGTGATGGATGGGTGGATTCCTGGAGAGCAGCTGAGAGCCCAAAAAAAGCCTCTCTTAACTTGCAGAAAAACGCCAAGAGAAGCAGTACAGCTGGAAAAACAGCCTGTAACCGACTGCCAGAACTGTTCAGACTCTTGCAGCAATTCTCACCCTGTAATTCATTGAGGAAAAACTTAACTAAAAGTATTCTTTGAAATCAAGATTATTTTGACTGGACAGCAATCAGTGCTCTGTTCCTTGCCCATACAAGCAAACCTCCTCAAGCCAGAGATCCTGTGTGATTTGTTGCAGTGACAAATCTGAAACTTATGTCCTGTAATTTTTCATGTTGTGAAGAGTGACTCAGGGACCAGTCCCTCACCTTAAGCATACTGGCTCCTTGTGTCAGCAAAAAATGAGTATGTGAAAACAAAGCAGGTGAGCAGAGTCCTGGTTCCAAGTGAGCAAGCGTGGGCTCCTTCTGCAGAATTTTCTCCCTCTGTGGCACAGCAGATGGAGCATTGCAAAATCAAAATGACACACAGTACCAGAGCCACCTTGAAATTACTAAGAGGAGCCAAACACATGATCTTCTCCTCTGCTGGTTTGCTCTGTTGATTGATTTATTTGTAACCCCTTAACACAATGGTGCAAATTTCAAGGTCTGTTCATGTATTTAATTGCAGCAAATGGAAATCGGTACACTGGAGGTTGGAAAGATGGCAAGAAGCATGGCCCGGGGAAATACTTCTACCCAGATAAGGGACAGCTGTTTGAAGGCATCTGGGTTGCAGATATACCAAAGTGTGGAGTTCTGGTTGACTTTGGCAGAGAAAACGCTCCAGCCCCTTCTGAGTTTCCACTCCCAGAGGTAATAGCTTGGAAATTTTAGTGTTTGTATTCATCAGTGCTCAGGTCAGCTCTCCAGGTAGCATTTCACTTTTAAAGAGATTTCCACCATGGGGTGTGTGCTCAGAGTCTTTTGGCCAGCAGCATCCTAAATGGCCCCATAGGGACTAACAGCTCATGCAGCCTCTGCTGGAGCCTCCCACTTGCCTACATCTGAAAAAACACAGTTCTCATGCACCAGAACTGCTCAGAGACCTGATGCAGCACAAAGGAAATGGGGACAATAGAGGAACAGACAATAGTGGGATTGGTGTCAAGACCAAATGATTTCACCAAGCCCAACTGAGGCTGAGCAGACCCTGCAGGGCCAACAGCAGCTCTTTCCTCCAAGTCAGGGTCTCACCACAGTGCCCACCCCCGGGGGCAGAGGGGTGTGTGCAGCTTCCCACCTGGGCCCAAGGGGGGCAGATGGTGTCCTAGAGCTCACTTCCTCGGCTCATCTTTTCCCTTGATTGACACACACAGCAGAGGAAGAGCCAGGCCCTATCCCCATCCCAAAGATTTGGTGAGACACAAAGACACACTGGGCTGATGGCAGCCACTGGGTCCTTGCACGGCACTTTGGTGGATAGGAGAACCTGTCCCCAGCTCTGTGCCCTTGGAGGAAGAGGAAATGGGAATCAGCAGTGAACAGATGTGACTGCAAGTGAGAGCTGGCCCTAAGAGTCTCAGCTTGAACCATCATGGTCTGCAAACCACAGATGTGAAACGAAATAGTCAGTGCAGGATGGGCTGGGGCAGCTCCCCTTCACTTAGAGCCAAGCAGAACCACCATGGATAATCCCAGCTCACCACTCTGCTCCAGTAACACAGGGAATAGCACAGACCCATGGCAGGTAAAGCCACCCACCTTCTCTGGCCCAGGGACAGGGCTGTTCAAAGTGACACCAGGCACATGCAGCCTTCCAAAGCTGTTACATCTTCATTGCCTCTATCTCTTCAAATCTGCTTTCTATAGCCAAAGGCCCTTTGAGCACAGTTTTGATGAACCAGTTAATCCTGTAAGTACCAGGCACACCCACAGCAGTGCAGAATAATAAACCCCAAATACCCACCAGAGAAAAACAATCTCTATTTTGCAAAAAGAGTGAAAGGAGCAGCACTT